>NW_011888808.1:3571770-3600611 GCF_000151845.1 Pteropus vampyrus | reverse complement strand
TATTTAGTTGTCTGCCCAAAGAAGAATCAACATTTTTACTAACTACTGTAATCAAAGTGTGTTTTTCTTATGATGATTCTAATCGGTACAAACACCATATTTATTGATAGAAATTCTTATATGCTATTTAATGTTTCACCAAATATTCTAAATATTCTAAATGTTTCACCAAATATTCTAAATATTCTAAATAAGAAAAAAGTGTGTTTCTTTTCCCAATATCTAGATTTAATATGTAGTTATTTCGAGAAGAAATGTTTAAAAGATCTTCTCTAATGTATAAAATTTCTGACATAACTTGATACCTCAGGCTACTGTACATTGAAGCTTGGTCGGTAGCCATGTTCTTTGTTTTAAAATAGACAAAATGAGCATAAATGTGCAGTTCAATGAAAATACATGTAATGAGGCTCTTACCGTGATATTTTATTCTATGAATTTTGGATTGCATGCAAAATATATACTTTTCATTTGGCACATTTGAGCTTGTTATGGCTATATTGACTTTATAAATAGCAAAAGGCTTTTATCAAACATATTGGATAAAAGTTTTTACTTCTTGCTTTACATTTGCACTGGCAAGGAAAAATCTCTCCAATGCCTTTTCTTCTTTGCCACAATCTTACCCCTCTTCAAAATAGTTCTCGTAGAAAAATCTTTCTATAGCTTTACCTGCTTTAAATTATGGTCTTCCTTTTTGGGCTTAAAAATGCTCTCATAGATTTTATTTACACTGAAAATTGCAGAAATGTGATATATGACATACAGATTTTTAATTATCCATTGAAATTCTCATAATTATCAAGTGCTAAAAAAAAAGATAGATTGTTTGACTAGTACTCCATCTGCTTCTTCCAAGAAAACTCAATATGTTACACAGGCTTCACCAGGAAAAGTCATACAGGTGACAAATGACAATGTTTGCCAACTGTTTAACACATGTAAACTCTTTGAGAAGTTCTTCCCGGTTTCAGCAGGTGTATAGCTGTGCTGTGTTTCTCAGGAGCAGAATCTATTTTCAACATTGCCTGGAGAGGTTCATCTGATCTTGAACCTCCTTCAGGAGTTGGCATTCAGAACAGGGTCAATCAAAGGATGCTGGCTCCCTGCCTGAGTCTTCTGTAATGTTTAGTTCAATTAGATCCAAATATACAAAACATGCCTGTGAAAAGAGATCAATCATTCAGAAATCATATTAGCTTTATCTTGGAGGTAATTTGTGCTTTGTCTAGTCTACCTACACAACAGATACTGGAATCAAGAAGAGCAATATAATAGGCAGCATTATATATAGGCACATATATTACAATTAGGTAAAAAATTTATATATAATAATAAGACCTCCATGATGTTATAAAGTATCCTGTTCAGCATATTGGCTTCATTATCTTCTGTTTCACAGAGTCAATTCTCTTTCTTAACTGTATCTGTACCTTGTCAATATCATGTTTTATAAATGATTTCATTCTTAAATTTTCACAAGACAACCTGAGGTATAAATACAAAACATTTTGGGGATGTCACCTGAAAATTCAACTCACTGGCATGATTTTTTTTCTTCAAAGTCAATATGTTCTACACTTTTGTGTTTCCTTTTGTTATTCCTTTACTTTATACTATTCCCATCCATTCTATATACCTGCTATCATTTATTCTAAGATTCTAAAATTGGAAAAATAAGCCAAAATTAATGTTTATCAGGACAGTTAATTTGAAGGAAGATTGTATAAAATCCTTTGTTTCTTAACTGAAGATATTGATGTTTCTGTTTATTATATATACTAATTATCATTTGACATGTCATATACTGATGCATTTTGACTTAGTATTTATGCATATGTTCACTTTTCCCTATTATTTGTAAGTGAAATTTTAAGTTTTAACAGACATTAAATCAAATCATTTAGCATATATGCAAAATGATGATGTAAAGTTCAAGTATTTATAAATAATGTTTTTTGGAGTATGATCAGACATTATTTATATACTTACAAGCCACTTTCAGTACATGTGCCCCTCTACTATATATTGCCTGTGTAAGTCTTCTACCATGTTTTTGATTGGATTGTTAAACTTTGTTGATGTGTATGAAAATCTATATAACAAAAAACAAACACACACAAAAAAACCCTAAACCTTTTGTCTTTCAAATGGGATGAAAATATTTTGTTTTCATTTTTACTTTTAATTTATGATTTTAATTTTTATGTTGATGTATTTGTCTAAGTGTTTTATGGCATCTGAGTTTTCTCTTTCTTAGAAAGCATAGGTAGATAAATAGAGATGAAGATACACACTTTTACATATATATATATATATATACATTTTTATAGATTCAAGACAGTAAAGATATAACTCCCTCTGTATATGTAAAGTTTTCTTCTATTGTTTTGACTTTCATTTTTTTTACACAATAAGTATTATTTAAGGTAATAGAATATACTAAAGTGATACTTAGAAGTTTTTTTTTTTGCAGACAAACAAATGAGATCGAAAACTTACACTTTATTTTTTAAAATGAGAAATTGGTAACTCATATTTTTAGTTTATAACGATTTTCTAACATCAGCTTGTAAAAACATAGATATTTTGTACACTTGCTTTTTTATAAACAAATTCAAATTGACCATCTAAATTTCATAACAAATGTCACTCTTGAGACTATATATTAACAATTATTTTAATTGGTGAAATTTTGTCCCTTGGAGTGCATGTCAGTGTGTTTACTGTGATTATAGGACAGAAGAGTATCAACCAATTTATTCCTACTAAACTTCTGTAAAATATGATTCACATTTCTATGTGTTGCCCTGAAATTTATAGACTTTATCTAGTTTTTCTTGTCCCAGTTTATGTCATTCACTATCAAAAATATAGCTGTGACACTGATAAAATGTTGCTGTTTACATTGTTCAAAAAATATTGTAACTTAGGAGAGTCTCTATAAAACACCATTCCAACTCTGAAGAAATGGCATTTGGTGTTTGATCACTCACATTAATATTGTTTTATTTTTTATATCAAACAGTAAAACAGCAGTAATATTGAATTACCGATGACATTTTTATTGGCAAACTGTGGACTTGAGATGATGCTTCTAGTTTACTGGCCATGGTAGCAACCAGTTAGATTGAAACATTCCAGAGCTTGTACTTAAGCAAAACTTCCTTTTAGCCACACCCACAATATACTCTGTATCATCTAAAATAACTACATAGGGAAGGAGCTGGGTATTTCCTATAGTAGAACCTTAATAAGTGTATACTGAACTGAAGAGTCCAAAAAGGAGGGCTAAAGACAGAGACAGAGGGAGACAGAGAGAGCAAGTGCTGGGGTGGGGTAGAAGCTTGACTCTCAACTATGAAGATAAAGTCTTTCTTTCTTCCTTCCTTCCTTCCTTCCTTCCTTCCTTCCTTCCTTTCTTTCTTTCTTTTTTTACAATGTACTAGAATCACCTAGAAATGAAAATAACCATTTCCAGTACAGTATTTCAATACAAAAACAATTTTATTGGATACTAAGAATAACCCACCATTAAAAATTTGTAATGTTATCTCACTAAGCATTATTTTGGTGCCATGATGTCCTCCCAAAAGTCAGTGCTAAATGCAGTGGTTTGGTGTTCATTAGGCAGTTATTGGTAGGACATAAAACATTTATATTTAATGTATTGAATACTTTTTATCATTTTTATTTCTTCAAATGTTTATTTTGCCATCATTTCCAGGAAGTGACTTATAGCTCTATGATTTTGTAACTCAAAGTTGCTTTCAGGGTGATATTGGAAATGTTTCCAAATAACTTTTTAAAACAATAGCATTATTACATACAGCTCTTAGGAAAATAATTAAATTTTGTAGAGGTTTCCCATTGTTTTGATATCCAAAAAATGATTGACATATATTTATTAAGGCCAAATATCAACTAAAAAATAGAAAGTAGAAAATAAAATCATGTTTTTTCCTTTTAGTTATTTAATGTAATCTTATATATGTAATTTGATGAAATAACACATTTTTCTGTGGTCCTTAGGAATGTAAATGACTAATTCTTAAAGGTTATGTTTAAAGGGCCTTTACCAAAAAAAAAATCTTTATTAATAGTTTAGAGACTAAAATATCTTATAAAATAGCTGTATTCTTGTTTATGCTCATCCTTCTCCAAGAAATTTACCTATTTTTAATGTGATGTAAATTCTCCTTATTTCGTTAATTTTAGTAATTTTTTTAAAACAAATTTAGTAATTATTTTAGAAAGGAATATAGATGATTCATTTAAATGGTGATGGATTTTTATCATTGTAATTTAAGCAGGTCAAGCAGAAGTTTTGTTTTTAGTTCCATCTATGGTAGACCTTCACAACTTTTGAATTTTTACTATTCTGTTTATTTAGACACCACTTTTAATATCCAATAAAGAGTATAATTTATGATTAAAAAATAGTTTGCATTTATACCTCTATAGGGAGAAAGGGATAAATGTGCCTCATAGTGTAATAGTTTTCAGTAGAAGGGTTACCTTGTGAAATATGATTTTCATATGTGTCTCCTGATACCTACTAGTTATTTTAGCACTAGCATTTTTCTTACATGCTTCTTTAATGACACTATATATCTTTTTTCATTTAATTTTATTAATAGTATTAAACATAAGATCCCCCAATGAACAGTTTGTCGAATACTCATTAAATTAAAAAGAAATAAATTATCATTAAAATAATTAAGAAAGCTGTCATTATTCTTCATATATTCCCTATAATCTGTGTTTAATAATACCCCACCCCACAGGATTAAATTTGAACCAATAGATGTTCTATTCAACATTCTGTTCTAATTTTTAAGTTATAATCACTATTATAAAGTGAGAGTTTTCCTCTATGTTGTTAATTTGTAGATAATTCTATTATATACTACTATAACACAAATAGACACTAAAATGGCATGTAAAAAGTTGTGTATTTCCTGGGTTTTATGAAGTGGGGTTTATATGTGTGTGTGTATGTGTGTGTATGTATGTATATGTATTTATATACATATATGTGTGTGTGTGTATGTATATATATAGTTTCCCAGTATCATCAAGATCATTATCTTGAAGCTACATTCTTGTTTTCTTGTATTCTGTGCACATTGCAACTCAGGTCACAAAGTACAGCGTTGTTAAGTGAAAACAGTAAAAGAACACGCTAATCTCACTATTCTGGTGTGACTTACTAACTGTTATTACTCCATTTTATTTATCCATAAATCTAATAAAGAGTTAAGTTAGCGTTTCACCTATTTTTTTACAACAGGATATAGAAAGTAAGGAGATGTGTAAAATGCTTAGTGCTGTATTTTCCATGAATCGTCGTTACTATTAAAGGATTTTAAACCCTCATTTTTCTGACAATAGTTTGTAAACAAACAGCATAGGCCTAAGTTTTAGTGAATGAGAATATGAACAGGGCAACCTGTCTGATTCCAATGTAATCTCAGGAATATTGAATACATAAACATACTATGACTATGTATTATACCAAAAAGGTAGCCCAAATATGATCTTTACTAGCCACTCAACAATTTGCCTTTTGTCCTTGAAAAGTACAGAATAGAAAAAAAACATTAATTCATTTCTTTTCAATATCTTTGTTTGTTTGTTTTATGGATGTATGCGTTTGTGTGTGTAAGAACTTTTTACATATTCTTATTAACGAATTGAGGTTCTTATCCATAACAGCCAAATATTTCTAAGCCATTAGTGTTTTATGTTTTTGATTTTCCAAATTACTTTCTCAAACTGATTTTCTAAATTAGTATACCTTTACAGCATCATTGCCACACTCTCGTTTATTTATCAATAGATATTACTTTGCATTGATTTTTCTTTAATTTTTAAAGTGCCACTTGAGAATATTGAAGTTAACAAAAATAAGTTTATTGTTTAAAATAAGGTGTGGATATAAAATAGTGTAAAGTGTGTATGTGTGTAGGAATCAGAAGAGATCAGCTCACATGGCATTAAGACTTTAGCGCTATTGATTCCACTGGGAGATTAAATGCAAAGAATGTCTGAAGTGCAGGATAAACTGCAGACGAAGATGAGAAAACCACTTCAAGGGCACGCATTTTGGATGTGGGCTTCAAATGTCATGTAAATTAAACAAGATCAAAAAATAGTGATCTAGAATTACATGGGGGAAAATATCTGAAATTTTACAAATTAAGGAGGAGTTACTTTGCTGAAATCATAAATACCATCACAAAATATAATATTTTGCCAACTAACTCAATAATAATCATTCTATTGGAGGCATTCATGTAAATTCTGTGATTTGAGTAATTTGCAAAGTTGGTAGGAAGGAGTGATAATTGCTGGGATGATTTAGTGTAAAATTTTTCAAAATACCAGTGGTTTTGGTTGGAGATCTACTCAATTGAAGGATGATAGTGCCTATCATTATGAATAGAAAACATAAATATTCTCTTCCAAGGAGACAAAAAGTTGTTATATTAATATAACTATTAAAATAGGCTTGTATGTAGTGAAACAAAAAATATTTCTTAGATGAATTTATTTTATCTGTAAGTTTTATTTATTATGGAAGCTACAATTTTAATTAGAAGAAAGAATAAGATTTTTTTTTCCTTCGGCTGTGATAAATGTCTCAGGTAGAAGTGGTGACCAGCTTTCATCTCTCATAGCTGATGAAAGGATTTATGCTTGTCCAGGGCACATTCAAGCTAATTAAAAATCATGCTTGTGTTTTCATTAATGGGAGCAGAAGAGCGATTCTTCAAGCTCATGATAAAAATATATACCACATCATATCACATTGAATTCCTGTTTTGATTATGAAGAGGTCAGGGGAAAAGATGATAGTTTTCATGACAGTCTTCATTTTTGAAAAATGAGTATTTATGTATGAATTCATGCATGAATTTTTACCAAAAAAGAAAAAAAATATTTATATACACAAGATAATTTCAGTTTTCCTTTGGAAACATACTTTACCACTAACGAATGTTAAAATAGTAATGTTGAAATTCTGCTAAACTCAATTATTATTTAACAGAAAAAAAGTAATGTCTAACTTACTGTGGTCTAAAATTTGAACATATCATATGCTACTTCAGAGTTAAATTACGTCAGTGTTCTTTTCTGATCCTTTTATGTTTGCATCATTTTTTTTTCATAAAATGATCGCTACATGTTATTAAAGCTATTTATTAATAATAATAGTAAATTACAGCTACCACTTATTAAGAACTATTACTGAGGCTTTCCTAAATGTTTTAGTAAAGTTAGCTAAAGATTTTTAAAATGTAGGTACTATTATTATCCTCATTTTACAAATTTTAAAACTTAAGGTTTTGGAAACTCAAATTTTTGTCCCAACTCTGCAGTTATTAAATAACAAAGCTGAGACCTGAACAAATTCTAGCACTGTCCATATCTACACTACCTACAAGTTAGTGACAGATGTGGGATTTTTAGCCAGTTGAGTTTCATCCTGATCTAAGACAATCCAGAAAGGTTCACATTGTTTATGGAAAAAAATAACCAAGGGTGGCATGTCACCACAAGAGAATGGCTCCGTTGCCAAATAAGACTGGAGTTCTCATTCCACAAGCAGCCTTATGGGAACGTTACGGCCACGTCAGTGTTAAAATTGGGAAATAAACACAGGCATCCAGGGCACTAGAGAATTATAACTTTTTCACAGGTTTTGTTTTAATATCTTTGAAGTTTTCAGTGTTTTGAAGAAGTGAAAGACACTATAATATAAATTATATAAAATGTCTGTTGTATTGAGATGCCTTGTTTTCTCACACAAAGGGATGTTCTCAGAGGATCTAAATTATACTAGTTGAAATTTCAAGTTCAGCTGCTCTTCAAATTTCTCACTGTGAGTAATTTGTAAATTAATCAACCTCAAGAAATGTTAATATAGAATTGACTAAATCTTTAATAACATTAAAATTATTAAATTAATTAATTTAATTAAATTATGAATTGGTTTAATAATAGTAAAGCTTCCCCTACCCCAACCAAATCAAGCAAAAATTCCTTGGTAAAATTGTTTCTAAAATCTCCCAAACTAAATCACTATTAATGTTTCTAATTTTAAAAGAAAACTTACGTGGGACCTTATTTATCTACATAAACATTCATTTGATTCTTTAACCTCTAGATCTCTGACTACCCAGGTGACCCCTAACCCTCAGGTGATATATATTTTGTCTGCTCCATTAGAGTAGAACACTTATCATGTTGGGGTTTGTACATATTAGAGAAGACCTAGACTTCTGGACAGCCCTACTCTAGATTCATCTATCTATTTTCTTTCTAATTCGGCGGAAGACAGTTGGGGGAGTCCTGTATACATCATGCCATTTTCCTTGGTTCTGATTAGTTTAGATATGTTAGGTTATATAATATGCCACACACTGAAATTTAAAATGGAATACAAATGCACTTGCTATTGAGTCATCATTTATGAACATTATCTCAAAAACTAGAAGTACCCGGTCTTATACTTTTTTTCTACATGTGTGATATTGCGTCAACGTATATCAAAGAGTGTGTGTTGGGGGGATCATTGGGTCATTAAAGGGCAAGTTTTAAGGTCCTGGATGGCATTTTCTTCATATAATTAACTGCTATGTATTAAACACATATTATGTCCCAGGCACTTTAGTAAGCTCCGGTCATACAAGAAATGAAATGTACTCTCAGTACCAGAGAGACTCGAATATCTTGCAATGGAAAGTATTAGTTTTCTTATGCAGTGTAACAAATTACTATAAACTTTGTGGCATCTACCAGCAGCCATTTATAGTCTCACGTGTCTGCAGACCAGAAGTTTGGGACGGTGCAGCTGGGCTCTCTGATTAGGGTATCTCAAGGTAGAAGTCCAGGTTTCACTGGGCTGGCCTCTTATCTGGAGGACTGAGGGAAGAGTCAGACTCTAAGCTCATTCAGGTTGTTGGATGGGTCCCATATTCTCTCCAGTTCTCATCTAGGAATCTCTCTTAGATAGTAGAGGCTACTCTCAAGTCTTTTCTACAGGGCCTCTTCCATTTTTAAGCCAGCAATGGTGTCCTCGTCTTTCAAATCTTTGACTCTTCTGTTTCCTGTTGAAGAAAATACTCTGCTTTTAAATGGTGCATTAAATTAGATTAGACTCACCATGATAATCACCTTATGCACTGTCAGTTGTAGCTTTAATTACATTTGTGAAAATTCCTGTTGCTTTATTATAGCATAACGAGAGTCATTGAGATTATTTTAGAATTCTACCTACCACCGACATAGAAAGAAGTAGAATACAAAGAATAGAGAGGTCGGCCTTTGCAATATTATCTTTATACTTGCATTTGATGCTGCACTCCAGTAATGCAAACATCTGAACATAAAAAGAAATGTTAAAAGAAAAATAAAAAGGAACATTGTGGGAAAGTAGATTAAAGGGGGTGCCAAGCTGATGTCAATTAATAATCTATATCTGAATTTGTTGTTTCATAATCTGTTTCATGTTATATTCTTGATCCCTAGGTATTTAATTTTTGTTGCTGCTATTATTTGTGTCATTGTTACTGTTAGCCAACCACTATATATTTGATGGCACCATTATAGAAGATTTATTCTCTCTTTGGGAATTTTGCAGAGTTTTAAATCTTTAATCAAGTGAGTGTTTAGGTAAATCAGTCAGGGTTATGCCAGAGAAAAAGAATCAGTAGGTGCATATGTTAAGATTGATTGCCAGGAATTGGCTTATGAAATTGTAGGAGCTGATGAAGCAAGTTCGGTATTCGTAGGTCAGGCTGGAACTCGGACACAGGCTGAGCAGCTGTCCCCAGGCCAAATTTCTTCCTTCTTTCCTTTCTCTCTTCCTCCATCCCTCTTTTTCCTTTCCTTTCCTTCCTTCCAGGAAACTCTCAGCTTTATTCTTAAAAAGCTTTCAGTTGATTGAATCAAGCCCACCCAAACTAGGATAATCTCTCTTATTTAAAGTCAACTGATTAGAGACTTTAATTACATCTATGAAATGCTTTCACAGCAATACTTAGTGTTTAATTGCATAACTAGGGACAGTAGCCTAGCCAATTTAACATATAAAAAAGACTATTACTAGTTTTTGTTTTTAAACAAAGATATTTGCTTTTTTTCCAAAGTGTCCTTATACTATATTATAACCAGCACTTCCTTTTTACATTGATTTTTCTCAAATGCATATTAGATTGTTAGATATCTCCATCCAGAAGTGTTGTAAGCAGGTCCACAGTGGCTTTGTGCATGACTCACCCATCATGGTATTTTAGAAGTTATCATCCACCTAAATATTTTATTTTGATGAACAGCATAGACATTGATAGCACAAATAACATTATCTTTACACATTTTATAAACTCATTTTGATATTGCAGTTAAGTTCAGAGTCAACTCATACTTCAACTTCTAGAGCTGTTCAATGATGTCCACAGTCAGGGTAAAAAAATGGTTTCAGGTTAAGCACGAAGTGCCATATTCTTGCTAATTATTTCTTCTCAGTGTCATGTTTGCTCATATTCAGACGAAAGATCTTAGAGATGCTATGATGTAGAAAGGCATGGCTTATTAATTTGGCAACCTTTTGAGGCTACTTCGGTTCTCTGAGCAAATCTGTTGTTTTACATGTAGACTTAAATTCCAAGGCTTCCTTTAGGTTACTTCAATTCATGTATTATACTCTAGAATGACAAATCGACACTCTTTTCTCTAGGTAATTTCTAAGTGTACAAATAAGGGTAGAAAGAAAAAGTCATTCATTGATCTGTAAAAATGTACAGTCAATAAACTTTTTTCTATAAAACAGTGGTATTGTTTTGAAAGTTTCAAGAAAAAAATGTTAAAAGCTTATAGCAAAGCTATAATCCTTTTTAGCAATTTTCAAATGTCATTTCAGTTGTATTACCAGTAATTGCTGTCGCTGTCTTCAATTCATCATTTATTCATAGTGAACATAAAAGCCTGGAAAACTAGGAAGACAAAGTGACTGATTTTAATTGTTATATGAAAGAACCTATTGGCATTCTTTTGTTTTTATAGTTAATAAAAGTTCCCATTTTTTTGTATTTGAGTAAAAATATTTTTCTGAGGCTTACATGCTCAGGCTGAATTCTTTCTGAAGAAAAAATATTAAAGAACTCTGCTTTTGTATGTTTATAAGCTTAGAATTCCTTTCTATGTTATTCTAAGAAAGTACCTTAATTAAAGGTGACCCCAAATCATCATTGTCTGTAAATATCACCGACAGAGTATACAGCCATATTGTTATGGTGGAGATTTCAGATGCCTGAATGTCTTTGGTCTATTTTCGGCACTGCTATAAGATACGCTATGTGATTATTTTAATTCATAAATTTTACATATGAAGAAAAAAACTAAATATAAATTTATTTCACTTCAAGTCATGATAATTTTATTTTGAAAGATGTTGGATCTGGCAGGTTTTTAACCAAAACTAAAATATAAATGTATCCAAAGTACAGAAATAGGATTTTGAAAGTAGATATAATTTTATAAGTTTATGAATGTCACCATGTTATTTCATAAGGTGTTCTGTGTAAATCAAGATTTATTTAAGTTTCTTCCACAGAAAGCACAACTTAACTGAGTAAAAGAGATGCACAATGTTACGACACTATTCAACTCACAGCTATTAAATTAAGTTGCTATTAAAAATGACTATTCAAATAGACTATTCTGTTGGTATAGTCTATTTGATAAGTTACGGTCTGTGCATCAAATATGACCTACTCCCTTTTTTTATGTAGACCACAAACAGAGATGTTACATTTTTAATTACATTTAAATTTATTATATATGTACCTATGTAATATCTTCAGCTTAGCCTCTTTGCTGCAAAGTCTAAAACATTTACTATCTAGTCCTTTAAAAAACATTTGCCACCCTCTATGTCAAGTGAACACAGAGCAATGGGGAAAACCTGAATTCTTGTTTATTGTTTTTAAATTATTACCTGTGTGACCTAAGGAAGGATGCTCTTAATTTATGTTAACATCAATATCTTCATCTGTAAAATAGACATAATAGTAATAAGATTTGCTCACCTTATATATATAATAATTTGCCAAGGAAATGATGTGTATACATCTCTTAAAAAGTATGTAACACTATAAAAATGGATGTATTATGGAATCAGAATACACATAGGCTTGACTTTAAGAGCAGACTCTGAAATAATTACTGAATTACTTCACTTCCATAGCATTAATGATCTGGGGAGAGTTACCCTAAATTAATCTGTTACTTTACCTAGTAGACTTTCTGTAACAGTTCTTTGCAAGAGTCTCCACTAAGAAGTATTCCTTCGCATGTCCCTGCTTAGTTCTTACTTACTTCCCTCCTGGAAATCCGCCTCTATTGCTCACAGGCAGTGACAAATCTGATAATAATTGGTTTCTTCTGAAATGTCATTTTTATGAGATCAACCTTCTTTGTGGTTCAGTTGCCTAGAAAACTCCTGGCTCTTACCTCACTCTGCAATTTGGGTACCCACTGTGTCTTTTATTCCCAGTTCATTGCCTCTCAATCCAGCTTCCCTAGGTGCATCAGATTTCCACAGCTCCTTTCTATGCTAATTTTGAGGGTCTATCTCTATCCTGACTTAATCTCCTCCCCAATGGTTCTGGAATACTGGCAGGCCATTGCATGTAGTACTTGAGTGAGTCAAGTCTCAACATGAACTACAAATCGATAAGGATTCCCTTTACCTTTGTGGGTGTCATATATCTCACTTGCTTGCATGACAGCAATAGTCTAGGTGCCTAATATAAAACTTAAGAATGAAATCCTTCTAGTGGATATCCCCACTTTTTATGCCAGGTCATAGAATCAGTGATACAGCCATGATCGCAAGCTCGCTTTGTCTGAGAACCACATAAGCAAAAATCACTTATAACAATGACCCTTTTGTACTAAATCAAACACAAATATTTGTCTTAGACTGTTAACATCCTGTCGTTTTTTTTATGCCTTCTATATGCTCAAGAGAGTATGTCAGCTTTCTGTTTAAGGCAACTCTAGGAAACTCCTCAACTTCAGACAGCTTCAGGGCTCAACTATATCCCTGAGTCACTCATACTGACTGCCAAACTTCAGACCTGCTGAGCTTTAAGTATTTACCCATAAAGCACCTTAGTTTTAGCACATTTATGACCTTGAACCAGCCTATTTCCCTAGCTCTTCTAAAATAGAGTGGATTGAGTGGATGGTGCTAAGAAGGGCTGCCTCCATAGAGATTCTTAGCTAAGCTGTCCAGTCAAGGATATGTCAGCACGTGAATCAGAAAAGCCTGAACTATTCCATCAAGTTGCTCACTTTGAAAGCAATCAAAGTCCACCAGTACAGGATAATAGTCTTTACATTATCTATAAGCTTTAGAGAAAAAACATAAAGTTTGTGTCATAATAATTCTGGAATTATTCAAGTTATTTATAAAAGAGTTACTCTTGTTCTTATTAGAATTTTTATGTATTTAAATTATTGCTAAATTATCTTGCTTTAGAGTGAATTTCATAATTATGTGATTTTTTTCTTAATTAAAGCTAGTAAAAGCAGAGTATAGCAATTTACCACAATTCATTATTTTGCAACTAACTCTGAGTATGTGTGTCCTCTGTCATTAATATAATAAATTATATGCTTCAATTATAAATGAAGGTATAAATTGTGAAATATCAATTTTCTCAAGAAATATTTATTAATAATATATGAGTCTCATCTTTTTATATTTATAACGCTGAATTTAAAATCAGTAAAAGAAAAAAACTTAAAATGAAAATTTTATGAAATGAAAAATAACTTACTTTTTAAGTGGAGAAGAGAACATAGAGTTATGTATGTGAATTAAAAGCATTCAATTAAATTGTAAAGTTGGCTTGTCATTATGAAATATTACTTACATAAAAAGATACCTTAAAATAACTAGTGTTTTCTCTTTTAGAAATCAAGAACCCGATTCTTGTTCTTTAGATAAGAAAAATAACACTATGTGATAAAGGTAAATGGTCCTTGCTTTGTAGCCCCTTTGAGAGAACTGCCCTGAATGAGATATTTCTGTTGTGGTAAATTGTGATAGCTTTTCATATTCCCAAGCAGGACATAAGCATCTGGAAATCTAATTCCCCAAAGATTTTTCTGTGCTGCTTTTAAGCAGAATAGTAAAACGATGGAGCAGGTAAACATCTGTCAGTAATAGAAAACCGATATTTTGTTCAATAGGGCATTATACTGTATATTCAGCAAATATTTACTGTCTATTTTGTGTCTAGTACTTACATTAAACACTGTGAGAATTATCAAATAGTATAGGTCCTTTTACATAAACACATATGTTTGGAGATATGTCAGATAAACCCCAGGAAGAAAAACCTGGCAACTGGGAAATTATATCCTGATAACAAAAGATCAGCTTTCATCTTTGAAATGGTGGGAAATCACTTTATAGACAGATCAAGGAGAATTTTTAATTATAGGCAAGAAATTTGCATTTTATTCAATAAGCAACTGGGGACTTACTGAGGTTTAATAATAATGTCAATTATTTAGTTTTATAATAAGCATTTTGGGGTGTTGTTCTTAACCACTATCAATAGGATATCTTGGGAAATGAGAGTTGTAGCTTTTGGAATTGAATTTAAGATATTATTGGCCAGCTAACTTATTTGAGAAGTGTACAGTGAACACTGTATACTACTAGAAAGAACATACATGCAGTGCAAATGCAGTAATCCAGTAAATTAGACTAAATTGTCAGGGCAGGCCCATCAGCATTAATCACTTAAGCCAAAACAAAACACCGCATGATAAAGTGGTGTAAAACAAATAAAAATAATAACTGAGCCCTTTTCTTTTTACACAGTACCTTGAAATATTTACAGATGGAATAACACGATGTCTAGGATGTGCTTCAAAAGTAGCTAAGGCAAAGTGAGAGAACAGAGTGAGAAAATATAGAGGAAACGAGATTTACCACAAAGAGCTAAATGACGAAGCTGGATGATGGGAACATAGGTGTCTATCACTGCTGTTTCCTCTGCCTTTTATATTTGTTAGAAAGTTTGTAAGAGAAAGTTGGAATAAAAAAATGAAATTAAATAAAGGAAAATACAGTTCACCCTTGAACAGTGTGGGGGTTAGGGACGCTGAAGCCCCCGGAGTCAAAAATGTGTGTATAACTTTTGACTACAGGGTTGATTCTAGGACCTGCTGTGAATACCAAACCCAAGAATGCCCAAGATCCTTAGATAAAATGGTATAGAACAATGCTCACAATAGTCTTTTCTATTTCTATTCCAGTGCCCGCCATGAATCTGAGATTCCCCTCCTTCAGTCAAACAAGAATCTTTCTAGAGTTATCCAACAGTGAAAGCATGGTGGAGATGTTGCCAATACCAGAATATTTATATATTTTTCTGGCTAAGGTGTCTTTCTGGAAACCATACCTCCACACAATAGCTGATTTGTTACTCAATGGGATTGAAATCCATTTTCTTGATTTTTAGCCATTCTTGATGAAAGGTGGTAGAGTCTTCAACCCTAAGGAGCTGGTACTGAATTAGTTCAGTTGATGTAACTTATCTCTGAGAGAATCAACATCCACTTTAGAAGATCTTTAATTTATTTAAACTTAAATTTCATGAAATTATCTAAATTGTAGCTTCTACTTCTCTTTGTTTTTATAGTCATATACAAAAAGCAGGAAAAAATGGAAAAGGAAGGGATAAATAACACAAATTAAGATTATCCCTTTTCTTCATTTTCTCTAGTGTACACATCTTATAGATAAGAAACAATGAATTAACCTAACAAAACTCAATTTAAAAAAATTAGTTTCTCATGATACATAACTTTCTCTATCATCTATCATCTATCTATCTATCTATCTATCTATCTATCTATCTATCTATCTACCTACCTACCTATCTATCATCATCTATGCTTATGTTACTTTATAATCTATTTTCTATAAAACACTGAAAACCTTTTCATATTAAAAATATGTTGCTAGAACATGTTAATAGATGCATTAATTTATCAAATTTCCACATTTATATCTAATCACTAATGCTACACATTAGTGTTTACAGTTTTTTACCATTGTAAACTGATGTAACACACAATATTTTCTCAATAAACATCTGTAGTTACCAATCTGTATGTACACACACATACACACACATGTATACATACAGCATTTTGTTACAAATGTCAAAATTGCTCCCCCGAGATATAGTAGCAATTTATATGTCTGCCAGTAATTTATTATTATGCTTTGCAATATTCTTGCTAAAAAATAGGACAATATTATTTTATTTTACATGTTTAATGGGAAAAATTTCCTCTGGATTCACAATATAAACAACAATGTGGCATATGTTTGGTCTAAATTCAATTGGACATATCCTTATAATTAAAAACAAAGTTTTATTTGGGATTTACAGAGTTCATATATTGCCTATTTAACTAATAACAGTTACTAATATTTATTGAGCTCTCATTTTGCAACAGTTACCTTCTTGGTGCTGCATGCATACTAACTCAATCTTATTTCTGCATATACATGAACTCATTTCATACTATTTTTCTTTTTAATCTGAGAAGACAACCAAATGTATAGAAAGCAAAGAGCCCAAGATTCACGTTTGCTGTTTGCTATTGCCATGTTGCTGCATTGTTTTAATCCTAGGGAGTGAGTCACCTATTTCCTGTGTTTCTATCACTGCATCATTATTACAAAAATTTAAGTCCATGTATTTGATGTATACAGGGAGGTAAAAGTGTTATTTCAGACTATTCACCAACAGCCTGAGATATGTTAAAACCCTGTATTACTATGGAGAGTTTAAATTATTTTAATAAGGAAAATAGAGTCAGTGAGGCAAATAGAAGTCACTTATTCTTTATGTTGTGGCAGCAAATTATTGGCTTTTGCCAAGAGTGAAAAAGAGCAAGTTGACACGAGAGGAACCTGGATATTACAGTCAGTGTAACTGAGGGTAGAATGAAACATGGCATTCAGAAGTTAATGGAGTCGCCAAGAAATCCAAAGAAAAAGTTGTATTTAATAAACAAGTAAATACAAGTAGGAAGGGGATCCTTTTAAAAGCCACTGTAGCAATACCAACTGTATGATACTATATAACATATCTTCATCATAAGGCCTGTCAAATGCAGTTACGGCCTGAGAAAGCCCAATTAATTTTCTGTAAAATAGAGTCACCTGCTGTGGCATAGATGCTGAAGATATGTTATGGTAAGATTTCAATACACATTAAACAGAAGATAGAAACAAATGGACAGTGATATATGTGTATCAAGAAATGATTAAGCATTTTACAGTGGTCATTGTTTGAAATCGAATGGCACTTTATTTCCCTGTATAAAATTTTACTGAAATATTATCTGGATAGGTGCCGGGGCATTGTTTAAAGTTGTCATAAACTTTGAATGGGGAATGCTGTATACAATTTAAGACACTGTTAGAAATAGAAAGCAGGTGATTTTATTCCATCTCAAGTTTGGTTTCTTTAGAAAACAGGAAATAGAATTAAAGCCATGCTAATTGTTATCTTATTATAAATAAAACATGGCATTAACAGTTTAATTATGGTAACATTTTATTAAAGAAGAAATGAAGAAGGTGTGTAATTTTACAACTTTATTCAGGCATAACATATAAAATAAGCAGCACATACTTAAAGTATAAATTAGATGAATTTGGACAGGTGTATACACCTGTGAAACCACCACCATAATCAAGGTCCTAAACATTTTTCTCATTCCAAAGGTTGCTTGTGCCCCTTTGCCATCCTTTTTTTCTACCGCTATTGTCCCTAAACCACTTTCCTGCCTTCTGTCATTATAGTTTAGTTTCCATATTTTTGAACTTGACATAAATGAAAGCGTATATTAGTTACTTGTTTGTTTCTGGCTTTTTTCATTTAGAATAATGACCTTGTGGTTCAGTTTTTTTAGTATATTAGTATTTTGTTCCTTCTAATTGATAAGTAGTATTTAATTCAATGAATGTACCACAGCTTACCCATTCATCTGTTGATGGACATTTGGATTTTTTTTCACATTTTTTAATATTATGAATAATATCAATTGTTTATATACAAGTCTTTAAATAAACATATACTTTCTCTTTTGGGGGCAATATCTTGGAGTCAAATAGCTGCATCACCCAATAGGTATGTGTGGAACTTTTTAAGAAACTACCAAAGAGTTTTCAAAGTGGTTACCCCATTTTGTAATCCCACGAGCTGTATATGAAAGTTATAGGTATTCTGCATCATTGCCAATATGTGGTATTGTTAGGGATTTTTCTTTTCAATTTTAGCTATGCTGATAGGTATATAGTGGTAGAACAGTCTTTAAACAAGTCTGTATATAGTTATATAATTTCAAATTAACAAGTTAATCTAAGTTAGGACTTTTTTTATCCCAGGAATTTTCAGTGAATGGTAACTTAGTTTTATACCATTTATCACATTAGTGCTTCCAGCTCTTCCCACGTTTTCTAACTTTACATTCACTCTTCCTTTTTTCTGACTCTCAAAACAGGTAAAAATATCTCCTCATAAATGAATTTACCTGCCTTTTTTTCTATTAAACAATATTGCTCATTAAATAGTATTTATGTATATTTGTTTAGTGACTTATATTTTAGTTATTGCTAAAAATGTATGTGGTTTGGAGTTTATATGCATATTCTAATCTTCACTAATTTTTAGTAGTTTTAAGCAAATTTAATATGAAATGAGATTAATTTTCTTAAAGTTTTATATATTATTTATTTCATTTTGTTTAAACTTATCGATTATACCTAAAGATACAAAATAGAATAAATTTGAGCTTATAAGAAAGGGATAAAATGCCAAGCAATTATGTCTACTAAGAACTAATTCTTTTATTTTAATTACACCCTGCACTTTTTGTTGTTATTTTAAAAGACCTACTAAAGTAGAATTGTGGCTTTGAAAATATAAAATATATTAATATTGTATGTTCATTTTTCAATTATGCTCCCTAGTTTAAGTTAATTCTCTATAATTTCAATTAAATCATCTTTCATTTTTAACTGACCAAGATAATAAAGATTCATTCTTGATGTGATGTAGCAGCTATGTCCCTTTGAAAGAATACATTATAATTACTTTAAAAAATTAAGTAATATTATTGACCTTAGCAATTTTTTCCATCTATTTCAAGTGCAATTTAAAATCAGTGACTTTCTGACTAATAATTACATTACTTGAACTATGAAACAAAATATTTTTATCATAATGTCATTTATAAACTAAAACAAAACTGTTAGGGGCATTGTAGTGTGGGAGAGGGAAGAAAAGGTCTAATTGTATACAACCTTTTCTTTTTTACTACTTGATTATTTCTGAATTAAGTAGAGAGGATATCACAGATTATTAGACAAATAGATAACATAATTTTATAGCTGACTGAACTCTTAGAGATAATATTGTCTAATTTCCTCACATTTTCCAATGAAATTAACTAGAAGCTTTTTAAGTGGCTCAAAGTTATAAAGCCAGTTAGTGCCAGAATTTTGACTCTAGTCCAAACTTTCTGATATCCAATCTAGCTTTCTTTATTTCTAGAAGTTTATAATATCTCAAATTCATGAGTGTATATGAGCAAAGCTGGCCTCCGAAAAGTAAAACGTTTACCTTAAAAGTTGGTAAATTCAGCTATTTCACCTCTATGACTTACATATAAGCAGAAATATATACAATACATAAGAATCTCTTAACGTTCACCAAACATTCCTGTGTTAGTATTAGTTTGATGTTCCTGCTCATAGATCAGTGTGTCATTACTTTGTTAAGCTGCTTCCTTTTTGTTTGTTTTGTTTTTAAATATATATTTAAAACAACACTAATGTGGAATTTCTTCCCTGATAATTAAATAATCACAAAACGATGCAGAGAGATAATATTCGAAGCTAAAGTTTATAGAGAAGCGAGATGATATTCATGTGAGTCATAAGATCAATAGTTAAACCACTGTCTTAATGTAGTAATAGTCAAGATCTAGAAAAGTCTATCAGAAATCTAAATGGAGAAATTCCTGTATATATAAATCACAAGCTTCCTGCCAGCGCAGAGTAATTTTTTCCTTTATTCCATCATGACTACAATTCTCAGTGTTTAGAACAAACCTAGGTAAATGAAGGAAGTGTAGCTTCCATTTAGATATCCATTCACATTCTTTATTGATTACACCATGACTCAGACAAACATATTTATTTGTGAGACATGGTGGAGAGTAACACACCTTGTGTCAAAAGGCCACCAGGTTTCCCACTAAGTATCAAAGACCAAAGGACAAGCAATTACTGGCTCTTTTTATTCCTAATTTCTCATCATTAAAATATGAGTAAAATACTCATTGTAACCTATGTCACTAGATCCCTGTAAGAATCAAATGAGATAATACGTGGAAATTTCTCGGCATACTTTAAGGGTGACTTAATTTGAGTTATCTTTATTTATTTATTTTTTTAGGTCGAATTTTTATTAGAAGCCTTGAAAAAGCATGATCACAACATTTCTCTAAGATTAAGAATGTGTCTGAGAATTTCAATAGAAATTCTTACCATGAAATGGTAGGGATTTATATGAGGTTTAAGAAACTTCTAGATAAGGCGTGAACAAGCGAGAAATGAATTTTTCAGCTCCATAGTTCTTTTGAGCTTTGCTATCACATTACTTCTGTGGGAGAACTGAGATATCAGAAATCATCATCATTTTGACCCAATATATTTCTAGTAAATGTTCTTGAGATAGCTATAGACTAGAGTAGGGTCATTTTCCTGTTTAAAAAATAAACAGTACTTACGATTTTTAAGGAAGAGGAAGAATGAATTGTCTGAGATAAAACTTTTCGAAATTGAAAAATTTGTGCTAATGGTATTAAATCATTTGGAAATTCTAGATTGAATTTATTTTTTAGGCTGAAGTTTATTTTTGTCGAATTTTATTTTCTGGTAAAAAAATATAATTATTCTGGCTAAACTGTTAAAATATACTATTTTATCAGTCACGAAGCTAATTTTTTAAGGATGCAAAAATGCATTTTGTAAGTCATAAAAACAAGATATTTTTCCTATTCTTTTGGGAACAGGTATTTTTGTTTGGGAATTTCTACCCATCAAGATGTTACAGTGATATGCATTTTAATTCTGAATTTGCTCTCTGCTGGCTGAGTGGCATTGGTTAATATACCTAACTTCTCAGAGTCTTAGCTTAATTAATAAAAATTTTAAAAAGATAATAATGCCTGCTTAATAGTATTCATTTAAGGATTTCAAGAACAATAGCCATAGCTGAAATGCATACAAAACATCTAGCACATAGCATGCATTTAATATACAGTACCTATAATTATCACTTCTGTATCTTCTCTACTCCTCCCACAAAGTAGTAGTATTTTGCTTTGTTACTCATGAGTGCACGTCCACATAAAACCAATTATTTTTTTAATGTAGATAAAACCAAAAACCAACAAAACAAAACTACTGCAGTCACACATACCCTCTGCAGAAAGACCCTTAGATCCTATGAGACTGGTCATTTGGAAACATCATCAGTGCAAACTTATTTAGTCAGGGCTTTTTAGTATGGCACAAACTTAGCTTAACTTAGAGTGCACTTGTTTTAGTTGCCGATGATAATTGCTAGTGAACGAGCTTGAAGAAAATAAGCACTGTCTTAAGATTTTAAAAAGTTTTCAATAGAGGTCCTTATTTAAGATCCTCAGAATGACAGATGGCTTTAACTGCATGACCATTGAACATCAAAACTGTGGGAATCCATCGGATTTTCACTTATGAGGGCTGTGTTAACAGCTAGTAAGGTCACTGCAGAAGAAATTAGCAGTTACATTTCCTGTACTATTTATTTACAATTTATGTGCATCAATTTCAATTGAAGCAGCCTCTTTTCTGCTAGAACACTGTTAGTCTAATGTAATTGGATAAAGGGTTTCCTGCTTAACAGCAGCAAAAGTTATTCTTCCTCTCCTGGGATGTGTTGACTGGGTTTCTCCCTTCAGCTCTCACCCTCCACCAGCTGAGGGAGCAAGAGACCTCCTGTGCATGGAACGCAGGTTCAGCCCACCTGGGTCTTTTCATGGTTGCACCTCTGTTTCAAGTTCAAGTGTCTGCCCTATCACAGCAAATCAGTTACACTGAAGTTTTATTGTGTCAAAAGGTTCCATCAGAGAGTTTATATTTTAAGGAAATAGTTGTTTTGTTTTGTTTTTAATTTACTTTAGAGTATATATGGCAAATTCCCCACAATGTTTTGTGCATCTCTTTATTTAAATTTGGGTTTTTCTTAAAGTATATGTAAATATTTAAATATTACAATGCGAATACAGCCTCTCTCTCTCTCTCTCTCTCTCTCTCTTTCTCTCTCTCTCTCTCACTCACACACACACACACACTCACTCACACACACACACACACACACACACATCAACACATCAAGAGAGTGCCATACGTCCTCAGTGAGACCCACCTGGAAAGACAGAAATGCTGAATGTATCACACAGAATCATCGTGAGAGGACACTCGTCAGCTTTCTCCCTGGCAATGAGATTTTCCTCACTCTCAAGACACGCAAATGACTTTTTTGATCTGTTCTTTTTGTTATTCAAATAATTTTCTCCTATAGAAGTGAAAACTGTCCAAAATTAACCGTTTGGAACTTTGGCATTTAGTTATGTTTTTTGTTTTGTTTTGTTTTGTTTTGTTTTGTTTTTGTGAGAACAAGATCTCTTCGGGGAAGTGGTTAACTTTTGATGTAAGATGGCCAGGTGGTTAGTGGATGGGTATCAGCAGGTTGTTAGCAACAGCACATGACTATGTTTAAAATGTTGTTTCACATTTTGATTCTCTCATATCTTTGCTTGTTTTGTTTTAGAAAATTTGTATTTCAACAGATAATAAAGAGATGATTCAGTTAAGTGTAATGTTGTAATCCTCATGTTACTCAGGATAATGGTTTAACATAAACATTTCTGCAAGTGTGATGATACTTTAAAAAAGCTATTTGCAAAACTGCACAAGCAATGCTGTATTCTCTTTGCCTTGGTTTGAGTCCTTTGTCTGTAAGAAACTGCCAAACATGCTAATTTGGTATGAATACTTCCTTTTTTATAAATCAGAGAGTTGTACTCTGGAGGGCTGTGATAAACCTTTAAATTCATTTCACTTAGACAAAGGTTGAAGTATGTCCCAGGCTTGGGGCAAAGACAAGCACAGCTATCTCTTTTATCACATGGCTTTAAACATTTTTCAGCTTTAGGCTTGTCTTGCAAATCAGTTCTATCAGTCTATTAATTGCTTTACTGTACCTGATACCTAACAGGAATGCACCTTGCGAAACAGCAAGAGAAAGCACATTTGTTTAAGTCCTCTCATGGCTTAACACCGTGGCTAATCTCCTTGCAAATTATAGTCATAGTTGTAGTTCATCTATTGTGCTGGAAAAGACAACATTCCTCAGTGGCCTTGGTGCCTTTTCCAATTCCCAGGAGACCTAGGAACCCTCTGCATGTTTTGCCTGCGCACAGGGAGTGTTCTCTGCTAATCAGGTCAATGATTATCGCCCAGCCTAGGGGACCTGACAGGAGCCTATCACAGCAGTTAGAGAGCCACCAAATGCAGCAGGCTCACAGAGGGTCTCCCCTTAAGAAACATCGCTTAGTCCTCATTTACTCACTGGAACCTCTGAGGATTTCAGCTTTTTTTTTTTTTTTTTTGTCCTCTTAGACAGAAAGGGGCTCAATATAAACAGGAAAAAGAAGCACAGCATGCAGCTACTGAGAGGGTGTTGATTGAAAACTTCTTCGATCTCCTCACCCTATTCACGGTTGATTTGACTGATTTCTCACCCCGTTCACAGAGAATATTTCAATTAAGGTAAGTGCTGCTTGATCTGGGTGTCTGCATCACACTGGATTTCTGCACTGAAAGTTCTTACTGACTAAACTGACATTCTGCACTGCAGCAAGTGACTGTTTGTGTCAGGAAACGGCTTAGTTTATAAGCAACTGTCCTAGAATGAAAACTGCCGTTTGGATAATGATATTTCAGACCCATTTGTTTTGAAATGAGAGAATTCTGACTCACATCAAAAGAAAATAAAAGGAAATGTGAAAAATTAATTTCTCACTTTACCCCTTTAATAATCTAGAGAACTATGCAGTGCTAAGGTAACTAGATTTTGATTGAAGTGTTTTGTTGATGTCATATGGTATAATCTCGGAGTCTGAAAGCTTCAAAGTTAAATTAGAAAGAAAATTTGCAAATGAGAGTTGAAATTTTGTGCAGCTTTCTACTTTAACAATATTCTTGAGATCTTTCTGAGTTTAAGGATTTAGGACTAAATCCTTGAATATTTTAATAGTGTCCATTTAATAATTAAAGTTAAATTAACTTTATAATGTGATGTAGTTGTTAGGAAAAATGACCAAAAAGAATTAATATGCCATTGCTATGATTTATAGTTCTTAAACAAGACAGATGCTTTTGTTTTATGAGCTAGACTAATAAAAAAATAAACTTCTTTCTAAAATGCTTATTTTAGAAAGGAGATTTCTTCAATAAGAAATAAAGTTTATGTGTTTATTGAAATCGTGGCTTTTGTATTTGAAGTTGTACTTTGTGATGCAACTAGAGTGAAATGAGGTTATTTGCATTTTACATAGTTTAGAGAAATTATCCAGGTAATTTAAGTAAACTCGTCCACATTGTTCTAAACCCATTTTCTTTATAAGTTTGTTAAAAATATCTACAGAAAATGGAAGCAACTTTTTTCCAAAGTTAGATTGAATTATCCAATTTTTTTCTTTTCTACTTTACTTTGCACATAAAAATATAGCCTGGTGGTTTTATCCTATATTATGATAAATTTCTATGTAATGAAGAATCATAAAATAATTCTATCATTATAATTATGAATAACTGATTGATTGGCTAGCGTAAGTGAATAATAGCACCCACTTACCTTGTTATCATGTAGTGCTTATACTTCAAAATGCTTCTCAAATAATAAAACAAACATCATTGAAAATATAAATATATACCATTATAAGATACACACACAAATTGAAGTTCAATAACAAATCTGTTATTGCTAGAGCACTATGTAAATATTTTGTGTGAAGATTTATAATAGAATCTTAAATGTGCTTTATAGAATGAGCACTCATATTTCATGAAATGTTGATTCTACCTTCCTCCTATGGGTATCCTGAGATGGGACATTTTATTAAGATGTTAGAACATGGTTTATATTAATTGACTATCTTTCTGACATTCTCTGGAGAACTTTTTAAGCTGATGTTGATGTTATTGCATCTCCCACAAGAATAAACTATTTTGGGGATACCCATAGGTGCTGACATGTACTCGCTGGTTGACAATATGTTTTTAGCCCAAGCCTGGAAACATTTGTCTACCCTTGTTGCACTGAGACTTCTGTTTTCTCTGAGGGATAGTTTCTCAGTAGCTGAGAGAAGAGTATGCTGACTATAGTTACTGTCATTGGGTCTTTGAAGTCTTTTTTTTTTTCAAGCAACTTTAATAAATAAAACGAGACAACATTAACCAAATAGGGCCACATTTGCTATTAACAAACTTATACATTGCAGAAAACATCTCTGTATTTTGGACTATTCTTTGCTCCAAGTTCAAAATTGATACCGATATCCTACCCATTGAACTTTGATTGAATGCACTTACTTGCTCTCTTGATGGATTGACCATGGAAAGATATTTACAGTGTATAAGGAAATGTTTATGTTTAAGACAACTGTAGTTCTCATTCAAAAAGATATATCTAAGGCTTTTAAAGGGAGTTATCATTGTGGCTGTCTTAATTTGCATTATGCAGGATGAAAAGGGAATGGAGAAAATTGTGGGTGCAATTGATAATTAGGGACAATTTATATTCAGTAACACCTGGCTCCTCACTCAGACTTCCTTTTTTCCTCCCCACTTATTATATATTCCTAAATCCCTCCTTAACTCTAGATTCTATCTTGAAACCCATGTTTCATGCATTTCCTGGTAATTTATTCCTTCTGTGAGATCAGAAAACATCTTATAGTATAACCTCACTCAGAGTAGGCAGTTTCAAAATTTAAACCAAAAAAATCTATTAAAACTTTATAAAAGTTACCTTAAAATTTATAACCTGTTTCTCAGTACATGGTATTTTCAATGAAAGACAATATGGGAGAGGCAGCATTTAACATGCCTCTTAAATGCCAGACAGCTAGGATCTTTGTATGTATGATCATGTAATCGTCAAGTAAAAATAATGACGTGGAGGTTATTTACCCTGATTTTCCAGATAAGGAGATGCAGGTGAAGGGCTTCCCGTGAGCAGTAATCTACAGCTCAAGCTCAGGTCATGCTGTGGTTAAGGTTTATAATCTTTACATTCTACTTTATCATCTTGTGTTTGTGACCTTTTCCAATATTTGATGTGATACTCATGAGTAATTTAAGATGATAAATTTAAGATAGTACAACTTAATTATATTACCCTCAGAACAGATTAACTTGGCTTACTCAAAATAAGTGATTTCATAAATTCCATAGCCACTAGCGTTTAAAACAAGAATAAATTTTCTGAAAGAGGTTAGTGCTCAAGTTTTTGCATCCAGAAAATTCTGATTACTATTGACAGAAAAAGCACTGTACGATATGGATAATCAGTACTGGAATTTAGTATTTGTAATATGTATATCTTCCCAAGGGGAATTAGCATACTCAAGATAAAGTCAAATAAAAAATAGATAAAAATTCAATGTCACTTATATTGAAATGAGATTAAAAGGAAGATAAGGATATGTGTTTGTGGCAAAAGACATCTCCAATATTAGAAAATATAAAGAAATTAACAGTTGGATTGAATATGGCAACGTGGACTAAAAAAAGATTTAAATGTATAGGAGTCCTTTTGCTCTACTGACTACATAAACTTCCCATTTTTACAGAGATTTACTATAGCTTATTATGTAGATATTGTGACAATATTATTCAAACCAAAATTTGGTTCAGCCTGTGGCAAACAGGGAAAGAGTAAATTAGGGTTGATCTGGAAAATCTAATATGATTAGCTGTCATATCCAAGGATCTACTGAGATGGGAACTGGAAGTTAGGTTGCATAGTTATAAACCACGACTATTTATTGTGCTCCAACACATTCTGAAGCATCTTAAAAGATCACATTGTACCAGATACTATAAATAGTGGATCAGTTATGATTAGAATAATAATGAATATTTATATATATATATTTATTTTTATATATGTGTGTAAATATATATAAATATATTTACATATATGCTTTAAATATATTTGTATATTTATATACATGTATATGTAAATATACATATATATTTATATATTGTGTATATATATTATATATTATATGTGTGTGTGTGTGTGTGTGTGTGTGCGTGTGTGTGTGTGTATACACACATTTTAAAAATCACCAGCCAGCTTACTTTCCATTCTCTAGATGTTATGGTGAGCTATTGGCTTATCCTAGTTGTGTACAAGAATAACAGAAAAACAAAGTATGTATAGATAATTTTCTTTATTACTATTCTTAAAGAATCAACATGACGTATAAAAAGTGGCATTAAAGAGGAGTTTGTTATGCTGAATGTCCACAATGCATGTCTCCCTAGAAAAGATGACCCTGTGTCTAGGCCATGCTGGCCACAGTAAATTTAACCACAGAAGAATGTGCCCAGATTTAAGACAGCCATCTCTAGAGCAGCCAGTGGCCACCATGTGGCCTTATAAAAGAACTATGTCAATAACATATGCTCTGTATTAGTTTAAAATATATATACATTAGGTGTGTATGTATATGTGTGTATATGTGTATATATATATATATTGAACTTGATGGCCTTTAATGTAAAATAAATGTAGATAACCAGCAGTGATGGGCAGGAGACAAAACTGAGAAACACAAAGTTGGTAGTATGCAGAAGTCATGAATAAGTTGAAATCATGAGGTTGATAGAAGGAAAAGAAAAGAGGCAAATCCCCTTAGGTAAACTAGAAGAGACATAGTTTTTGACTCACCGTAATGGCTAAGCACAGGAGGGAGTTCTCCTTTGTGGAGGCAACAAGGCTGTGTTGTCCTGGGCGATACTCCAAATGTGCCATGCAATAGTGAGACTTTTACCTGTTTTCTACATTTTTTCACTCTGATTTCAGTCCCTTTAATCAAGTCAATTCACATTTGTGTTTTTTTACAAACTAAAAGATTATAACTGACCCAACATCATACATATTTATAGTCTCAGTCGACAAGGTATTGGGCAAAAATGTATAGTGGCTATACGTTGAAGTCAAAATATTTGATATATATATTTTTTAATTTCATAGAACCTGTGTTGAATAATTAAGCTAGAGAGATTGTAGGTAGAGCCTGCAAAGGTAAAAATACTTGATTTTTGTTTGTTTTATAAAAACAAAGTTGTTGACTCATTGTTTAGAAGAGAAACTAATTCACATTGCATGATTTTTTAATTATCAGCATAATTAATACTTTTTGGAATAATTTAAAAATATCTTGAAGATAGATATTGAAATGTCTACTTCCAGATAGATTCAAGCTTATCATTTTCTCCTATCTACTAAGTCATCCATATTTTACTATTGGATTTAAATCTTCTAATTATAAATGTTGAAAAGTTATTCATTAACATAAAGACATGTATATTATTGCCATAT
>NW_011888808.1:3565771-3570885 GCF_000151845.1 Pteropus vampyrus | reverse complement strand
CGCTAACATATCTAATTCTTTGCAGTTCCATAGAGCAGGGTTACCTTGCTTATCCAACCCCATGTCCCAATGCATAGAAATTTTTGACTTTGTACCACCCAGGATAATTATACACTAAAGTTTAAAATTTATCAGAAAATACTGGCCTCTCAGACAACATTTCAGTTCTCTTCATCGTAGGAATGCAGTCCCGATACTTTATTATTTTTTAGTTCAACTTTGTGCTTCTCTCCAAAAACTAAATGACAAGGATATTGATTTCAGCTCTCTCCTCTAATTTAACCTTTTCTCACTTTCTATTTCCAATTGCCACATGTTCTTGTTATTAATATAACCTACAAAACACTAAGGGAAATATCACATTTCATTAATATGGACACACATTTTGTGTAATTTATATTATCGTTTTTAATATTACAAACTTACCCATAGAATTCCCTATTACTTTTATATTTTTTTCTTCTAGATTGCTTAACATTGCATTAACCATATACTTTTAAATTTATTTATTTATTATTTGTCTTCTTGTGTCTCGTGGTACATTAGAATATAAGTAAGTTCCATGAAGGAAGGTTTCCCCCGCGCCCTTTCATAGCAACCCAGTGCCTAAAATAAGGCAGATTCTCAGAAAATATCTATTGAACAAAGAATGAATAGATAGTCCAAGCTAATTACTTAATCACATGGTCTGTATGTTAAAAGTGAGGCAAGTACCTAAAAATTGGTAGTTTTGGTTTGCTTAAGACGATGTGAGATTCAAACACATTTCTCAAAGGGCTTACATTCATTGGCTTAATTTACTCAGCGGTTATTGTGTGCCTTTTAAGCGTCGGGTACTATAGCAGATGCTAGAGACACATGGTGACAAACCCCAATTTTCTATGCATAATGTGCTCTGTTGGTGGCTAAGAGGGAAGGCAAGAGAAAGAGCAGTTATAATATACTGTGTGCAATCATGGAAGACATATAGTGGGTGTTTTCAGTGCATAAAGAGTAGCTCCTGACTCAACTCTGAGAGACCATGGAACACTTTCGAGAAGTTTCCTGAGCTATAAATTGAAAGTGTAGCATGAATTTAGACAGACATAACAGGTAGGGTCATAAGCTCCTAAAAGAAGTCATATTATGTGCAAGGGCACAGAGGTACGATAATAGAGTTCCCGACACCCTCCAGGACCACATTAGTTTTGTATAACGTAATGTCAAAGTGGCATACGTACAAGGAGGGGCAACTTCATATTCGTAAGGAGAAAGGAGTGTAAGGAGTTCGGACTTCGACCCAGGAGCAATGGGAACCCATTTAAACACTTTGAAAGTGGGAAGGACAGATACATTGGTGTTCTCTTCTAAGTCATGAATTTTATTTTTCACTCCTTCAAAGTGAATGTGTATTTAAGTAGGTACATTAAAATAAAATTAAAAAAAAAGAAATATACCAGAGGAGAAAATTAGTAATCAGTAAGGCTGAAGGGAGACAGAATAAGACACTCTTAAAATGCTAGGCTAAAGATACATGAAAGTTCAGATGTGGGACTTGGAGCCAAATGAGAGGTTAAATGTGCATGAATTTGGACAAGTATGTATGCATATGTGACTTTCAGGGAATCCATTGCATGATTAAGTGAACAAATTTATTTTCATTTCAGAATTTTAGAAAAATGGCAGACTGTGAATGGCCACATCTGCTAGTATTGACTTGAGAAAATGTTCACGTTCTCCTACTTTCTGACTGTGACCTAAAAGAAAATCCCACATTCTTGCCTCTATTCTTGCTGAATAATCAAACTCAAAGTGAACTATTCAAATTTAATGTCACTCACATTCTTAGGAGAATAACATTGTGACCCTTTCATTTCAGAAATAGAAAACATCTAACGTTTAATACTTATTGCCTGGTAATGGGTTATCCAATGGAGCCATAAGCTCTGTGAAAATAAAAATCTGATTTTCTCACTGCTAACGCTACAATGCCTAGATTAGCATCTATGATATAGCTAGTACTTATGTATTACAGGAAGGAAAGAATGAAAGAAGGAAGGAATAGAGGAAGAGCGAGAGGGATCAAAGAAACTTTCAATCTTGACGCCCAAAACTTTATGCATTCTCTCTTTACTATTTTAGTAAATGGCATTGTAGCCTACGCAGTGGGTCAAGTTAGAAATTCAGCTATTATGTTTGCCTTACTTCTTTCTCACACCCTACACATCCATTTAACATCTGGACCTTTCGATTCTGCTTCTTAATCTCTGTCACATGGATTTTCATCCTTGCCTACTTATGGTTCACATCGTCTTGACTTGCTTATGGTCTCTTTGTTATACTCCTCTCCACAAAATAATGACCCCTGCTATCTGAAGACTGGCCTTTCTAAACACAAATGTGATTACACTGTTCTATGTGTAAAGCTTCCCTTTTAGTGCCTCCTCTCTTTTAGAATATAATGCAGGCCTTTATATGGCATCCATCTGTGGATGCTCTGGATGCTGCCTTCTTTTTAGCCTTGCATAACCTCTAGCGGTCTATTTACCAGCCATCTTTTGGTTCTTTATCCCTGAAATTCATGGTTTTTGTCCGTCATATTAAGCTGACTTTTTGCATGGCAGGATCTCTTGACCTCCAAATCTCAAGGTGTAACTGCATCTCAATAGTGTTTGGCCCCTACCTATCTAGTTGAAAAGCTCCTATCAGTTTTTATAACTTACTTTACACTCCTTCCGCTTCAATCACACTACTCATTACATCATTTAAAAATGCTAAATTCTAGACTCTTTGATGGCAGGCCGTATACCTGTTCCATTCACTTCTGTATTCCCAGTAACAGATACTAATGTACATAGATCCTTTGTAAAAAAAGAGCTGGTAATGCAATTCTCTGAATTCAAGAACAACCTTTTATTCATAAGCTTTTCTCTTCCACTTGGGCAGTTAAATTTCTACCATTCTGAGTAGAATTTTGCTTCTCCATGTCACCTTCATAAAATGTCAAAAAACACAAAAATATAGTAATAATTAGATTAATTTAAAAAATTTGCCATGCCTGTACTCACTGAAGTGTATTTAATATATTTCGTATATCATATCCACCTATTGGACTATGTAGATATCCTGTCCTTTAATGAACAATTAAAATTGTTCACACATTTTGGCAAAGGTCACTTGTTTTCAATCAGCTTCTTTCTATGTAATAATTGGGTGACATTTCAGATCCATTTGTGATCAATGAACATGCATATTTTAGCTCAAAATCTATTATCTTTAGAAGTACCACCCTTATAGCTTCTTATTTTATAAATGGATGATATTTAGTGCCGGGGACTACACTAATTCTTATTCCTAGACTTTTTGATCTTTAGAAGAAAATACCTTATAAACCAAACAAACAATAGAAGTTGAGTATTCTTGAGAATCAACAATCGAAAAGCACATCTTGAATAAATACTTTTTGATCTCTTGTGTTTAGGAATGATTATACTGTTTTATTTAATATTATTATAATTAAACTGTATTTTATTACTTGTCCTTTATACGGGGTGAGGTGAAGTGCTCTAAAAATCAATACAGAGTAAACAACAGAATTAACTCTGGAAAGTATTTCTCTCACAGATATTTAGAAGCAATCTTCCCTGGGACCATAATCCTCAAAAGGAAATTGCAGCTCTTGCAGAAACGCAGTTTGGGTCACCTAGGTCTAGGTCTCTGGATTTTTTCTAAAAACCTTCACAAAGCACAAATGATATTTTAAATAGCTTGTCAAAGAAAAAGTGATTTTTAATGCAGATTCATCAAATATGATGAGTTTGTACCAGTGCCCCTGAAGGCAAACATCTGAAAAGCAGAGAGAAACATAATGCCAAGATAAACACTGTGACTGGTGTCTTAGGAGGAACATAATATTAAGATAATAGAGAGATATCTCTTGTCAGAAAAAAAAAAAAAGTAAGCAGGTTTAATATCTCACAATTCTGTAGCTACTCAGAAGTACAATTAGACATCGGGATTTTTTTTCTCTACTGGATGCTATGCCATTTTGTTTCGAAGATATTTTAGAAAAAAGAACAGACCCAATTACGCTCTGCTCTGCAGGCGTGGAGAGAGGCGTCCAACACAGAGCAAAAGCGGCAGCGAGTGAACACAGTTGATACAAAATTTTTGAGATGAAATAATGAAAGCGTCATACTGTTCTTTTCTAAAAAGTAAAGCCGGTTGTGTAATGATGGTTGTGTACTTTATGAAGCTACCAGCCCTTTCACACACTGCTCCCTTCTAGATCTTTCTGAGTCCAGTTTTTGTAGGCTCTCAGGTTATCCTCACCTTGAGACTAAGTAGCCACACACCTAGTGACATAGAGCCTCTTTATTATCTTTTGTTTGTTTATTATCTTTTTGTTTGTAGGAGCGTTCCACACAAGAAGTTTGGTGATTCTGGCTTACATAGAAGCAGGAAAGTTAAAATATTTTGTTTCCCAAAGTAATTTATTCTATCTTTGGAAGAAATTGACTGGGGAAACTTTTCCCATTTTAAGCAGAACTGTTTGTGTACTCATACGTATTATACCCCCTTGGAACCATGTAAATCAAATATTCTTTGACTGCATTCAGGTGGTCATGAAAAAGTGAAATTATAAATTATAGAACAAATCACAAACCAAGATAAACATCTTCTTCCATATGAAAACCAATTTGCTTATCAATCGTTCCCAAACTCTGCCTCCTTAATACTTTATCACTTACTGTATCATCAGTGTCCAAGTTCATCCATCTCTCCAGTGTCACTTTGTAGACATATTACAGCTTGAGGCTATTGAAAGACCATTCACATTCTTTCCTTGATCCACACCAAGTACAAAAATTAGGCCCCATTTTTTCTGTCTGCAAGCTTTACAAAAAAGTAAACTTTGTCCAGGTAAGTAAACTTCTCAAAATCTTGAGGGTCAGTAAAGGACCTGGCTATATGTTACACTTATTGCGACATTTTATAGGTTTTGCATTCTAGGAGGAAATTCCAGAATTAGCAGTATGCTAATGAAACAACCTTAGCATTTAGGCTGCTAGATGGAATTTAAACAGCAGAAATGGTTTGTTAAGCATTATGCTCTTTTGGTGTTAGTTATGATT
>NW_011888808.1:3549053-3565721 GCF_000151845.1 Pteropus vampyrus | reverse complement strand
CAGTTTGGGTCACCTAGGTCTAGGTCTCTGGATTTTTTCTAAAAACCTTCACAAAGCACAAATGATATTTTAAATAGCTTGTCAAAGAAAAAGTGATTTTTAATGCAGATTCATCAAATATGATGAGTTTGTACCAGTGCCCCTGAAGGCAAACATCTGAAAAGCAGAGAGAAACATAATGCCAAGATAAACACTGTGACTGGTGTCTTAGGAGGAACATAATATTAAGATAATAGAGAGATATCTCTTGTCAGAAAAAAAAAAAAAGTAAGCAGGTTTAATATCTCACAATTCTGTAGCTACTCAGAAGTACAATTAGACATCGGGATTTTTTTTCTCTACTGGATGCTATGCCATTTTGTTTCGAAGATATTTTAGAAAAAAGAACAGACCCAATTACGCTCTGCTCTGCAGGCGTGGAGAGAGGCGTCCAACACAGAGCAAAAGCGGCAGCGAGTGAACACAGTTGATACAAAATTTTTGAGATGAAATAATGAAAGCGTCATACTGTTCTTTTCTAAAAAGTAAAGCCGGTTGTGTAATGATGGTTGTGTACTTTATGAAGCTACCAGCCCTTTCACACACTGCTCCCTTCTAGATCTTTCTGAGTCCAGTTTTTGTAGGCTCTCAGGTTATCCTCACCTTGAGACTAAGTAGCCACACACCTAGTGACATAGAGCCTCTTTATTATCTTTTGTTTGTTTATTATCTTTTTGTTTGTAGGAGCGTTCCACACAAGAAGTTTGGTGATTCTGGCTTACATAGAAGCAGGAAAGTTAAAATATTTTGTTTCCCAAAGTAATTTATTCTATCTTTGGAAGAAATTGACTGGGGAAACTTTTCCCATTTTAAGCAGAACTGTTTGTGTACTCATACGTATTATACCCCCTTGGAACCATGTAAATCAAATATTCTTTGACTGCATTCAGGTGGTCATGAAAAAGTGAAATTATAAATTATAGAACAAATCACAAACCAAGATAAACATCTTCTTCCATATGAAAACCAATTTGCTTATCAATCGTTCCCAAACTCTGCCTCCTTAATACTTTATCACTTACTGTATCATCAGTGTCCAAGTTCATCCATCTCTCCAGTGTCACTTTGTAGACATATTACAGCTTGAGGCTATTGAAAGACCATTCACATTCTTTCCTTGATCCACACCAAGTACAAAAATTAGGCCCCATTTTTTCTGTCTGCAAGCTTTACAAAAAAGTAAACTTTGTCCAGGTAAGTAAACTTCTCAAAATCTTGAGGGTCAGTAAAGGACCTGGCTATATGTTACACTTATTGCAACATTTTATAGGTTTTGCATTCTAGGAGGAAATTCCAGAATTAGCAGTATGCTAATGAAACAACCTTAGCATTTAGGCTGCTAGATGGAATTTAAACAGCAGAAATGGTTTGTTAAGCATTATGCTCTTTTGGTGTTAGTTATGATTCCCACATAAAAATAAAATATATATGTATATATTGAATGTCAGAAATGCCTATTTCTAGTATTTTTCCATTAGGTAAATTGTCAGGTAACATAACTATCATAATATATCATGTTCATAAGAGATGTTCATTTAGTGTGCAAGATGTATTTGAAGCATAGTTTTGACCTTATTAGTAATTATATGAAATGAAAGTACAATGAAAAGGATAAAAATGTTATAACATTATTCTCTCAGCCAAGATTATAAGTATTTTCCTTTGGAGGTATGACTGAGAAGAGGTACAATAGGGAGACTTCTGAGGTGCTGGAAATTGTCACCTTGATGTGGATGGTGATTACATGGAGATAGATAAATAGATAGATAGATAGATGATAGATAGATAGATAGATGATAGATAATTGATAGGCAGACAGCTAGATTATAGTGATAGAAATATATGCACATATACAGACATACATAGTATGATTTTTAAATAATTTAAAGAATTATCTATTATGCATGGTTAGCTAAAAACTTTGTTGTAATTATAAAAAATTATCTGTTTTTTCCAAATAAGATTGAGACTCATTTTTATTGTGAACAAAATAATACTATTTTATTTGTTTGTTTTAATCATAATGAATTTTTCCCACCAATTTCCAAATTGAGAGCACCCTGAAAAATTGTTTATAGTCTTTAAACTGATTACACACTGACAGATAAGAAATGAAGAAGCATGTAAGAATTTTTTGTAAGAAGCACATGAATTTATAAATTGGAAAGTCTATACTCATTTTTATAATTTATAAAGTTTAAAGGTAATGATTTTGTGTGTGAGGAGATCATCTGGGGAGAGATCGAAGCAAAAATGAAGTAATTGTCACAAACTTTTTATTGTACAGATGTATTTTAGGAAAAAGTGATAATAACATCATGATTTTAGATGAGGATTCTACAATAAGGACACTTTACCAATACATGTTCTTCATAAAAAGTAATAAAAGCCAATTTAGAATCAAACAGAAGAGCTCCCTACATTGAATAGAGGCAATGCTGCTGCAAGCTACTTCCTTCCCAAAGCAATTCTCTGGAACTCTGTGACAAAATCTACCTTTCCCAGTATGATTTTTACCCTTTAAATTGGACTATTAAAGGCCCTTGTGTTAGAAAGGCAACTAGCAGTTTCTAACTAATCAATATCATGATCTATTTTTATCTGATAGACTAAGGATTGAGAAATGGGAACTGGCTCTGAATACTGAGTGTTGGTAAAAATAGGAAAGTTCTATTACATGAGATAATCAAAGAGAGAGAAGACCCAACAAGGAACCACAATGTATCTCAGACTTACAGGTACTTGACATTGAGGGACAGCAAACAGAAGCAACAAGGAAGAGTATAAAAAGGCCTCAGCTAGGCTGAGGATGCTTCAGGAATTGTTCTGGGACCAATTTGCATATTAAAATAGTTCCCTTAATTCTCTTTGCTGATATCCATTTTTATGGGAACAAGTAAGGCGATTTTGAAAGCTGTGTATTTGAGGTCAATTCAGTGTAAGTGGTGACTGTTTATGTGGCTTGCATATAAGATGCTTACCGAAACGAAGCATTATAGATAGCAGTATAGACAATCCTGAAAGTGTAACTAGCTAACTAGCTAGATAGGTGTGTACATATGTATATATGTAGATATGTATGTATGCACATATATATACTTTTATTTATTCATAGATACACACATATGCAAATATATGCACAGACACAATTTCCAAAGGAATTCTGTAATATAATATGCAGAAAAGTGAGAAGTTGCATATTCTTATTTATGTTCTTATTTAAATCCATCTAGGCATTTAGAGTTAAATCCTGTGATAAACATAAATACCTACTATTTTGCGTTATTACTAACAGGTTAGAACAGAAAAGGTGATTTAGAGCTATTTGTGTGTGTGTGAGAGAGAGAGAGAGAGAGAGAGAGAGAGAGAGAATTTCCATTCAGAAAAAAGAGCATTTTATCCCCCGGCTTTTCCCTTGTGTTGTGCTGAATTCAGTAACAAGAAAGTAAAGGGGGGAAAAGATGGCAAAACATACCCTAGTTTGAAGAGAATTATGGAAGAAAAGAAATCTTCAAAGAAAGAAATTTGGTGGCAACAGAGTTAAGAGTCAAAGGGCCCTTTGCTTCTTTGTGTTTAAAAGGTATAAAATATACATTTTTATATTTCGTCATTGTTATTTTGACAATTAGATGAGATAAAGTATGAGAAAGCACCCATCATGGTGTCTGGTGAATTGCAATTTCTCAGAGGAAAAACACTGTTTTTCCTTTGCCTTCCCATCCTCAGTGAACACACCAGGAAGCACATCCTGGACTGCAGAGTCCATCGGAAGCGGAAATGATTTAACAGGTAAAAGGATGGGTTTTTCAGTTTGACAAATTGAGTTTTCAGTGTGACTCTACCATTTACTACTTGTGTAACTTTAGGCAATTTTTCTTACTTTTTAAGCACCTGGTTTCCTTCTCTAGGTAATATGGGTAATATTAATGACCTCAGAGGTTGTTATGTAATGAGGTGCCATAATAAATGTGCTCAGCAAAGTGCCTGGCTTCCGGCAAACACATTGCTTCTGAGAATGTTATCACTGTACTAACTGATGGCCCAGGTCTTCATATTTTCCTGGCATTCCCCATGTATTCTCTGAACCTCTCTAGATGTCAGAGTTATTGGGATCTTTGTCCCTGATCTCAGCTGTAACCTTGCCCTTCAGGGTCTCTAATAATTTCAGGCTAGGGATGCTACCATTTACCCAGAGGATGAAAAAGTAACTTATTGAGGACTTCGGACAGCTCAAATGTCTAGGCCTGGGATAATACAATAGGATCTTATTGTCATCAAGAATCACCTTTATGATGTTTCAGGACTCACTGCCTTGACTGCTGTACCTGAGCCACTCAAAATTCCCCCTGGATGTCTGTGAAAGCTCCCAGGTGCTCTTTCCTGCTCTTAGAAATCAGACCCTCGTGGTTCCCCCTCTGACCTCCTACCATCCTCTGGGTGAGACACCTGCTTCTGACATCTCTTGGGAGATGGCAACTGCTCTGGGCAGTACTGTCCCCTGTCCTGGTCTGCATTGCTCACACAAATACAGCTACAGGGCAAGAGGACTGTCTTTCCCTTTATTGCATTTTACTTACAGCTTGAACTTGGCCATTGTATTGAGGCACACAGCATATGCAGACCAAGTGGCAACTTTTTATCATAAAGAAATAACAGTAGGGAGTAGGATACAGAAGACATAAATCAAGTGCGAGGCAACGTGTCAACTCTCAAGCCTGGTACCTGAATGTTTCCTCTCTATTCACTCCAGCCTGTCATCGTGCAGGGCCACTTTCTTTTTCTGAACAAAGTACATTTAAAGAGCTCTCCCAGAACAGAGGCCAGGGATCTCCAATGAGCTGTCAGAGACATAAGTCCAGGCTTTATTCGAGGCTTTGATTATGGAACCCTCGTTTTAATTTCTAGATTCTAACTTGTGTATCAGTTGCGAGAATGTACACTTATTTCCATAAAAACAAAAATTCCCTTCTTCACTTCCACCAAGATATTCTTATTAGAAAAATTAGAAGAAAATCATTCTACATAAATTCAGTGTGTATTAGTCATTGTTAAATGACATCTCGTTTAGGCTATCACTCATCTACTAAGTTGAACTGAACCAAACTAAGTTCTTACTCATTATCTTCTGCAGTAAAAGTGTGCAGTGGAGCTGGCTGCTCCATTCAGCAGTCTTCATGGGGCTTTGCTTCTGGAAAACAACTACATAAACCATCTTACAAGCACAGATCGCCACAAGAATGAACCTAACAAATTTGGCACCTTAAGCAAATTTATATATGTACCAAAAAAAAAAAAATCGAAGAAGCAGCAACTTAAAAAAAAAAAAAAAAAGCTCTAATTTCTGATGATAACAGTGATTAGCTTCTTATTCTAAGTTGTGCATATTCAAGAAACAGGTTGACATTCAGCACAATGTGGAACCCTACCCCAAAGATTTCTCATGAATCCATCTGTAATGCTCAACACCTAGGAAAATGACCAGCAAAAAGAAGGAATAAATATATGTTGTTGAAAACATAAAGGAAATGAGAATTTTCTATCGTTAACATTTATAGCTTCAAAAAGCACTACATTGGAATCTAGTTTCAGACAAGGTACCTCGTTATAATTCCACATGCTTTTGCTTAGAATTCTGAATGTGTTTCTCCTAGAAACAGTAAGCCCAAATTTGAGAATCTATAATACCTTTGATTCACATTAGATTTTGCATGCATACAAATTGGTAAGAATATTTATTATTCAAAAACAAAAAATAATTATCTGTAAGACTCTATGAGTCAGATGAGCTAAAATATATATGTTAAACCTATCAACATATAAATTTGAAACAAGCGTCTTCCGAAACTTATGATTTTCCCTCTATTCTTCTTTCCTGTGCCTCGGTTCTCATTTTCCCTCCTAATTCCTTAATTGTGTGACCCCATCTGCATATTTGCTGTTTCCCTTAAATACAGGGACTCTCGTTCTTGTCGGGATTCAGCCCCCTTTTAAATAATCTGGCATCCACTTCCTTTCATGCCCAGTCTTCCCAGCTATGATCAGTGTGAAATACAAATTTGATCTTGCCATTTTCCCACCTAAAGCAACCAATGGCTGTTATCTTAAAAATGAGTTCCAGTCTTTCTAACATGGGATATAAGGACACATCCTGACTTCTTTAATCCCTGTTATCTCTCCCCATTACTTTCCTAATGCATTACTCTTTAGTCACTAGGAATAATTTCCAGCCACATGAATAAGATGTATGCGCACACGCAAGCTCTCACACACATACACCCATCCCTAATGGTTTTTTGGCCCTCTGTGCCATCAACCTATGTTGTCCACCATGCTTGAAATGTGCCTGCACTTCTCCTGTTTTTTTTTTTTACTCCTCCTCACCTTTTTTGGCTAATTTCTATTCTCTTTGAAACTCAACAGTGACATCACTTTCAGCATGAAGCTCTCCCTGATTCTCATCCTTCAGCCTATTTGATTATCTATTTTATTACATTTGCCATATTGTTTTCAAATTTTCTCTTTATAGATTTATGCTACCTGCTAGATTATAAATTCTGTGCAAACCAGACTATGTCTTAATTTGGTTTATAATTTTGGTGCACTGTACTGTGTCTGTCATACATTAATATTACTTGAATATTAATTGTATAATATATGAGCATATATATGAAATATTTTGTTCTTTAAGGACTATTTATATGTATGGCCAGGTTATAAATAAACTTTGAGTAATGACTTCTGAGACCTCTGTCATCCTTTGTTGCTAATTATACATATTGGCCCTTTTTGATTCATTGATATGGAATATCTTTTGTGTGTCAGAAACTAGACCAGATTCAGTGTAATTATAAGCTAAGTTCCCCCACACACACACACATAAAAAAGGCATCTAGATACAAGTGTGGAAAATGCTTTGAAGGAAATATGAATGGTGTTATGAGAGTATAGAAAGGAAGGGCCTCGCTTGTTTTAGAGAAGCAAAAGCAGCCTTGAAAGAATTGATGTTTGAACAGAGATGTTGGGATGTGTAGTTAACTAGGTGGGGAGGGAAGGAAGACTGTGTCAGGCTAATGGAAGAGTTCGCACACTAGCAAGTGGAATGCGCAAAGGATCTAGGGAACCAGGTGGTCAAAAGTGAGATGGAGGTGCACAGCCATGTGACAGGAGGCTGTGACAATTTTAGAGAAGGAGTTAGAAATGGAGGAGGAAAACTGTTCTGTTGCTTAAGAAACATATGAGGATTCCCCCGCATTGTGGTGATGAGGAGATATGGATGGATTTGAGAAATGTTTAAAGAGAAAAGTCAACATTATTTGATGCTAGGTGGAGTGTGATGGTTGTGAGTATGAAGATTGATTGTCAAAGCTGGTAGATTCTTTCACTGAGAAAAATATGGATCAAGATGGACCGGCTTATGTGAGGGCTCTGCAGAGAGGAGAGCTGTAATAGGTCTGCTTTGGACTAATGATTTTAGGTGTCTTTTAGCATCAGAGTCATATTCTGTGGCATTTTGGGAATCACAGATGTGGACAGAATGTGGTGAGAGGTAAGAGAAGGAATTCACAGCCAAATGATAAGAAATTCTAACATGTGTCTCTCTGTGCAGACGAGGGAGGGGAGAGTTCATTCTGTTTGTTTTTATGTATATGTTTTTATTATACCGTATATTTTGTGAGAAAGGGAAGTGAAAATACTTTTTTTAAAATGTGGCAACACAGCACAAGACAATGCAGCAGCTACAATGGGATTCTAAAAAAAATGGCATGAATTAAAATAAGTTTGTTATATTATTTAACAGATCACTATAAAATCTACTTGAAAAATGAAAATTATATATCTATATATAGTGTCATATTTAAAAAAAATACATTTATTCTGGGGGAGAGTTGAGAGATATTTTTAGTAATGCTTTGCATTTAAAACAAATTATCTCAACTTGGATTAAGTATAGATCAGTGGTCATCACCCAGGACAGATCATGATGACTCAATATGAGGGTTAATTACAAAAGTAATCATATCTGTTATCTAATTATTCAAATCTTAATTACGACTCTGCTGGCCCAATTACTCTGGAACACAAGGCTAATGTTAGAGATGGGTGGATACTTAACATCTGTGCCTAAGCGAGAGGCATCTGTTGCCAAGAGGTGAAGGGATGGAAAGTGTCAACTCGCCAGCTATGAAGGGAGCAAACCTGAGAAATGCACACAGGAGCTGGAGGGATTGAGCCGCTGGCTGTGGATGGAGTGGCAGAGTATGTGTGTGTGCTCTGGAGACATCGTTACCCCCTTGGTGGACTGTGGCACTACTGGGTGCCACGATTAAAAACAGAAAAAAAGAGATATTCCTGTTTCTTGTCATTCACAACTGGATAACGCCATAGGAAAAAAAATAAGCTAGCAACATATTTTAAACAAATAAATATGTTTTTATTTATAAATTCATTAGAATCATTTATGATGTCTAACATTTACTTAATTTATGTTGTATCTATTAAAAGAAATGGAATGGTACAGGTGAAATATCTACTTATGACAAGTATAAATAATAAAATAATGGAATCCTTGATTGGTACTATTGATTTTGACTTTAGTAGCATATAATATATAGCATCTCAGCATCTGATATATTTGTATGCTATTATTGACCATATCATATAAGAAGGATTCTATTAATAATGCTATTGATTTTTGATATATATTTTTTACTATTAATATTTATCAGTTTTTCGTGTTGGCATAAAATCTTTATTGAACTACAATCATTTGTGAAAAAGAAGCAGTGTATAAAGTATGACAAAACCGATTAGAAGTTTAAGTGCATCACCTTTTGACCTCGCTGGGGATTCACTTTTACTGTTTGCCAGCAGTGTCATAGGTTCAAGTTTTTATTAATTCCCATTTGGAATGTGCCCAAGAGTGTTTACATTTATTGAAGGCTGGAAAATGTTAATTTACACAAAACGTATATACATCTTTCTTACCACTGTAATAGAATGATTCCAACTTTTCACATTGGTTTCATAGAAGAAAATTACATTCAAACAAAAGTAAAAGAGTTAGGGGAGCTTTTTCGGCATTGCATGTCCATGTTCCCTTGTTATGGAATCACAATAAGAAACCATGTTAGTTCTATGCTGCTGAGCAAATTGCTTTCCACAATTATGGTTTATGTTTTAATGGGGATAGCTTCACATTTGGAGAATTATTCCAAACCAGCATTGCCTCTTGATGCTGCACAGAACAGCACCCTGCCTACTTTACAAAAATCCATGCCTCCCAGGTTGCCTCTAAGGAAAATATATAAATAAATGGTTGCCAATCTTGCTTCTGAGAGAGTTTTAACTGAGGGTAATGAAACATCCCTAGCTTCAAAATGAGAGTATGGTGGCCACAAAGGCCTTTAAAATGTTAATAGGCAGAAGACATTTATAGAAGTTTTGCGAGAAGTTTTGTGGCACAGTAATAGTGCAGATAGGTGACAATTTGTCAAATTTAGCTGCAATGATCAGAACTGTTGTCCCTGTTTCTATTTCTGATGTTGACTAGAATGAAGGATATGAGATGCTATAAGGTCAGTGCCTCCAACACAAGGTGTCTTGCCCTTCCCGCTTTAGGGCATCTGCATACCACCCATTCAAAGGAAATGACCAGCGAGAATTAGAACTGTTAATTACACATGATTCAATGTTTCTAGGGCCCACTCCTTCTCCCCATTTCAGTTGTATTTTACCCACAGAATACCTCTCTCGCTTAAAATCACAGGGACAGCATGAATGGCACGTGTATACCTTAGCTAAGCAACTTACAATTCAAGCGGGTTGCTTCAGCTGTAAGACATTAACTCAGAAGTGATAAACCATGGCATTGCTTCAGTAAAATGGAATAAGAAATCACTCTGACAGAGCCTACATTCTGGTCTGGGTTGCTAATCGTGTGTGTGTGTGTGTGTGTGTGTGTGTGTGTGTGTGTGTGTGTGTGTGTGTGTGGTTTCTCTCTCTCTCTCTTTTTTTTTTTTCTCTTTCAAGGTCGATGTTCTTTATTTTATGTGGAGTATATCTTATGTGACAGCACAGGAAGAAATGTAGGCAGCCCAGGTTAATGCATTTGGGGTCAAAATAAACTTCAAAGTGAAGGGAATCAGCCCTCTTGAGATATTCAGCTAACATTCACAAGTTTAAAAGGAAACTTGATTAAATGGCCACCGTTGCAGTGAATGCCAGGAGCTGTGGGATGAAAGAACTTTCAGTTGCTTATTAAACAAAGGGAACCTCTTTATTTTCCTTTGACTGGGATACAGCACAAAGGCGTGGCCTGGGATGATTTGCTGTTGCAGCCTCTTCCACCTGAGGGATTTATAAGTGGGATATTTTCATTTCTGAGCTGAAAGTGTTGGTCTCTGGGATTTGAGATGACAAGTGTCTTTCCCCACTTTCATCACCTGCCAACAACTTAAGCACCATCTGCCAAGGTGCCAGGCATTGGTTTATTGCTCGTAGGGGACTTCACCTGCATTTGTGTGTTTGCATAAGAATAATCCATCAGGAACCACATGAAGTTATTAGGAACATCAGTAATTTATTAAAAGAACATCTAAAAAGAAAAAGAAATCTTGACTTAGGAACTGAAAACTAAGATCATCTCCTAATAATTCATTTGCATATAATTTTCCTCATTTTTATTTTGAAGTTCTCAATCTTAATATCCATTTTGTTTCATAAATTTGTATTTTAAATAAATGAAAATATTCTGAAACACTTAAACTAGGAGTTTAACAGCATCCTTAAAACTGTAGTTAAAATTATTTTCTTTAAGAAATATACTCAGTTAGATATTTTTAATAATTCTCATATTATTAAATACCTTTTCTAACATACCTTCATTACTCTAAATTACTATATTACTCTGCATTACTCTAAATTAGAAAGGTACATGTTCAAGTTTCTATCAACTGCATTATTAAAATTTAATGTTTTCCTTCAAATTGTCTCATGCAGCTATATAAAGCTATAGATTGTGTCCACAGAATGGCTGCTGTACCTCTCACACTACTGCCCAAAAGATATACGAATAGATTTTAATTGTCTTTATATGCAAACATTCAGCAAAATTTGTCTGTATTTTTGGAGGCAGATTACAAAACTTTATGAAATCAAATCAAAGGGAAGTGGACAAACAACTGACATTATTAAATTTTGTTTCACAATTTTCAATGAATAATAGTAGTTTTTAACTTTAAAAAACATATGTCATATATTTTAAACTGCCGATGAGAATGTGTCACTTTAAAAAAAAATCGTATGCTTTATGTATGTACAAAGAGGCAGTACAAAATTAAGATTCTTAATAACATTAGGCACTTAACTCTGCCAGAGAATTCCTATTCAAAGGCACTTACGAGAGAGGATTCCCATGAGAGACGCCCAGATGAATTTCTAGCAGGTGTATTTAAAACCCAATAAATGACACAAATGTTTTTCCTCAAAGTGTTCTGGGAATTATGCGTTTGATTTGACTAAATTTAGTTGTTGCTATAAAGTCCCTCAACATTATTTTGCAGTATTCTTAGTGAAATTCACAAAGCGTGGTATTCCTTTTGTGAACCTTAGAATATATGAATGATTTCATATAGATAGAAATTTCTTTTGTGGAATAAATGTAAATGGAGCTGATCCCTCAACACCTCCTTCATGTCACATTTCAGTGATAGATTATTACTAGAACTCCTGTTACAATATAAAATAAAAGACGTTGCTATATTGTCAGACATTTATTTCCATGGAGCGTCTTCTCTTGTGAGATGGAAGCACCAGCGTTATCTCACTTATAACCTAAATTTGCTTGAGACAAAGAATGGTAAATAGTGTTTTCCATGCTACATGAAAAGAGACATACCTTGAATGTCAAGGTAAAGACTTCTTTGATTCTGTAGTACACTACTATTTCTTCCAAATGTTTTAGGATTCAGTTTGCATGGTAATAGCTCATGTATGCCATTTCTGTAAGAATCAGTTTTGTAATAATTCTTGAGATATGCATTAAACAGGAAAATTCTGTTTGGATTCTGTTTTTCGTTTGTTTTTACAGATGAGCACAAAGAATATTTGCAAGGAATAAGAGAGAGAGAAAAGATTTACAAGTAAACATCTCGGGATAGTAAAATGAATCTTGATAAAATAACAGAATAAACAACCAAAAAATGTTTCTTAAAAGCTGACTATGTATTAAGCATGATGCTAATGAAACTAAGCTTTAAGGGAAAGTCTTGGGTTAGCTCTATTTTCCACATGGAATAATGGCAAGTAAGGGGCTACCATGTCAGGGTTTAACATTCACAGAAGAGTGACAAGCATGGCCAATTCCTACCTTGACTTTGTCTAGTTCTGCACATCTGAAGTCAGTGATGGAGGTCTAAGTGAGAAGAATACATAATGTTCAAGTGACTTTTTTTCTCTCTGTTCCAGTTAATTATTTCCTTTTTGGGTTACGATCTGCTGGGTTCATTTTTGTGCATTTACATATATTGAGAGCAGTCATTCTTCATTTGCTTTAAACCACTAGATGCGTAATTACTGGGAATGGAAATGTTAGACCTGAAGAAAATGTCTTATTATAGCTGTTGAGGAATGGATGAAACAGGAGCTCCAGCAAGGGATATGGATAGCTCTGAAACTATATTCTGCCTTGAACTTCAGTCCGATGAAAAAAGTGGATGCTGTGATTTTTATTAGTCACAATTAAATAGCATCTATTTTTGGAAATGAAAAACTATTTTTAGTTTCAAAAATAGAGGACCAATTTTATCAATCCATCTCATTACTTCATTTCAATTTAGGAGCTCATCAAAAACAGGAATGATTTTAGTAGCTCTTATATGTTAAGTGTTTCAGACACATTGTCTTATTTAGCCCTCGCTGCAAAATTTAAGAGTAGGCATTATAGCCCATTTTATAAATAAACTGTGTTAAGAGATATTCAGTGACCTGCCTAAAGTCAAACTCTTAGTGATTCAAAAAACTAGAAGGTTGGCTCAGGTCTCTCTAATTCTAAACTTTGTGTGGTTTCTTTTGTTTGTTTGTTTTGTTTGTTTTTGTTTTTGTTTTTGTTTTAATCACTAAGCTATTCCTACTTCCTTTTCAAGGTAGTCATCCTTCATATACTAGATTTGAACATAAAAACAAGCCATCAATACTCCTATTCTAGACATAGTTGTCCTTAACTATTGATTCCCTTACTTGGGGTAGGGAGGATTTCTGATTTTTTAGCTGCTTTCTTGATCCTTTCAGTTTAATGACCTTGCAAAATATCTCTTGGCTTTCTGAATTTTTCTGAACTTCGGTCAGTACTATTTTGTTCAACTGCTTCAATTTTTCCCGTGAGTTTGAGTGAGATTCTCCCTCATGATTCCCCAGAGTACGGCATACTCCTTCCCCCTCTTTGCAGGGTCAGGAAGGGACCTTGGTGACTAGCACGAGTTTATAGTTTTAGTTATAAACTATAAACTGATTATAGTTTATAGTTTTTGGTTTTGTTAAATTTCACAAGACAAAACACTTACCACCCTTGTTTTCTGATCTAGCTACCACCATATAGTTCTCTTTCTTTTAACAACCAAAAATATTTAAAGAGTAGTTTAAACATGAGTACTATTCTCATGTTTTCTTTGACAATTACTTTTTAATTCAAATAGATTCATTTCTATCTGTCTCACTCCAATAAAGAAACACTTAATAATTACAGAAAGAATTTCTAATTACCAAATTTTATGGGCACTATTTTATTTAGTCAGCATTTTAATTCACCACTCTCTTCTTTAATGTCTTATTTTGCTTGTTTGTTAATTACCCAAACCTCTTCTTGTTTTCTTTCTACACTTGTGGCCATTTTGTATTCATTTCCTTGGGCTCAAATTCCTTCATTCCCCTTCTAAAATATTATTGTCCCCATGGTTTTGTTTCTATATGTTTTCAGCACGTCCATGGCTTTACACACTACCTGTACCAGTGACTCCCAAATTTATTTCATCAGTCTATCACTTTCTTTGAGCACTAGGTACTTAACTCTATATCTTTCATTAGAATTTATCACAAACTTCTTTTCCTCTCATCTAATTATAGTTTATAGGGCTAATCACTTGCTCATGTGTTTTTCCTTTTCTCCGGTCCAGTTCAACCAATCAAGAACAAGCCCACATTAATCTCATAAATATTTCTGTTTTACTTTCTTCTCTTTAACCCAAATGTTATTGCTGTAGTCAATATTCTCAGTCTAGGCAAGAGTCTAGACTATTAGAATAATCTCTTAACCAATTTCTCTCTATTTTTTTTTTTAAATACACTTGCTCATTTAGATTCTATTTTCTTGTTGTATATAATTTCTAAAAACAAAAAATAACCATATGTCTATCTGGCATGATTTTCACTACCTTTCAGTCCCAGCACAGTAAATATATATATATATATATATATATATATATATATATATATATATACTCTTTCAGGTGAGCAGCTGTGGGGATTAAACTATCTTCCAGGCTAGGTACTGAAGAAACGATGGTGGCACTGAAGCTGCTCTTTTAGGGAAGGTGAGAAAGACCATAATCAAATAACCTAGCAAACAAATGTAAAATTACAACCTAACACATGTTAGGAACCTGTGCTGAAATTATCCGAAGAGTCTGGCAAGGAGATTTTAAGTAGAAATTGAAGAATAATAAAAACTAGGTTAGAGAAAAAAATCCAAAAAAAAAAGAAAAAGAAAAAAAGAAACAAACTGAAGAAAATCTGTTAAATAGGAAGAGGCTCAGAAAATTTCAAGAAATCAAAGGCTAGTGTATTTGAACACAGAGAACAAATAGGAGATTGTAATCAATTAATCAAGGCTGTAAATAACATTAGTCTGGTCTTCATTCTAAATTCAAACAAAATCAATTGAAGGGTTTAATAAAACATATTAAGAGTAGAGTGGATATGGTGAGACAGAATAGAAAGTACTGGCAACAAGACATGAAGATAGTTTGGGATAGGAGGATAGTAAAGATTATGAAGAGAAGCTTAAGAGATATTTTAGGAGTGGATTCTTAATTTGTACTTAAAAATTTAAGGTGCTTCTTAATGGATTGAATGGGGGAAGAGAGGAAGCAGAGAGGGAGTTGTCAAGGATGACTCTTACATGTCTAACTTTTGGAAGTGGATAAATGTAGACACTTGGCACTGATCAGGGACTAAAAAAGAGGACAGAAATGGAGAGAAACATGGCCAAGTGATAATGTTTACTTTTGTGTACATTAGATGTAATGTGCCTATGCAGCATAAAACATGATGATCACAAATAACATATGGGAATACTTGAGTATATGGGATAAAACTGAAAACTTTGTATGGTAGATAAACATATAAATGAAACCTAGATTGAAATATAAATGTTAGAAACATTGTCACACAAATGATAATTAAAATTGTAGGCATAAATGTAATTATGTAGGGAGAGAATATAGATTTCTAAGGAAAGAAAGCCAAAGATGAATCTTCGAAGATTTCTTTGTTTAATGTCTGTGTAGAAGATAACAACCCTGAAAAGACTGCAAATGGGGGAGGGGCAAGAATACTAAGAGTACAAACAGGAGGGCGCCATGTAGTAAATGTGAGTGGGAAAGTTTCTAGATGAAGGGAGTGATCAAGTTATCTTTAGGGCTGTGAGTACAAAAGAGCCCACTGATTTTTGTTTCGTCAGTTGGACCTATATGGGTGATTTTACCAACAACTTTTGTAAATACTGGGAATCTGAAGTCAAATTAGAGTAGGATGACAATATTAGTGAGAGAGAAATAATTAGAGATTTAGATAGTACCTAATGCTTCCTGATAATTTTGCCTGTGAGCAAGAAGAGAGGATGCTATCCATCAGAGGGTCTGTTTGTTTATTTAATTAAATGACTTGAGTGTGTTTATATACCTAGAGAGAAGATTTAGTTGAGAAATCAATGTCAAATACATAAAATGGAGAAAATTTAATTCAAGGTGCCCCAAATAATGTGCCAGTTGATGTCAAACTGAAAATGTGACCCCTTATAGGCAAAACAACCTGATCTAAAGCAGTAAATTGTTACAGATTCTTTGACTATATTGTGTACTCTAAAGGCAAAACAGTTTAAAACTTAAAAAAATCCCATAAAGTATTGAAACTTTGGTGAAAAGATTATCTTACATAGGAATCTTACATGATGGTCTTACATCATTCATCTACCATAAAAGGATTTTTTTTTTTTTTTTTACGGCCATTGAAGATTTAGGTTAATCTTCAATATGTAGGTCTACTTTTCTTTGCTAAGTAGATGACGTCATTTCTTGAAAGTGTTGCTGAAAGTTAGAAGTACTGAGAAAAGAGAATGACTGTGGGATGGCTTAGGTAAAAAAAGTAGCAAGATTCAGCAGTCAAATAATTGACAATCTAGGTTATTTTCTAGTTTTCAAGTTCCTTGATAAATGAGGAGATGAATAAGATTCAATCTCTTTAACATAATCCATCCTCAATTATCCTTATATCTTAGACTCACAGGATTCCTACACAACAACCTCAGTTCCTCTGACTGCACCTGAATTTCTTCCCCTCTGTTTGTGTATGTGAGTT
>NW_011888808.1:3539850-3549003 GCF_000151845.1 Pteropus vampyrus | reverse complement strand
TTTTTTTTTTTTTTTACGGCCATTGAAGATTTAGGTTAATCTTCAATATGTAGGTCTACTTTTCTTTGCTAAGTAGATGACGTCATTTCTTGAAAGTGTTGCTGAAAGTTAGAAGTACTGAGAAAAGAGAATGACTGTGGGATGGCTTAGGTAAAAAAAGTAGCAAGATTCAGCAGTCAAATAATTGACAATCTAGGTTATTTTCTAGTTTTCAAGTTCCTTGATAAATGAGGAGATGAATAAGATTCAATCTCTTTAACATAATCCATCCTCAATTATCCTTATATCTTAGACTCACAGGATTCCTACACAACAACCTCAGTTCCTCTGACTGCACCTGAATTTCTTCCCCTCTGTTTGTGTATGTGAGTTTCTTCCTCTGCTTGGTGAAACTTGTCCCCTTGGTTTGATGAACTGATGCCACTTATTATTTAAGATACAGATCACATAATTTCCCACTCTTAATGCCTCCCTAAGTCTCTAAAGTCTAGGACTTTGTAGGCACTCATTTATTAGGTGGAAGGACAAATTTGTTTAGACACTTCATTTAGGTGTGGGTTAATTTTGAACTTGTTTCTAATGCCTTGGTGTAATTCTGTAGTGCTGTTGATTTTCATCTAGTGGAAAGATTATCATGATCTAATTGAGAAACATATTTTAAAAACATTCCAGCACACAAAAGCTACGAGTATAAACTATCAAAGTTTTTATTTGTTTTTTATCTTTTAACTGAGCAACAATCTCTTAAAGTTTGTTTGTTGCATTTTAGGAGTATAATATGAATTTTAGATTTGTTTTAAAGTAATTAACATCTGAAACATTTAAGTTTTCAACATTAAGATAATGAACAAAATATCATAGTATATATTTAATTTCAATTAAATACTTTAAGTCAAACTCTAAAAAGCTTTAAGTGCTTTCTATTTATAGTACTAAATCTCTTCTTGTTGGACAAGCGCAATTAATCTGCTTCAAAGAATAGTGTCTACTAGGCCATGAGACCATATTTGATAACAACACAAATAATCATATTCAAATTAGTTTTGCTTCCTTACATTATCTTTGGAAGAAAATACCATGAAGAGTAGCTGTCCAAGCACATAGACGTGAATTCCAAACGTGAGATGCTACATTTATCACCAGTTTCCTTCTTGCTACTATTTGTGGACTATGTATTATGTGCTGGGTACTTCTCTAAGTCTTCAAAACTTTTAAGATAATGTTTTACCCTAGAAAGGTAGGTATTATCACTGTCATGTTTCAGATGATGAACTGTGTTTCAAGTGCTTATGCTTGAATTTGAACTTAGGCCCCTCTGAGTTCTCACCTCACAATCATAACTTTTATGAAAGATTATCTTTTCAGAGTTAAAATGTTAAAGAGATTTTCAAATGCAGATAATTTTAGTGAATATGTTACTTTGGTAGCCATCTGGAGTGTTCAACTTTGGGCTCTGATTTAATCAATCCATTAAATCAAATTTGAAAGTACATATGTATAAGTTAGAAAAGGTAAGTCCCTTTATCCAAAATCCATAATGATATTAAGACTTTCTTTTTTATTTTTTTATTTTTATTTTTTTTTGTATAAAAGACTTACGACACAATGTAGATTGCCTCTCAGTATTGCAAAATTAAAACAATGGATAATATCTAGACTTGGCAGAATTTGAGAGCAAAGGGCATTTCCATGGACTATCAGTAGAGTGTGAGTTGGTACAACCTTTATAATGGTAAATTAACAATGTGTATTAAAAGTTAACACCATATACCTAGCAATTTTAGCTTCTAATAATTTAATTAATAGAAATAATTAGAAAGAGAGGCAAAGATGTATGACTAGATGTTCATTGCATTACACTGTTGTTTAAAACAGAAAATAAAAGATTTTAAACTCCAGAAATGTGCAGAAATTTTTTAAAAATTTCTGTAAAAATATTACTATTTATAGATATAGGTATTTATAATTTGAGGATAAATAATATCCTCTATAACAATAATTTATTACAATAATCCAATTAAGGCTTTAATGAGCATGTAAATAATTGAGTCAGTGATATCCCAAGATATCCATTTGAGTTGACTCCAGTTTTCTATGGATAATTTCTTATTTGGACCAGTGGGGAAAAGGTAGCCATCTGGAGTGTTCAACTTTGGGCTCTGATTTGATCTCTGAATAGAAGCTAGCCAGGAAAGGGGAGAGATATTAAAATTCTGCTAAGCAGAGAGGCATGATCTAGTAAACCTATAGTGATGAAAGAAAGCCTTGGATATTTAGGATTACATTTCACTGTTCCTGGAGCATGCTGCGGAAGCAAGCTGGGACAGAAAGATGTAGCTGGACAAGCGTGCAAGCGTGAAATCATTTCCTTTCTTTCACTGTTGATAGTGATACCGACATTTCCTGTTGCTCATTTTTCAGAATTTGAAGATAGTGAAATGCTATTTTCTTATTGGAATTAAGAGTTAACAGAGCTGAATTATGAATGCCAGCTACTCTGTTTTATGAAAGTGATCTCTCTGCCATTTTTAAAAATTTACGAAGCTTTGGAAAAGCTAAGAGAAAATTCTAGGTAATGCTTTTAGGGAAAAGAACGTGTGAAGGAATCACTCTATAGGTTGTGTGTCTGTGTAAGTGTTTGACTGTGTGGTAGGTGGGTGGTTTTTATCATTTTTTTCATAGTCTCACAGAGCAAGGTTGCCCTAGGATAGCAGTCACATTGGCTGCAATTGAGCCATGTGTGTGAGTAACTTCTAAGTACAGAAATCAATCTGTATATAGCTTTATTAAATTTCAAAGCTATGTATACACCCTCCCCCCAAAAAAAGTAACTCCAGGTTAAAGTCTGTGCTCGAATATGAATTTTATTTGAATTCATGTAATTTTCTAGGTTGACAATATACCTACTTGTCCTACATAATTTAAGCATGAGGTTTATACTCCGCTGCCCTGTGAGGCAAAGCTTTTGAAGCACCAGATTCTACATGGTGATTCCCATACTCAAATTAGGAGGAGGTTCCTTTTCTTTTTCAATATATTGTTATTTTATTCAAAAGATAAACACAATTAACAACAACAACAACAACAACAACACCAAAGCAAAAGCATTTCTGTATGAAACAAAATTGATTCTAGAACAATAATACACCATTTGAAATTTGTTAACTCTGCCATACTATGACCATGTGTTTATATAAACGGTTTGAGTAATGAATATTTCTTCAGAGCTGGCAATGTAATAGGTACTGTCCAGTAACAAACTAGAAAGACAAATTCCCTGTTTTACAGCATTTATACTCAGTGAAGCCATAAACAAGTAAATATGTATTATATCAGGTTATTATGAATACTAAGAATAAAAACTAAATTTAGAGTAAGGGGACAGAATATGAATATGTGCCTCTGTGTGATACTCAGTGGTGAAGGAAGGCTTCTCTGATTAGATGGCAGTTGAGTTGAGACTTGAGAGAAATAAAGAGATAAAGCCTGAAAATATCTCAGCAAAGGACCTTCCAGGGAAATATGGCTGGTAAGAAGTGAGATAAGTTAAGGGAGGGTGGTAGGTTGTAAAGTACCAGAGGTAGAAAACAGCCAGATCCTACAGGGACTCTTATTTTGGATTTTGCTCCTAGCATAAGGGGAGTGATATAGTCTGATTAAATAATAGCTTTGGCTTCTCTATGGAAGACGGTTAGTTTTATGAGAGGGAAAGTAGAAGGAGAAAGACCAGGTAAGATGGCAGTCAAGCAGAAAGTGATAACTTAAAGTAAGATATTTATAATAGGGAGATCAAGCCAAGTGGAGGTATCAGGATATTTGAGATAGATCCAACCAGACCTATAGTTAGAATAGATAAGAAAGGAATAAAAGCTGGCATCTAGAATTTGGTATGAGAAACTAAGTTACTGGAACTTTAGGTGAAGAAGCCAATATAAAGCAAAATATGTTATAATTGAGCAGAGAATGTCATATAAAAAAAACTTGGACATTTGAACATAGCTATATGTATCTATAACTATGACTATTTTCCTAAAACACATTAATTAAGAGCTTATGTATCGACCAATAAAAACTTACTCTGAAACAGATTTTCAAGGGGAAAAAAGGCTTCAAGTCTTTTATTAAACATAAAATGTGAATATTTTACTACTCCATTTAGATTTAAGACTGCTGTCTTATATTGTAGGGGCCCAAGATGCATGCACCACTAGCACCGTAAGATGTATATGTAAAATTATTTTGGGAAAATATAAGCTGAGAAGTTAGATGACTCATATGATCCCCCAGTCTCTCAATATTCCATAGATACATGCTAAAATCAAATACAGCTGGACTGGAATCACTGCAGGAAATGCTTGAGAACAGAGACCCCAGTCCTGTAACGGTCTACAGATTTTTAAAGGGAAGGAGCAAAATCATCTAGGAAATCTTGTGATTGGTGCTTCCTGGTTAAGGAGGTGGCTGAGTTAGATAAAGCCCCTGGGCTCTGCCCCTGGTATCATGTTTTGTTTTGTTTTGTTTTTTTCTTTTTATTGAGCTAATTCAGATGAGCCAAACCAGTTGTTTGCTAAGTCCCTAAAAGAATAGAGGAAATGAGCCTCCAGAGGTAACCAGATTTGTCTCTCCTCGTCCCAATTAGACTTCCATCTCCCATTGGCATTTTCACTTCCCATTGCAATTTGACCTACATAGATGCCACCTCTATGAATTGCTTTTTTTCAGAAGTGTCCTATTCAACCTATAATCCTTGGGTTCATTTAAAAAAAATAATTCCATATTTTCCTTACTTTTAGCTATAAAAAATTACTTTATCTTTTGATGTTTAAGAAAATTTAAACATAGAAAATAGGAAAATAAATATATACATATTTTTGTCCCTTTCTCATGTTTCCAAATAGTATTATATCAACTTTTCCTTTGATCTTGAACTTCTGTGTACCTCCAGTGTTTAACAGAATAACCTAATAGACATAGGGGAAGCTACCACATTTTCCTTTGTATTATAAATCTATGTTTTCCCATAATCTAACAATGGATAAATTGTTCACTTCTTCTGCAAAAGTAAAATTTGGCTGTACAGTTTTTCTAATTAATGCTATCAGGCATGATGGGTAGCAAAATATTGACAATTTGTTTAAACCAGGTGTGATAAGAGAGGCTGTTCAGCCTAAAGGAAGAGATGTGTTCAATTTTTATATAATGCACGAAACCAAGTTCTTTGTCTTTTACATGAAATGTCTAATTGATTGAAAAATAAGTATTTTTGTGTTAAATGATAACTCTTTTAACACACATTTTAATTAATAAGTATTTAGTTGAAAATTTTAATTTAACTTTGGATAGTTAGTTATAGAACATTTATAACAATAGCATTCATAGAGAGAAGGGAAGACTAAGCAACTAAATAAGTCATTAGAGCATTGAGATAGTTCTCAGTGTCTTCTTTTTATAATATAGCTAAATTTTTTCTATAATGAATACAATTTATGATATTTGATTAAAGCTTCCAGCTTGGCAAAGTGAGTTGACGCAAGGTGTACATGCAGTTATGCATATATAAAACATATTATCAATGACCAGAGATTAGGGATGCTTGTTAATTACAAATCCACATTAATATAGCCTTTTAAAGGGTACTTTGCCTCAATCTTTACTTGTCCTCAAGACAAATGGTATTGACTAATGCCTGTGGTTCACTTAATAGAACAGGTAAAATGCCATTTATATTCATTATAGTCTGGATTAATCATCCCGTTTCTTACCTAGAGCTATGTCAGAACGGATTTTACAATTAATGATTTACATCTGATTTCCCGTTAAATTCTAGACATGTAGTTTTGATAGGAAAGAAGACAGAACTTAATTTTGGTTTTGACAAGCTTTTGGTAATGTCCTAGAATCTTGAACTAATTAAATAAAAATAATTTTGTTATATCAATATGTGCATAAAATTTTAAGTATGTAGAAATATTTCTTGTTCTAATAGCATTTCGCTATTAAATCAAATGAAATTTAAATCATTTTTTTTTTTTTTTTAGTATTTACACGGTTTAGGGTGCTATCCGAGGTGCTGAAGGAAATGCAAATCAAATGGAGATTCATGCCTGTGTTAAGTACAGTGTAATGAAGAAACTGCAGGATGTAGTTGAAATGTGAGCCTATTTTAGTTTTGAATTTGAGATGAACCCTACTTTTAACTTCAATTTTCTCATCTATAGAATAAGGGTAATAGTTAGATCAAATACTTGATCTAACTGTCTGGTGAAATGTCTTTTCACCAGACATTTTTCACACAGATAGTAAAGGGTAGAGCTAGTTTCTCAAAATAAGAAGTCCAGAGATAAAGGTGTTTTAATTTAATTTTTAATGAAGCATCATCATCAAAAACATACTCTTTCCATGTTTCTACTCTATGTCTGGTGAAAAATAAAATATGTTTCAAAGATGTTTTGTAAATTTTAAATCATGATGACACTAGCATTTCCCTATGTATTTCACAGAGCACTAGCCCTTCGATGAATTCAACAACAGCAAAAGTGATTCCTGGTCAAAGATATTTGGAAAATGCAGCATACTATCTATATTCATTCCGCTTGGAGTCTCATGTTTCATATTAACTTCCACAGGCTCAACAATTTTGTTTACACTAGAATTCCTCAGATTTATTTAACTGAAGTTCTATATTATATGATACCTATTAGCACTACCAAAAATATTGTGCCATGGAAAATATTGAGGAAATTATACATTATGTAATTGTTAGTTGTACTTTTATTATTATAGTATAGTAAGAGTAACAGTATAATTTTATGAATAGCTACAGCACACAGTAGACTCTCAGTATAATAATAGCAGTACAAATGATATCATGCCATCTCATAAGAAGGAAGTATAAACCAATATGAACATCAATTAATGCTTCGACTATTGTGGGAGTTTAGACAGAGTTCTCTAGAGTCCATTCCAGTTATGTTATATGTACATTATACGTAAGATATATTTCTATATGTAATATATATGCATATGTATATATTTAAACTAAATGTATATTTATGTATGTATATGCATAAATACACATCATCAAAACAATGCTAAATTAAAATTTAAAAACTAAAATGTAAATAATATATTAGAGCAGAGTCTAAGAATGAACAGACTGGTTAGTTGGAGTTTGTGTCTGTGCATGTGGCTATGTTGAACTTTACATGTTGATATGACACCTAGAAGAACATGCACAGCAGACATGAATGTCAGTGGTTCTGATTATTGAATCTTAGGTATTGTCTACATTTGAACTTAAATGAAGATGGGTTGTGGGTCATTTTCAGAGTCATAGAATTAGGAGAAAGTTCAGTTCAGTGCAGTGCCACAGAATGAAGTAGACTTAATACAAAGTTTGCATTAAGACATGTTTAAAATGAATAGCACTTAAATACAGTCATTCTTATATTAGGAATATCAAGAATGGGAAAGAAAAAAAAATAAAGTTAATTCAGGAAAATATAAGAATAATAGCAGGCCCTATACTGTTGTCTAGTCAATAGACATCTCCTTTCTTCTTTGTTAAGAGAATGGCAATTACATTCAGGAAATCACCTTCATTTGTAAAGTCATGGGATTCAAAGAAGGATAGTCAGGGCACCAGGCATGGAACATAGAGTAGAAACATGGAAAGAGTATGTTTTTGATGATGATGCTTCATTAAAAATTAAATCTCTGGACTTCTTATTTTGAGAAACTAGCTCTACCCTTTACTATCTGTGTGGCTTTGGTAAAGTCATTCGTGTCTGTGTCCCAGGTTTCTCATATAAAACAAATAAGCAAATAGCATCTACACACACAATTATTGTGAGGATGAAGTACTTATAAAAGCACCTGGCAGATAATAAACACTATTGCATATGCATCTAAGAAACAGTGTAGAATGCTGCCCTTCATTTTGCTCATTGACAAAGTCTAAATATAAAAAAAAAAAGAAAGTCTAAACATATAACAAAGGATATATTTTAGATCAATATGCATCACACTCATATTATTAGAGGAAGTAATTTTCCTCATAATCATGGAGCAGTCAGTCACTGATATTACACTGAGGCAACATCTTACAATAACAACACTTAAGAGCCATATAGTACATTTATTCTAAGTAGCTAGAAGCACTTAGCGGACATTATCCAATTAATCATTACAGATCCCTGTGTGATAGGTCAGAGTTATTGCCTCAATGTTAGAGATAATAACAGGAATGCACAGAACCAGTGAGCTACTTGCTAAACCTGAGTGACTGGTTCAATGTGTAGCTAGGAATAGAAATAAAAGCCTGATTCCCTGTCAAGCATACTGTTAAGTGAACCATGCTAGTTCTTGAACTAGATAATTTTTAAATTATTTCTTCCTACATAATAGGTAAGTATCTCTAATTTTAACTGTTAAAAATGGCAAGAATACATGTGTATGTACCTCTGATAGCACCTGTTTTTAAGCATATATCTACTATCCAGACATGGATTGGGAGGAATGATGATTCCGTGGGGAATTACTGGATTTGGGGTGGGGGGGGAATAATCCTGGTATTACTTACTTATCACTTCTTACCTCCCTAATTTAGAACACATAACGAAACTATTCTAGCTACAGCTTAGTCATTTATTTAATTGAGGTATATTACATCTACAACTCAGGATTATTGTGAGACTTAAAAAATGTCAAAGAAGTAAAATTGCCTAGTAGAATCCAGCCATCAGATATTCAGCAAATGTCAGTTGAAATGGAATGTGGGAAGTCAATTGAATCATTCACATATTAAATTCCTCAAAACTAAGGTCCTTAGAAAAGCAGAGCAACTTAAAGTTTTTGATCATATTATTTTTTTCTCTTTTGAATATTAATACCCTCAAATAAATACATTCAAAAGAAGCAAGGCTGGCTAATATCGTTCCCCAACAAACAATGCTTTTAATTAATTTTGGTGACACTCAGGTTTCTGTCCTTATACATATGTTATTCAAGTATGCATTTTATCTATCAGAACTTCCTGTATTATCTTTCGGGGGAAAAATAAAAGATACTAATAATTCAGTAACCTAATAATTATAATGGCAAGAAAGATTCAGTGGGGTAGTCCAAGTAAACAAGTTTTTAATAAGCAATAAA
>NW_011888808.1:3520032-3538950 GCF_000151845.1 Pteropus vampyrus | reverse complement strand
GAGAGAGAGAGAGAGAGAGAGAGAGAGAGAGAGAGAGAGAGAGAGAGACCGAGAGAGAGAGGCAAATGCAAGAATAAGAAAAGGAAAAAACAGAGAAGTAGAGTGAGATAAAGAGCCAAAGAGAAAGACAACAGAAAGACAGAAGGAAAGACAGACAAAGGGAAGGCAGACAGACATAAACATGAGGAAAGATAAACAAAGTCTAAGAAGGTGAATTAGACAAGAGAAATAGAGATTGGATGGGCAGTTAGAGCGACTGATAGAAGGAAAGAAAATGAAATGCATCTAAAGCACTTGTACTTTCTTTTCGCCTGACATGAGAAAGGATCCTTCTCTTTCCTTAGTTATTGTTAATGGGAGGGAACCAGGGAAGATGTGTGCCTCACAGCAAGGACTGCTGTCTCTTTGTGGTATTTATTTCTGCAGTGTATGCCCCATGCTCACATTATTTGTATTGATTATTCTTTGAAGGAATATATTAGACCCTTTATTTTTGTATACAACATATATCAGACATTGTACCGTATAACTCAAAATAGTACTTGAATCATGTGCAACACAAATAATAGATGTCTATATTTGAAACCTTCAAAGACTCAAGACAGATAAAAATTGAAAAGTAAAAAGTACAAAACAAAACCAAATTTTGCTTATTTGCTTTTGATTTTTATGGAATGAAAATGAAACAGGAGAGAAATAAGCATTAAGATTACCGTAAACATGGATCCATCTGCTTTATTTGACTCTGTAATGCACACTAAATAAACTGTTTAAAATTAAATGCCCTCCCTCAAGTAGTTTATGATAGCAGTTTGTTCAAGATTTCTGATGACAGCAAAATGTACTATCATAATATAAATAGATATCATGATAGTCAGAGAATTGAGCTCTAACTCTAAGATAGACTTCAGAGAAATGGACAATAGCGGTAAGTTTACATATTATCTCCATGCATATAAACATATGGCATTGTCAGTCCACACAGTTAGGAGTCATGCCTAACCAGGAAAAAAAAATGATATCGGTACAGAATGCACAATAAAACTTAAAACACGAACAAATAAACAAATAAAAACTTTCACTTTCCTTTGACTGCTTTCAGCTTGCCAGCTTAGATGCCTTGAGAATTCTCTTGTCCTCCTTCGACTGCCATTCATGGCAATTACATGTATTGGGAAGAAAATGATGACCTTTAAAAACAATGAGAATTATATCCATTCTAACGATGGTATTGTGAGAAAAGATTGAAGAAATCAATATGATTGAGAAAGTAAAGGTTGATGTAGGTTGATGTCACCCTTTGGGTCAGATATATTTTGAGTCAGTTATATATTTTGTGCCAGACGAAAGCTATTAGAAATGGAATATGGATTTTTAAAGTTTCACTTTAATGTCATTAATGAAACCAGTCCCAGATGAGTCATGTGCAATATACATCATAAAAGAAAATATCCAAACCTATATAAAATGAGAAAATCTAGTTTTCATTATGATATCATTACCTGTTTATAGCACTAAAAATATATAGTATTTATATGTTCCATTGTAGAATTAAATATTTAAATTATGTTCTTAAAAATATGGCCATATTTTATTTTCTATGGTTTATTCCAAACCTACAGAAGACATATGGAGCATGCCAGAGCTGTCGAGTCCAAAGAGCTATATATTTAAAAAACTTGTCATGATAAACAAAAATCAAAGCTTTTAAAGTTATAACTCTCCAGAGTAAGAACAAGCCAAGGACGCCAATACCTTTACTACTGTCAAAATCCGTCCATGGTGTTAAACTTTTCAATCCGCTTTGGTTTAGCAGCGGAAGGTCAGTCTAGTTCCCTGAGGTGTCTTTCATTCAGAAAGACATAGGCTCCCCATGAGTAATTTCTTTGATTGGCATTTATATGTTCTTCTGCTTAAAATCATTCAAGTGACCAGAAGCCCTCAGAATTTAAGCAGAGATATTCTAACGCATTGTCTCACAAACCAAACCTATCCCCATACATATTTTCTCCTGCTGATTGAAATGGGTCTATCTAAAATTCAAGTCTCTATTTTTTCATCCATATGTATAGTTTATGCCATTAAAGCATATGACTACAAGGGCTAAATGATGATTTTTAGACTAGTTTATTATTCTCAGTTGAAAATCACTTATTTTTTTTTCTAAAACATTCTCATATAAAATGTAATGATTGAGGGCCAACAATTCAAGTTTTTTCTGAACCTCAAGATATTTAGACAGTATTACTTATCAGTTAAAAGATTTCCTAGATTTTAATTGAATCGACTTTTGCAGTCATTTTTTACTTTTTAAAATTGTAAAATCTATTTTTTTTCCTCTCCAGGGAGCAGTTATTTCTAAAAGCAAAAGATTTATCAAATATAAACATTGAATTAAAAATATATCTATAATAAAATACATTAGAGCAGCAGCATTTCTATAAAATGACGTTCTGCTTTATAATCATTTTAGAGTAGTGTTTTACTGTGTAGTTTTCCATCTGTCAAAATACTTTAAGCATGTGTACATGTTTTTATATTTCAGCAATATTGTGCAATATAAGGACTTGACAGTGCATGATGACTGTGAGAATGACTCATGTTTACTCTGATTGACCCACTCGTTAGATATTTTTAGCAAAATAATTCAAAGATCTTAATTTGGTTATTTGGTTACTAAAATTTAGATTTTTTTTTTCAAATTAAAGGCATTTTAGGATAAATTACCTTCTCCATTGACTATCAGGTAGCATGATATGGGCATAAGAAAAAAAACATTAGTCTCTATTTAAAGGATGACCCAGCTTAAATGAGCAGCTATGTCATTCCTGATGCAGTCATGTATTCATTCAAAACAATTTATTATCTAATAGCTACTGGGTCTTTTTCTATGTGTTTGGGATAGATATATCTGTGAATAAAAGCGATAATAATCCTTATCTTTCCGGAACTTTCATTCTAACAGAGAAAGATAAGAAGTAGCCATTAAGAATTTTTTTTTTTAAAGTGTTAATTGAAAGTAAAGGTCTACAGTGAAGGTGTAGACCTTAAATGGTTGACGTGTGTTCATGTGTGTCTGTGAGGGGGGAGGGGTGGGGGTAGGTAATTGCCATTTTACATGGAGTCATTGGATCCATTCATTGAGAAAGTAAGACTTCAGCAAAGACTTAATGATGCTAAAAAGATAAAGGAATTATCTTTGTGTATCTCTATGAGAAGAGCAGCTGAAACACACCTGCCAAATTCAGGGATCATCTAGGAGGCTAGTGTGGCTACAGTGGAGAAAGTGAAGGGGAGATCGATAGAGGATGATTTGAGATAAAAGGCAGGAACAGATGATGTGGGGCCTTTGGGACCATTGTCAAAAATTTGAGTCTCCTGAAAGAAATGTCATGTCGTTGCAGGATGATGACCAAGGGAATGACATGATCAGAACAATATTCTAAATAATCTCTATGGCTGCTCTGTTGAGAAAAGAATGTGGGGTGGGAGGGAGGAGTGAAAGCGGAGACACTATTATGAGGTGAGACATAAATGTTTACACAGCAGGTCTTCGATGAATTAATTCACTTTACCAAGGCAGTGCTCCTGGGAAAGAAACAAATTCAGTGAGAAGTCTGATCTCCTATTAAACATGACAACGACAGACCTCTTGGCAATTAAACTAAATAGTTTGTGCTAGGAAGAGAGTGCTTACTATACAAAGTTTTTGGCAGCATTTCTTACTTCTGATTTCTTTTAGTAAACAAACCTGAATCTAAGGATTTATGGGACATGACACCCTGGATAATATAATGTGAATTATAGAACTATAAAATATGAAATGGAGATGTTTCATAATCTAAATGGCTTTCTGTTTAAGTGAAGTAACCAAATATTTCATTAGAATTCTCATCTATTTCTTGGAACAAGCACATTTGATGAGATGAAAAATGGACATAGAGAGTCACGCTGGAGGTCCTAGAATTCTCTCAGCCTCATCTGTATCTCTTGCTTACTTGCACCCTTGAAAGTATTAATAATCTTAATTCTAGATCAATTCCCTAACTCATAGGGTTCTCTTTTGACAATCTAACCCCGAGTGTTGTTACAGATGGCAGATGGCAAAAGGCAAGAAACAATGGGAACTCATATCAGGGTAATAGCAACAAAAGTGATGAAAATTTTCAAATTATGAATATTTTGGGTAGTATTCTAGTAATGAAATGAGTGCAGAGTGTAAAATAAAGAGAGGATGTAAGAATGACTTCAACAGTTTTATTCTATTTTTTTTCTTCTTTTTTTTTATTTCAGAGAGGGTGGAAGAATAGAGTTTGTTTCAAATATGCCAAGTTTGAGATACATATTGACTTCCAAGAAGCAAATATTGAGTAAGCAATTGATACTGTAGTCTCTACCATTTACACAAAATGCACAGGACAGGAAGGAGATCTGGGTTGAAGATATATACTTGGGAGTTGTCATCATATTGAGGATATTTATAATCCTGAAGCTAGATGAAAAATCTAATCAAATGTATATAACTAGACAAATAAGGCCAAAATATGAGCCCTTAAACATAACATTAAAAAGTCTGGGTGAATAGGAGGAACCAACAACAGAGAAGGTCAAGGAATAACCTATGTGGTAAGATGAAGAGAATGTAATGTATTGAAATCCATGTAAACAAAAAGGAAGTATTCAACCATGTCAGATATGGCTCAAACTTGAGTAATGTGATTTTTGACAAGAGCAGTTTAGTAGAAGATAAATCCTCCATTCTATGGTAAATGTAAATGTTTTTGTAAACCATTTACAATAATTGAGTTACCATGAATGGTATTTATTTTAAAATATACATTTCTCTAGTATCTCAGCTTTGAGGAATTTCAAATATAAATTTAATTTCCAACTACAATTAACGAATATACTTGAAAGGCTTGGATTTCTTTTTTTCAACCTGTTTTTAATTATGCTTACAAAACACATGCTTTCTTTTAAGTAATTTATTGTTTTAGGCTTCCAAAATTGACTAATTTTTTTTTTCATAAGGACCCTTAAATTATCAAAAATATTTAATTTTAACACAGAGAACAGAAGAAGTGACAAGAAGATAAAGAACACAAGGGAACTCTGTAGCATAGAGTGCCAACAAAGAACTCATTGAGATTGAAGATAATACTAGAGATAAAAGACAAGAATGAGAACAGAGAGCATGAATACAGCAAAACTGCTGTAGCAGCTCAACTCTATATGCATCTCCTTCAGTTTATATCTTCTGCTTGAGTTGTGGTATAGAAACCTAAGGATTCAGGCAAGGTCACAGAGCGTATGCATTCCAGGGGTCATGTATGTTACAGGGGATCAGAAAAGGGACTCTATGTGAAGCTATGGACACTTTTTCCAAGCACAGTTTCCAAGGATCCTCTAGCATCAATCTTTTTCTGCTCATGCCATTTAATGTTTCTATTCATTTTTGTGTGTTTGTTTAAGGGCATTCCAATCCCCATGGGTACTTTACTTATCCGAAAGAATGATTTACTTGATTTAGCTCTTCATGCTAAACGTACATGTGACCACTCAATATAAGAATAAAAATCAAGAGTTCCTAAAAATATTCAAGCAAAGAAATACCATACCATACCATCTCTTCAGAAACACACCTTACATAACCAAAATGGAGTGTTAAATATTTGTTTAGTTGAAGTTTTTTCTGTAAAAAAGTGTGGTGAGATTGAAACCATTTTCAGTCTTCACCATAGTTGCCAAATGATGGATGACCTATTGAAATGAAAATTCTTTGAGGAATTTCAGAACTCCCTAGAAAACATGCCTATTTAGATGTGCTAGGATAGAAGAACAACAGATGGGTGGTGATTTTCTAATTTCCATTCACCTGTTGCATATTTTATTCTTTTCACATCTGTCATTGTTTGTTTGTCTAACACATTAGACTAAAGGATCATAGCACACACACACACACACCTCGTTTTGCTACTGTCTTTTGATTATGGCCAAGTACATTGATCTTCTGACTATGGCCAAATATCTTGATTTTTTGACTATGGCCAAATACACTGATTGTCCAGAAAAAGTAATAATTTTAATCTCGTTAATGGATTATTTTAATTATTTTATGGTAAAATTGATTCCAGTACATTCACACCCAGACAATAGATAGGCTGTATGAAGTTTGTGTATTTAAGCTAAATAGATAAGCAATTTGTCTACCAGACAGAAACCTAGCTAAGGTTTTGCTATAGTTGGTGTTCAGTATTTAAATATGTGAAGTACAGATACAGTGTATTAAGCTAAACAGTTTTACTTGGTGGGTAAAAAAAAAATATCGATAGTGGTTGTCAACAGTGATTATGTTAGACAACGAGCTGCCAGAGAGCAAATATATCTGGACTCTGTAGGACACCAATACAGATCAGAAAGGAGATAATATAGTTTTGATTAATATATCTGGAGAAAAAATGCTGCTGCATTAAGAAATGATTTTTAAGAATTTACACACATGCACCATTTTCTGATGAAAATAACAAGGTTTTCCTAGCACAAATGTGTATAACCATAGGTATATCGTCATTACCTTAATATGTTTTATTGTAGAAACCTGGTCATTTTCATCGTGGAGATAGTTAGATAATAAGTTACCTTATTTACGTTAAAAAGCAGTATTTTTTCTTCTATTCTCTTCTTTATGTGCTAGTGTCAGTATATCCCATCTTGTCTTCTCGCTCTTCCGGCCCTTCTGTCGAGTGGTATAAAATGATAGTTTCTTTCCTTTTTAGCTGGTTTGTTGCTAAGTCTTTGTTTTGCACATAATATTCCTCCTCAATTTTCTCTTTCAAATTTTCCACTGCTATAAAACCTACTGTGGGAAATCTATGAACCTTTTATAGAATCTGTATGTTCAAAAGCCCAGAGAAACCAGTATTAGCAATAGAATTGTGAACAAATGTGTAAATAATGAAGTTTCATTTTTATATGTAAACTCTTAAATACTGGAAGTAAAGCTATTATTAAGAGTCACAATATGCTGAAACTGAGGAGGCACCATTATATATCTTGCCTTTTTGAAAATTTTTTGTAGCAATAGTACATTAGATAATAAAAAAGGATGACTAGTGTGTTTGTCAGTATGTAGTGAATCAAACAGTTGTTTAAGTGTATCAAAACACCTGTGAGTAATTGTGCTTCTGCTTATGATTTCATTTTAACATGCATTGGAATCATGCAGAAAAATATACCTTGTCTAATAATATTGAAATTAGATGTACAAGTGTTAGTGCTGGAAAACATGCCACTGCAACATGCAGTGCAACAGAAACTAGATTTAGAAACACTCTACATAAATCCAGATTATCACTACATTTCTAAAGAACATACCCATTCAGCTTTTATTTTATTTCTGTGGGAAAATTAATCTTTCATTATGTGAGTGCAAGGTCTTCATGAGTGGAATAAAAAGCAGCTGTGCTGTGCCAACCTCAGATTGGTTTTCTGTAGACTAATCGAAAATTCTTGTGCATCACTTAACATGGCATCTGACTCGGGTTTAGAGCTCAGTAAATATTATCTATTTTATTACATGCACAAATAATGATGAAAGTATGTATGAAAGAAATAGATAAAGCCATTTTTCCTCTCCAGATGGGTTTAAAGCACTTAAAAATCTCCAAAATTTTCTTTCCTCTCCATGACCAATTCTACGCTAGAACACTTTTGCAAGATACTGTAGGCTGCTTCCAGGAATCACAATTTAGGCCAGAGTTATTAGTATTCAAATTCAATGGTATTAAATAGACATTTCTAGGTTAATGTAGGTGCCTAAATAACATAATCTTTTTTATGGAGATTCATTCCAAATTGCAAAGAGGAAAACAATGATGTAGACACAGAACCCATTTTATTTAAACTGCACTCTCTCTCTATTTTATATATCAGTTTGAAAACAATGTATTGAGTAATAATAATATATTTCGTTTACACTTGGACAGTAGTTTTCATGAATATAGGATAAACATTAATATATTATAATATTTTAATCTCATTATATTTACCCTAAAAAGAAAACATTGAAATACAGTGGTTTTTAGGCTCTGTGACAGAACTTTATCTATGTTAATATCCAAATAGACTCAAATTAAACTGTAAGATTCAAATAGGTACACTAAAGAGTTAATTATAATTAATGTTATCACATGTATTTTATATTTAAAAATATTTTAGCATTGCTATCTTGATTTTTTAAATTTTTTAAACTAAATTTGTTGCATAAACTAGGAAAATATATTCCAGGTATTATTATTATAGAATAATATAAGTGTTTATTTGACATTTAGGCCTTAATTCTAAAGGGCAGAGTAAAGTGCAGGAGATGATTTTTTCAGATTTACGAGAAGTAAACTAAATATTTTTTCCTCATATTTTTGTTGGCAAGCGATCTGTATATCCATCTTGCAATCATATTTCACCAATGACCTTGATGGGACACTTCAATTTTAATTGGTGGCTGTCAGGTCAAATACATCAAATATGCCTCAGTATGTTACTTTCGTTTCCTGGTGTATGTATAAGTCTGAAGATCTATGAGAAATATTATCATTACATGATACTCTTACAATGTAGAAAGATCTATAAAATTACTCTTCTCAACTGAGACAATGAGTTTCTTTTTATAACCAGGTTCAATCTTCCTTCCTCGTGGAACAGATAAAATGAAAGAGAGAAATTGCTCAAGATGCAAATTATGTGGACTCCTGTGACCCAGGTAAACCAGACTTTACAAAGTGCTTGTCAGGGAGATGTAAATTTCTCAGAAGCAACTAGATAACCTGACTCAAAGGGAGTTACTGATTTTCCTGCAGTGTCTTCCATGCAGAAATGACTTACAGGTGTGTGAAGTAAATACTTTCCAGTCTTTCTCGTTAAATATGTATTTTTCACCCATTAATGCCCATACTAGAGTTCATATAACATAGAGACATTGAAAAATGTCTTTTTAAACCAAGGGCGGCACCCCCCCGCCCCCTGCCGCCCTTGGTTTAAAAAGAAAAAAAAAAATGAGCAAGATATTCAATACAGTCACAGTGGGGAAAATTCCAACATCCCGGCATCTCCATCTATACTTTAATCGATACACATTAACACAGACTACATTATGCGTATGTAAAAAATGCTTGCCAGCCTAGTGAAAAATGGCATAGCAATTAAAATGTCAAAAGAGCTAAGAAGACAATGTGAGATTAAGTGCAGTTATAATTTTACTTTAAAACTTCTTAATTCTCTAGTGCTCATTGAAGTTTTTTTTTTAATGGTTTCAAATGTGAAACACTAGCAAAACCCAGCCAGCTGCTTAATATTATATGTAAAATTTGTGTATTTTTAGATCACATTCATGCTTCCGCTAAATTAAATGATGCATGTAGTCTTTAAATTTTTTTCTCAATGATTTAAAGACAGAAAATACTCCATTATTTATTCATGTATTTTTCTCTCTTGAGCATAGGTAGATGCTATTCCATAAAATAACATATTTAAATGAGGACTCCCTAACATTTATTATTTTTTTCAAGTTGAATAAGACTTCATAGGCCAATATTGTTCAATAATAAGAATCATGTTCACTAAATTGTATTTGAAAAGTCTCTGTCAATTCTGTTTGTCATATGCTTTCTCATTAGGGTACAATTTAAATTTATCTTCCTTTTATTAGTTGAATCGCTTAAGCTGAGCTTGTTTGCTGGAGATCTCTAGGTAAGCTTAGGTGATATTATGACAGAGATGGAACAAGCAGCCTTGTCTGCTGAATATGGTTAGAAACTAACTTCTGATGAGACAAGTTAAGATAAAGCACCTGCTCATGCTCAGTCCTTAAGTCATGCCACAGAATCTTCAGTTTTATTGTTCTTAGTGAATGCATAAGTGCAAACAGGAGCAGAATATTTAATGTTATCTTTTTTCCCTTTTTTTTTTTTTTGTTAGTAAGTAAAGATGCAAACCTGCACAGCTCCACCTCAGGGATCCCCAAGGGGTACATTTGTGCTAGGACTTAACCATCTACATCTAGCACTGAGGAGGCAGGGTAAAGAGACCTTGACAAGCTACTGGCTGACATATAGATTTTATTAGATTAAAAGCTCTGAAATGCCCATAAGGCAAAATGAGCCCTTGCATATTCTCTGATTCTAGAAGGCAGAGTATTGTTCTAGTCCATAAAACAAGTGCATGCTGCTCATGGCTGTAAATCTTTTTTTAATCAGTATCGCCTTCGTTTTCTCCTATTGTTTGTGAGTATATTTCCTTAAACACATTAACTAGATGCTTATGTAATATTTTTCATTCAATATCAACTTCTTTCCTTCTGTAAAAAAATAATTTTTAGAGATTTTTAAGTGCTTTGAAATGTCTTATGTTCAATGATCTGTTCCAAAACCTGCACAGAATATATTAATCCAAGAAAATTATTGTTTCTCTAAAATGCAGAGTAGTCTCAATTGTTCTTTATTACCATGATTAGATTGTACCATGTTTAAAAGATCTTTATATATGCTTAAAACTGAATTTCTAACTATGAATGTTTTTTACTTTTTTGGATCAAATTAATTTTTAATTTTTTTTTTACTTGACAAGTTAAGAGTTTTCAGCTCTCTAGTTATACAGTGGCCTTCTTTGTGTTTGTGGTAATTAATAATCTAATGTGGCTGCTAAGATTTCTACTGTGGTACCCTCCTTGCAGAATCCTGGGGTGGTAAAGTTTACTCTGGTGATTTGATCATGGTATATGGCACTGGTGACCTTAAAATATGACATGATTTATCATATGAACCCTTTAAATGTAGAGTTTTCTCTGGTTGGGACCAGAAGGAGAAGCAGAGAGGTTTGACATGGTAGAGGTTCAATGTGAGAGAAGTTCTTTATTGCTGAGTTGTAGGGCCATATGGCATAGCCTGAAAGCAACCTCTAGGAGCTGAGATTAGTTACCAGCTGATAGCTAGCAAATGATAGGGTCCTCAGTTCAACACCCACAGGGAAATGAATTCTGCCCTCAGCCTGAGGGGATATGGCAGCAAGTATATCTTTTCCTCGTTGAGCTTCTAGGTGAGCATGTAGTCAACTATCACTTTGGTTTCAGCCTTATGAAACCCTGAGTAGAAGATACAGCTACAATGGACCAAACACCTGGCCAACAAAAATGGTTCAATTATAGATTTATGTTGTTTTAAGTGCCCAAATTTGTGATAATGCTTTATATAGCAATAGCCAATGTCACGTGGGTTGAGAAAGTTTAGCGAAGGCAATTATTTCTTAAATTTTCTAAGCTTTTTTTTTAAAAGTTAAGAATATTAATTAATATATATTGAACATTTACTATGTGGCAGGCACTGTGTTTCTATTTACATGGAATTTTCTAATTTGGTTTTTACAGCTACAGTGTGAAATGGTTCCATTATAACTCCCACTTTACAGGTGAAGAAACTGAGACTTAGAGAGTTTAAGTGATTCCTCAAGGTGAAATTGTTACTATGTTTCAAATTCAGAATATAAAACTAAAAAGGCTGATGGCAGAGCCCATGTACTTACTTCTCCCTTCAGAGTTTCATAAAACTTGAAGCCTAGGGAGCTGGTTATACATTCTAATAGGAAAACAAGTAACGTGGTGAAGATACTAGTCCTTCCTCGTGGAATCTGTGACTGGAATAAGAACATCACTAGGGATCTTGTTAGAAATGCAGAATTTCAAACCCAAACCAAGACCTTGTGGTTCAGCATCTGCATTTTATCAAGAACTTTAGGTGATTCGTTTGCACTTTAAATTTAAAGATGAATATAAATTCCTTTTTTTTTTTGATACTATGACCTTAGGCATGTTGCAACTGAGGTGATGTGAAATTCGACATCACCCCAGAGACATAGGGGGTGGGGGGCTCCTCAGTTCTTCCCCAATGACGCAGCAAAGAATTATAGCTCAGCAAGATTTGGAAGATTTATTGAAAACACATTTTAGTTGCTGAGCCACACTAAGGAAGGCTGTGGAATTTGGGAGGTGAAAAGATAAGAGACAAAAGACAGAGTAAGCTCCAAGGGAGGAACAGGTTTTCAGAGAATAGAGCTATAACAACGCAGAAGTGAGATCTGTTTATATTTGGGCCGGGATGAGGGATTCTAATGATCTGTAGGTGAGGTCATCTTGACTGACAGTTGATGGCTATATAAAACTTTGCCTACTGTGCATGTGCTTATCCAGAATTCAGTCTGTAATAATTATGTTCACGAACTTCTGGGTATAGGTATATTATAATGATGGTATAATGAGGCTGAGGTTGTGGGCAGGTTAGGGTAGTAGTTTTGTGCATGTGTTTGTGACTGGTTTAGCCAGCAGCTTATATGGCCTTTGTGCTCTAGGATTTGAGTTAATTTATAACCCTAAAAGGGAGGTGTTTCAAGAATGTCCTTAAGGAAGGTCTTCAAGGGAGGTTTCTATGTTTACAGAGCTGGGCCTTTGCTCCTGTCCCTCATATCTGACTAACTGCCTAACAGAAAAGTCACTTCATCCTGACATCCATATCATTTCACATTTCCGTAAAACAGCTATACTACCAAGTTTTCTTTAAGAATTAAATTATGCTTAAGTGTCCAGCATATAACCTGCCAGATAGTAAGTAATTAATAAGTGATGGTTATTTTTACTGTTTTCAGTGATAGAGGTAGACAAGGGAGGGTGGAGCTGGAAACTCGTGAGTGCCTCCTTCTCTCTAGAGACCAGCCATGGCTCCACGGAGGCAAAGTTCTTGCTTTTCGTATTCAGTCTCCTGAAAGTATGGGCAAGCCAGACCACACTTCCAGAATGAGTGAGATAGGGAAGGCTTGGGGCCCACAGCCAGTGAGTTAGTGTTCTTATGAAACAGTGATGTAGACTTGGAGTTAGCTGTGTGCTTGCCTCTCTCTCCCTGACTTCAGAATCACACTGATGAAGTGAAATCATGTGCTCTTTTCCCAAACATACCAGAGGGGTCACTTTGGATTAGCAGAAACTTCTTGAATCATAACTATCTGTTTTCAAAAGCTAAGGCTGTCAAATCAGATGCTGTGTGAACTGGAAACATGTTATTTTGCAAGTCTTTTTAACGTGGCTACAATAATACAATAAAAACCTAGCGACTAAATATATTGACTTTATTTTTAGTTATATTCCTTTAAAAGCTATTTTTATCTTTTCTTTCTTTCTTCTTCTTTTTTTTTTTTTTTTAATTTAACTGAATCGTAGTCTCCCTGCATATTTAATTTCTGCTCTTAATTTCTGCTCTTCTGAGGGGAAAATTACTTTTAAAATAATTTTATCTACAATTAGGGGAAAGAAGACCTCTAGGCCTAACAAGCTTTTAATTTGGGAATTACTTATTTCACTACTTGGAGAACAAAATTATTGGCAGTGGAAAAATTGTAAGCAAATCAAAGGGCAACCTCTTTTTTGATTTAATCTTTGGAGAAAAGATTTTGGCCTGATACAAAAACTGTTACGATCTTTATCTAAAACTCAAAGAATGGTTTTTCAACTCTGTACTTTTTTTCAAAAATAAATTCTATCAAGCCTGTGATGTGCTAAGCAGATATTTCCCAAAGTGAATTCCTCGACTTAGTAATGCCTCCTACTTATTGCTTATTTTCTTTTTTGTAGTAGTCCCAGTTTCCTTCATTTATTTTCATTCTCTTTATCAGTTTAGAGACAGAGTCATGTTTCTGAACACAGTTTGGGTGTCAGGCTGCATACATTTGAAACCTGAAACTATCATTTAAAGGCCATGTGACCTCGGGCAAATCATTCGGTCTCTCTGTACCTCAGTGTACACGTGAGTAAACTGAGTGTGTATAAATTCATACAGCAGGAATGAATACTAAATGGATTAAGAAAATAAGTACTAAATGGATTAATTCATATAAGACACTGAAATACAATAAGTAATTAACACATATTAAGTATTTATGCAAGGTGTTCAAATCTCATTTCCTTACTAAAGAAGTCTTTTTATCCTCTAAGCTAAAGCTAGGACCACCATGTATGATAAATGGCATCTTGTGACAGGAGCTTGAGAGGCTCAAATTCCACCCTTGCTCCCATCTTCAAGCCACATGTTCTTCAGTTTAAGCCTATTCTGAGCTGGTCGGTTTCTCTGATTTGCCTATATAGAGGGGACAACTTTTTTCTGACTAAGTAACTAACAAAATTATACCATATTAGAAGATCTGACTAAGCACTGCTCTTTCTGCCCCAACACTTATAGGCGATAAAGGTTTTAGCTATTATTTAGTAACAAAAAAGACTACTTGAGTTTCTCTTGGCCACTACAGATCTAGAAGGGATTTTATTTTTCTTAAGTTCTTAAAAAGCCACAATTGTCTCTGATAAATGAATGTCAAACACAGTTATACATAAGTTCTTATGTCTCCACATACATATTTAAATTATGGTTGCTATGCATACCCATAGTTATTGAGTACTGAATGCATAATATGGAGGCCTGAACAACCATAAGCATACTGTATTATGTACTTGACTTTGATGGGCTTGTGTTTCTTTCAGAAGACAAGACTGGCAAATACAAAATAGTAAAACAAATGAAGTTTTAAGTAGTAAATATTGACTAACTATGTGAATAATTAATGATAATTGTCAGGTTAAAATTGAGAGTAGACCAGGAGTCCAAGCATATCACAAAAGAATGGAGAGGGCAAAAACAAAAATTTTTACAAACAGAAAATATTTATGCCTCAGTGTATATAGATATAAGTATAAAAAGAAAAAGATATCTCCAAGGTTTTAAGATGTTAAGTCGAGGGTCACTGGAACCATGTACCAATGTGTGTGTGTGTGTGTGTGTGTGTGTGTGTGTGTGTGCGTGCGTGTGTGTGCATGTGCGCACACGTGCACACACACGTGTGCATTTAAATGAAAGATTTATTGCATAATTTAATTTATAAATAGATTTTTTTTTAAAGAGTCAAAATGTTTCTGTTCACTTATTATTGACTTGACATCTATTGAATTAGGAGATCATCAAATCAGAAGTATAGTAAGTATAGATATTCTTCTGTGAGAGTGAGATTTTTGGGGTTCTACAAGGCAGAAGAAACAGCAGAACTAGACAGTCAGGGAAAGCATTGCTTATTTAGGCTTAGCTGAGTGATTGTATAATATGAGAGATTTTATTCAAGTTCTTGCTAAGGTTAGCTTAAAATGGATCTAGAAAACATAGATGGCAAGACTGATGAAATAGATGAGAATCATCACAGTGGAGGCCCTGGTGAGCTTTTAAAAGGGAAACATGAAGTCGGTATAACATATTTTGGACTCGCAAACTGTATCATTGAGCATGCAATTTGACATCAGTTTAGTGGGTTGAAGTATGTTGCCCCCAAAACATGTTCACTTCCTAATCCCTGGTACCTGCGAAGATGACCTTATTCAGACATAAAATATTTGCAGATGTAATCAGGTTAACAGGAAATAATACTGGATTAGGGTGGGCCCTAAAGCCCATGGTTTGTGTCTTTAAAAAGAAAATAGAAAGATATTTGGATACAGAGACATAAAGGAGGCACAGAGAGAAAAAAAAGAAAACATGTAATGATACAATTAGATATCAGAGTGATATAGCTATAAACCAAGAAACACCAAGGATTGCAACCACTAGCAGCTAAGAGAGAGGCGTGGGACAGACTTTTTCTAAGAGGCTATAGAAGGAACTAACTTTGCTGACACCTTGATTTTAGAATTCTGGCTTCCTGAACTATGAGAAAATACATTTCTATTATTTTTAAGCCACCAAATGTATAGAAATTTTTTATGGCAGCCCTAGGAATTAATCTAGTACAGGCATCCTCAATTGCATTTCTATCTCTATTGTGTAATATTGATCAAGCTACTTCTCAAAATCCTAGTATTATGGTGGTAATCATTTTGTAATTTAGAAATGTATCAAATCAATATACTTTATACCTTAAACTTATAAATATTATGTGTCAGTTACATAGCAATAAATCTGGAAAAATTAAAATAAATAAAAATAACCTAAAATCCGTGGTAATTTCAATGAAATAATATAAAATGGCCACACATAAGCTACCACTCAGGTGACTGTGAGCATTAAGTGAGCCAAAATAAGTAAAAGACTTAGAGTGATGTCTGAAATGTAGCAAACGCTCAATGAATGGTAGCTTTCATTTACAGAAGTAGCAGTAGTGACAGATGGATGAGCCTCAAAGGTGTAGGCAGTTGACATAAGGAAGTCCAAACAAATACCATAGTTTCTATCATAGGACACATTTTTAAGTATTTGATGGTTTTGTGGGTAGTGGTGAAGGAAAGGGGTACTGTACAGGAACAAAATCCCCAAGGAGCTGGTGTACCAGTTAGGAAATCAAAGAGCAGAGGAACAAAAAAAAAAGAAAGAAATATGATTTAAGTACTTGAGAATGGAAATCAAGAGTGTAAGATAGTCTGGATGGAAAGCCAGAAATCATATATCTCTAAGATTGTACCATGGCTATCCTGACCATCGCCAAGTAGTGGTTAGGCATTTGTTACTAATAACTAATGCCTGTTTCTAGTAATTACTTTTTTTTTTTTTCCTTGATAAGGCAAATCTGGGTGATGACAGTTTCCTTTTGTTCTTGATAGGGCAAATGTGACTTCTGCCAATTCCACTTCATTAATATTTTACCTTAGATTTTAATGTTGAATGGAAGGCAGGGAAAGAGAAAACAAACATCATCAAAGGGAACCAGAAAGTATTATAAAATGGAGTGAAAAGTCAGAGACAGATGCTTAATGTGCTCCTTGAGATAAAAAGAAAATAGCAGATGTTCATCAAATGGCATTGGTTCACCAAGAAAATAACCCTAGAATTTAATTTGGCTGGAAGGTCTTTTATGGAGGCAATATAAGGTATCAAATGGAAATAAATAATAATAGCTATGGGACTAAGATATACCTTAATTTTTATAAAAGATGAATTTCTGAGAAGAATGGATGTACAAAATTGTTTCCATAAGAACACATTTAAAGAAATAATATAAAGTCGTATCTGTATACAATTTATTATACATTTATATTTGCAATAAACATAATTTTTTGACCATCTTGGAGATAGTGGCTAAGCTAGCCCTATTTCATATGATCTTGGCTTGTTTATGTGGGTGTGCAAATAGAAAATTCACAGCTTCCCAGGAAGCAGTTGCTTTCAAGTGATGCACAGTAAAGATGATATAACTGTTTAAAGAAGGAACCATTTTAGCACTGCTTTGTTATAAAGGCAAAACCACTCATCTTTCTGATTTGAATACATAATTACTTTTCTTTATATTAAGAAATATTAAAAGTAAGCACTAATTTGGAAACATTTTTAATGGTTTAAACTTTAGTCCAATAAAAACATATCATCCTCTCACTTACTAGATAATTTACTTTCTAGTTACTAGTTTGCAGTGTCCTCTTTCCTCAGTTTGGTAGCCAAAGGCTTATTATTATGAGAAAATAGTATAATATAATGGAATAAGTGATGTAAGATGCAAAGTTATAAACACATTTTCATTACCAAATTCATATGTCTATATCTTCTTTGTTTTAAATTACACAAATTATGTATTCATTTCATGTTAAACAACTTCAAGTCCTTTAGTCGACCTTTTTTTAAACTTTATGAAATGTTGAAAATACAATCTCTATTGATAAGGGAAAACATTAAAATACCTACAGCAAGAATATTTTATGGGTCTCTCAATAGCAAATTAACGTTTTAAAGATAACATTATGGGGACATTCCCTTGAATGTTTAATATAAGGTATGCCATATGTATTATATTTCCATTATTGTAAGATTAAAAACTTAAATATACCATAAACAGGAGAATTTGTATCATGATACGCATTTAAAAGATATTGTGAGTCACTGCATACTTCATTAACAAATATTGATCAGCATTCTAGTGTTAAAAATATATTGCTTGTTTTGTAGATCATTGCAATTAAGTGTTTGCAGTCACTAGAATTGTTAAGGTAAAGTGTATACTGTATAACCCAGGCACATTTTCATGCTAGAAGAACGTTTAAATTCTCCGAGAATTTTTGTTTGTTTTTGTGTTTTGTTTGTATGGAAGGAGGTAGGCAGCAAGGCACCAAATTGGAATATATTCAGATTGAATTCCTGTGCTGTGCTTCAGAAATTCTATACTCTTCATCTAAACTATTAGCTCTTCTCTTTCTCTACTCATTTGTGAGCATAATATTATTCATCCCTTCATCAATGTATTTATTATTTCATTCTGCTAACAAATGTTTATTTCATACCTGCCATGTCCCTATTGTGTGACTGTCTTGAAATTGTGTTTTCTGCTATAGTTTACACTATTTTAGAAAAGAAATACTTGACTGAATATTCTCATGTTCCTCTTGCCATTAGTCACTACTTTGTCCTTTGTTTGTATTCCTATACCTATCCAAGTGGGGAAAGAATGGGTAGATTTGTATTTTTGGGGGGAAGAGTTAGAGAATAGAGACTTGTAACAACACATTATGGGCAAAAAGCCCATTCTCAATGGGAATGACTACTATAGAGGTTTACTTGTTTGGAGTCAATGTGAATTTGTTGAGTCCTCGTCAAGATCAAAGTGACGGCATGGTTCTCCATCGCGGTATTTCAGTAAATAATTAAGAATCTCCTTCATTAACAAGCTGAAAAACCTAAGGGAAAGAACAGAGGCCTCATAAAAAGGTGATATGATCTGATCTAGATCTCCTAATAGCTAGCTGTATGGCCTTGGGAAAATTTTAATAATTTAAGTTTATATAGTATATGTGAATACTTATATAAATATATACACAGTTATTTTATATAATTATACTTATATGTGATTTTAATATCTGATTTTATC
>NW_011888808.1:3516912-3519462 GCF_000151845.1 Pteropus vampyrus | reverse complement strand
TGCAGGTCCCAGAAAAAGAGGGAAAAAAAGATTAAATTCAGAGACATAGACACAAACTGAATCAAGTATTCCTTCAGGTCACCACAGATTGCTGTATTTTATTTTAAGTGTGATAGGACACCCATGGAGAGTGGCAAGCGGAGGAAGACATAATCTGATTTACATTCTAAGTGATCACTGGCTGTAGTAGGAAGAAATGATTTTAGGGAACAAGAGCTGGAGACAATTTAGGAGACTACAGTAGCAATTCACCTAAGGGAAGATTGTGGTGTGCCCTAATGTGGGGTGTGTAGAATAGAATGAGACATGGTTTTGTAGATTTTTAAGGAAAATCAATATTTGCTGTTTGATTGGTTCTTGCACTAGAAATAATAAGTTCAATGAATTTTAAAGAAATACAGAAGAAATCTCAGCATTGTTCGAAAGTTTTGGGGAGTGACCTGGAAGAAATAATGTGGTGACACAAGAGAGAGTAGATAATTGAAGGAGGAAAACGAGCTTTCCCTGTTGAAAAAACAAAAAACAAAAAACAAAAAAACAGGAAGGTGGTCAACAGAACGAGAGTGCAGGTCCCAGAAAAAGAGGGAAAAAAAGATTAAATTCAGAGACATAGACACAAACTGAATCAAGTATTCCTTCAGGTCACCACAGATTGCTGTATTTTATTTTAAGTGTGATAGGACACCCATGGAGAGTGGCAAGCGGAGGAAGACATAATCTGATTTACATTCTAAGTGATCACTGGCTGTAGTAGGAAGAAATGATTTTAGGGAACAAGAGCTGGAGACAATTTAGGAGACTACAGTAGCAATTCACCTAAGGGAAGATTGTGGTGTGCCCTAATGTGGGGTGTGTAGAATAGAATGAGACATGGTTTTGTAGGTTTTTAAGGAAAATCAATATTTGCTGTTTGATTGGTTCTTGCACTAGAAATAATAAGTTCAATGAATTTTAAAGAAATACAGAAGAAATCTCAGCATTGTTCGAAAGTTTTGGGGAGTGACCTGGAAGAAATAATGTGGTGACACAAGAGAGAGTAGATAATTGAAGGAGGAAAAAAAAATTTTTTTCTGTCATTTATGAAACATTGGGGATTGTATGAGAAAATAGGCTATGTAAGTTATTAAGATATTTCTTTCTGCCAGCTGGGTTTTAAACTTATTTTTCCAGTAATTTACATAACAGATTATTTTCTATGTTTAAAATTTTAACTTAAGCAAATTTCAAAAAATATTTCAGTAGTTAGATTATTTTAATAAAACTTCAAAACTTTTTAGTTTATATCACGAGTTAGTCATTCGTTTATTCCTGTATTCATATAAGTCGGCAAATTGAGTGAATATTAGCTGAGAAGCAACTCTGTGTCACTCCATACAAGTTCTAGTTGCTGTTTGGGAGGTCAAGATAATCAGATGGAAAACATTTAGGAAGGAATTTGCAATCTTGTGAGGTGACTATATCAGACAATTGCATGTTCCTGATGTCGGGTGAATTTAATTAAATCTAAATAACATTGAAAGGTAGTTATCTACATTTGCAGTAAAATTTATCAGACACCTGGTTCTGAATCTATGTATTTAACTATGTAAATTTAATTTTGGCTGTATTATGAGTCGTTTCTGGCATACATATGCATAATTAATGTCAGACTATTGGTGTCACTATGCAGCTGACAGATTGCCCCTTTTACCTTATAACAAGGTTGTGAGTATATTTTAATGAATTCTTATTAATTAATATAAACAGTAGAGCATTACAATTGGTTAAAATTAGATATAGGTAGATGCCTCTTTATAACAAATAAAACACTTCACATCAATCACAAATTTACATTCTACCTTTAGTTCAGAAATCTTAATTAAATTTTTGACCGTGAGGCATTGACCATTAGGACAAAGATAACTGAAAGAGCATATATCTATGTCTCCATTGTACTTGTATATGAGATTAACTAATGCTGTTACTATTAGTTAAGTTAATATAAGCTGGCAGTAATATAAATCGAAGATCACCTTCAAATATCGGTTAGATAAAATTTACATTAACTCAAATTTGCTTATTTCCTAGAAATATATTAGACTTTAACCAATAAATATGATTTTTAATATTTACTATTTTTAGATCTTAGAAAATAATTATATTTCTAAACTACATATTGGATAGAGAAAGGAAAATACTGTGTTTTTTAGAGAAAATAATTTACTTCCTAAAATTGTGCTCTTACTAGAGTGAACAAAAAAACTTACCTTTCATAGATCACAATCATAGATTTATGCATAAATAAAAATGATATGAGAACAGTCAAATAAATATATATAGATGTTAAAGTGTAGCCTAATGAACAATCAATAAATTAGTAAACATTCTGAGAACTTATAATATACCAGTTGACTGTCTTCTCCTTGACCAAGGTCCTTCTTTGGCTCTTGTGACAGCTTTTCCCAATTTTTTTTTTTCCTACTACTCAGGTAATTCCTTCTCAGTCCTATGCCAGTCCACTTCCTCTACACAACATAGACTTTGTCTTCTCCTACTCTTTAGTGTAACCCA
>NW_011888808.1:3478928-3515727 GCF_000151845.1 Pteropus vampyrus | reverse complement strand
CTGTTCAATAGAGGCAAAAATGTCGGCACTAAGCCCTGCTCTCATGGAAATCACAGTTTTAGCGGGAAGCACAGAGTCAGAAAAAAACAAGTGTGAGAAGTGTTATGAGGGACATTTACGAAGTATCATGTTTCCCAGTAGGGTGACAGTTCCTGACCTCGTCTGGGTTAGTAGCGAAGGCCTCCATAAGGACACTTTGTGCTTTCAAGCTGAGATTAAGGTAAAGGCTGGCTGGATGAAAACGCTGAAGTGTGAGGTGGGCAGGCCGAGAGAACAGCACATGCACACTCTCTGAAGCAGGACAAGCATAGTCTCCGTAGGACAGGGATGAGGCGGCCAGTTCATGGGATGATGCTTTTCTTGGGCGACATGTGTGTTCTAAGCCAGTGAGCTCTCTCAAAATGTTCTGCTTTAATCAAGACTTGGGACTTTCTGATTCCCCTGAAATGAAAAGGCAGAACTTAGTTCATCTTATGACATTTTTAGCAACTCAAGAGCTGATTCAATTTTACTAAAAACCTTAACAGTAAAAAAGACATGTATTAATTTTTTCTGTAAGTTTGTAGAATAAAATTCTTAGCTAGTATATACGCAAACATGCATACACAGACCGAGAGAAAGGTCTAAAATGACATATAAGACTGGACTTAATTGAAATGGGAACAACAGCTTTTTTACTTTATACACATCCCTCTAGGTGGAAATTATCTATCCAGCATACCTTTTGGCATTGTGCGATCAAAACTTTCGAAATGTAAGTAAATATTGAGCAGAAATATGTATTTAATTGAACATACATAGTTTGACAAGTATGATAGAATAAGAAAAAAATGTTTCTTTAGCTAAAAAATCATCACACTTATGTTTATCTTGGCTAAAGATAATATGGGAAATGAGCATGAGGCTAGAATTATAGCTAATATTTGTGTGAATTTAATCACTATTATGTAAGATGTGATTTTCTATGCTGATACATATGTAGGATTTCTCTGCTTCGAATGGTCTCCGTTAGCCATGCAAAGGGGTGAAGGTTCCAGGGATTTGTTTGGCATCATGTTTCTGAGGCCGTTTGGTGCAGCTGCCTTCCATTTGTTTCATCAAGAGACTAAGCAAAACTAAAGTAGTTCTTCATGATGAACTGGCAGGAAAGTGCCAAGATAGTTTTATTGCTTAGCAACTTGGCAGTAGGAAATGTTAAAATATTATAGTCTCTCTTATCTATGAATTGAGACAGGCTTTCAACAGATGGCACTCAAGCTCAAACATGATTAAGATACAGCTCCATGGTCTGGCTTATCTTTCAGTTGATCGAAGGAAGATAGAGATGTTGGACACTTTTAAATACATTAATAGTAATTTCTCAGGAACCCTTTGCTAGTCTGAGCCAAATGCTTATCTCAGGAATTAAGCTGCCCTCCTTTTGATACTGATGAGCTCCCCATTGATCAATGGGATTTCCTTTGCATTTGGGAAGGAGGGCTAAAGCTATTGAGAAATTGTGTGCCAACTAACATTCTGAGATAAACAACTTTATAGAAGGCAAACCGACAGTTTACCATACATTTCCAGAATTAAAAGAGTTGTTGTGGTTTGCTTTTCTTTTTGCACAAATTATGAAATGGATGAAAATGACAGAGTGATGACACCAGCTAAATGGAAGCATAATGTAGACAGTTATTGCAGATGCTGTATCACACTGTTCTGCCAACACACATGCTTCCTGAAAACCTACAATTTGAACAATCAGGCTGTTAACTAATGATGCTAATTTTATCAATTGATTAGTGGCTTTCTGCTTGAATACTCACCTGCAAAGGAACATATGTTAACTGGTAAATATATTTTTTAAAATATGAGGATTATTTCGATAAATATATGAGTCATAAGGATTGATTTAATACATCACAGTATTGTTAATCCTCCAGAATTATTATTATTGTTCTTTAATGGAAGGAAATAATACTTGGGGAAAAACTTTAAATTATTAGACGAAAAGTTGTAGAACAGTATTTGGTCACCTGACTATTCTGTCCATGGGATTTCAGTTTATGATCGACGTTAGGATAAACAACATTTTTTAACCAACAGGATGTCCAGTCATTCCGGTCTTTCCATGGGCATGTATGTGTCCTACATATTTTATTGAAAATAAAAAAGATGAGATTTGTTATGTCGAAGTTAGGAATAAATTGACAATGAAACAAAATATTAAATTACAGCTTTTGTCGGCATGATGTTAAAATATAAATCTTGTAGAAATGGCTCAAATCTATTTGATTTTACTCACATTCAGACCTGCATTTGATGTATTAAATGTAAACTTAGTTTTAAAAAGGCTTCCATGGAGTTCAAAGACAATGAAGGAAAATACTTTTTTCTAAATATAAAAGTTATACATTTATTTTCATTTAAAAAATACATCAAATTCACAATTTAGGAGCAATTTTTAAGAAGGAAAATTACTTATATTAAAAAAAAACACTTGAATCTACATGTTAGTTCTGAATTTGTAAATATAATTGTTTTTAAACTCTTATATTTTGTATTTTAAAATTTAATATAATAAGACTTTCATACTTTTCTTTAAATTTTCCAAACTTTCACATTTCAGATGAGGTACATAGGCCATTTTATAAATGAATAACCTTTAAAACTGAATTTTTAATAATTCCTGAGCCAAGCTAAAACACTAAATTGTTTTGTTTAAATTGTGCATGAAAAAAAATAAGATAGTTTTAGAGGACAGGGAAGGTTAACTTAAATAGCAAATAAAAGGTACTACAAAGGGAGCAAGCTTTTAAAATGTAAAATATCTCTAGCTCTACATTAGAAATCTCATTGCTTCCATATAAATAATTTTCTATCAACACACATTTATTTGTTTTTTTTTATTTAAATGTGTAACTTAATAAAATAGACCTTAAATACTATGTTTCTTTTATTCTCTGTTTAAATAAATTGCTGGTATCTTTTAAAATTATTTCATGGAATGCACAGTAGTGTATAAAAGAAAATAAAGTGGTTATTCAGAGAAATTAAAGATGTGTCTGAAGCCTAACCTTAATGAGAGTTCATTGCCCATCGTCCATCAAGCCCAGTTTTGTTTAAGCAGTTATCAGACTGCTTTATTTATAGCACCCATGTGCCTGTTTTGGGCAATGGGTTCTCGTAAATTACCAAAACAAAATAGCACAAGAAGAGGCCTTACTTTAAAAATAGATGCCATCAATTACAGTGGAAGCAGAATAGTTAGGTGAAGATTTAAATTGCATCAGTCGCTCCTGGGAAATTGGTGGGACAGATTGAGAGAAACACACAGCCTTGCATGTTATTTTTCATAATTAAAATCACACATGTAAAAGGGAACTTAGAATAAAACGGTCATCGAATCTAATCGTCGCTAGTCATTGAGAAATACACAGTAATATGTTTGGTAAATGTCCTACAGCAGCACCCAGGATGTCAGAGTTGGAGGAAGGGAGGGATTGGGAGAGAGAAAGAGAGAGAAGGAGAGGGAATCAGTCCCAGGAAATGTAAAAACCAACAAACAAAAAACTAGGTGAAGACTTAGAATTATATTAATATTTTCCTGTCTGATCTAATATAACTTGTATGCACAGCCACACACACTAAACCATATAGAACTTATTACTAAAACTTGAATGCTAATTAATGTACAAAATATAAAAACAAAGTCTATAATTCGTACAATATACGTTTGCTGTCAAATAGCTTCTTAGAAAAGTTATAAAGCAAGTTCTGAGTTGTAAGAGGCTCTTGGAAAGAGCAAATGTGCTTTGCAAATTATACTGGAAAGTCAAGTTAAAAAGGGTTTTTGTATAGTGACATACACAGATAAGAGTAACAATGCTTAGAATTTAGAATGATTCATAAATTTGTGATTTATTTTCTTTATTGGTGTCAGCTCATATTTGGTGATTTGCTACTGATCATTTCTTATTCTGTTGCATCATTTCCAGAATCATTTATTTTTGCCTGGATAGGATTTCAGGTCCTAAATGATACCACCTATATCACAGATTTTTTCCAATTTCTATTTATCTTTCCAATGATGCTATCACCAAAATATCTTTTTCCCTCTAACTTTATAGCTACATTATCCAAGTAAATTTGGTCCCTGGGGTTTAAAACTCTAAATAATTGATTAATATGGCACCACAGTGGTAAAAAAATTCTTCTGTAATAAGAGTAAAGCAAAAAATACTGTCAAAGGGAATATTAGATTTTTATATATTGTTATTATGTATATATTTGAAGGTTGGTATATGCGTGAGTACAAACAGGCACACTCAAGTTCTTCTTTTATAATAGTATTTTTGGTGCCAAATATAGGCCCTTTAAAAGGAGTTTAGTGGATTTAATTATTTTAGGGTGGCATGATTGGTCTTTGATGAGCTCAGACCCATATTAGAAAGAACTGTTTCATATGGGAACACCATGCAGCTCTTTGTCACTGCTCTTTGCGTTGACAAGGTTTCTATTGAGTAAAACGGGAAGATGTGCTTTCCTCAGCAAGTTGGATCATTTAAGGTGGCCACTCCCCTGAAATCTCTCCTTCCAAGTATCCATGTTGCCAACCCCATCACTTCTTAAATACATTTGGTCGTACGTCACCTTCTAAGTGAGCTTGTAGCCTTCTCTTCTCCCTCCACACCTGCCCTCCCAGTCCTGCTTCACTTTTCCATTTTATTTTATTTTGTTTTACTTTTTATTTTATTTTATTTTATTTTATTTTATTTTATTTTATTATTAGTTTCAGGTTTACAGTATATTGGTTAAACATTTATATAGTTTATATAGATCCCCCTAATTGCTCTTTCTCTCCTGTGGCTCTCCATGTAGCCATTGCATTAATGCTAACTGCCTTCCTTGTGCTGTGCTCTCCATTCCTATGACCATCTATCAACTACTAATTTGTACTTCTTTAACTCTTTACTCCTTTCTCCCAGGTCCCCAATTCCCCTCCCCTCTGGCAGTCACCAGATTGTCCTCTATATTTCTGACTTTCCCTATTAAAAAAAAAAAAAGAAAAACACTTAGCCCTTTCTAATACAGCATTTAACTTAAGTATATATTATGCATATTATTTTTTGTTATCTTTCTTCCTCAGATGAAGACTCTTTTTCTCTTTATTGTACTCTTGTCTCCCAAAATGATTAGAAAAAAGAACTGAGCCATAATATATAATATTTCTTGAATAAATGAATGAAAAATACCAAAAACAATGTGCATTTCTAAATCTCTTTCTAGATGGGAGAGAAAATTACTTCATATGCTTAGATTTTTAACTTGATTTGTATTCACCTTGAAACATTCTTTCATCTTTCATCTTTTGTAGTTTGTTATTAAAATATTAAGAAAAATACACTTTTTAAAATGGATTTAGCCATTTTTACTTACCAGTACTACATTATTAAAAATAATAATAATAAAACCAAAAGCACTTTAGATACTTCTGTTATTTTGTTTTGGTCTGGTTTGGTTTTTATTTCTTTTTCTCCCTGTATATTTAGCCCTATACCGTGAATAACTACTCTCAGTTAAACAATCGCACAGCATCCACTTATAGTCACAGAATTGCCCTCACATCCTTTATAAAATAAAAGCTCAGTTAAAGACACAACTTTCTTTTATGTTACAAATCGTTGGGCCTTAAACTGGATCACTCTCTTTGCCATTTGATTTCTTCAACTGAGCGATTTATGACAGATATTTAGGGCCTACTGTCCATTACAAACAGCAGGTTTTAAAAACTCCATCATCATCATAAGTTTAATGAGCAAATGGCGGAAAGCACAGCCACTTGGTGGGGGAAGTGTGTAGGGATTTGATTCTGACAGCCAGCTTGCCGTTCTTGTAATTAATAATGAAATGTTACATCTCTTCCTTTTTATGTGGAGACGGGGAAAGTGAAGGGGATTATGGGGAGAAATAAATTTACATTGTAGCTTTATAAAGCATTCATAGCTTTAGGAGCTCAATACATACAAAATTACTATAGGATGACAGTTTCCCAGAAAGTAGTTAGAAAAAATATTTAAAGCTCTAGTATGAAGAATCAGGACATTATAAGAATAAAAAAGGAGAAAAAGACCTTTTCTTTTATTCTGTCCCTCTTTTCCTCCTGCTTATTTTTTTTTTCTATCTAGTTGCTTATAAAAAAAGCAAAGATATATCTAACTTGTCTCTCTGAGTGAATCTATTTCAGTCAATGTCACAGCCCACTTAATGTCAAACCTCACTCATTCAGAACAGTGACAAAATTCTTATCACATTTCCCTTCTCGGCTCTTCTGTCTGGTGGGTCCCCCAACTGCACCCTATTTACCTAGAAAATATTAAGAAAACGAAGAACTCTGAGGTTCTCTGAATGAGTCCTGCACTCTGACACTGATGCATTGACAGTTAGCATGTTTACAGCATTAGCCCACAGCTATTAGCTAATAGCCTTGTTCTTTCTCCAAAGCAGTGTGTCTGGATACCCTGCTTTCTTCGCTTATTAGCAGTGATGTGTGGAATTCTGTCATCTTCCTGTTCATGGAATACGAAGGAGCCACAAAGTCAAAATGGTCATGCCATCTTTGTGAACAGTTGGAAAATAAATGCAGTCTCTCACAATGAGACAAATTTTCTGAAGTTAAGGATATTAGATAACAGTGATTCTATATAATTATTTTTATATTTGGTTATTCATTCTTGATTTTAATTATGCAAACTTTCACACTGTGGGTGTGGCTATTCAAGACGTGATTGTTCATTATCTCCAACCTTTCTATTTCAAATCTATCTGAAAACCATATCTGTAGACAAGAACAGCTGAAAATGAAATTAAGATTGATCTTTGACCTCTCACCCTCCAAAATGGTGAGAAATAAATGTTCATTGTTTAAGACAGCCCAAACAGACTAAGACAAACCCATATACTATAAATAATTTAACTCTTATTAATTTAAATCAAATTGCCTCTTTCATATTCAGAATTAATTATAAGTAAATTTATATACAAAAATTGCCCTTGTTCTGACAATTAGATTTATACATTTTATTTTATTTAGAATTTACAAGTTAAAAGCCAATAATCTAGTTAAAAACTAGATTAAAATTTGCAACTAAGATACTTATTTGAATTGAATTATAAAGAGTCTGTTTTATCTCTTCTGCCTCATAGGCTTCAATTTATCTTAACTAGTTTCTAAAATGTCAAAATTGCTACAATTTTCTCATAAATTTCTGAACTGGATTTAGGGCAATGTATGAGCTACAACTTAAAGTTGGTAGATGAATGTGAGAATTCACTAATGATCATTCTTTATAGTCTGAATAAAACATAGCCTCAAAGGTAAACTTGTCAAGTTAAATGATCAAAGATACCCAATGAAATTCTTTTGAACGCACTGATACCTTACAGTTACAAGACACTAGTTAAAATAAAGAAATCCCTTTAGAAATATCAAATAAAAAAATCCATTGTACTCATTTCTTATGATTGTGCAAAACAACTTTATATTATGTATTGTCAATCTTTAACTCTTTATGTTAAATTTCAGTTTATGTGCTTGGGATGATCATCAAAATACTCGAATGGATATAATCATTTAGGATTTTTATCAGTTTCTAAAACAACAATATATTTTCTAGAAAGACTATTTGAGAATGAAATCCACAATAATCGAAAATAAAACAGGTTCGATCAAAACTAAAGCACTGAGCATAGTGTGGGACGTTGCGTTATGAGGCTGTGACTCCTTGGAATTTGGTGTGATTAGTAGCTGGAAGGAAACCTGGACCTGAGTTGCGTACCCAAGGTGGATGACAACTATAAGTAACCTGAATACCTGCCACTCTCCCTCTTCTTCAATGGCCTCCTCTTTTAACATATTTGAGGAAGAAGAGTTTTGCCTGGATCAAGCCCTACTTCTTTGTTTTACTTGTATCTGACTACAAATCTCAGCCATTCCTGGGGCATTCCTTTTTTGACCCAGTAGTAGTCTGGAACTTCATCACTATTACCTGCTTGAACCAATACTGTCTGCTGCCTCCCTCCTGTTGTCCTCAAAGAGATTGTTATTTTTCCCTCCCTTATGTTCACAATACCTCTTACACAAGGCTACTGTGTATCAAATGCCACTGAAGTCTGGTATTAACTAAAGGCAGATAAAACCAAGAAAACAAAAAAACGGCAATTTAAAACTGCAAATGCTTGATATAACTAGTCCAGGTGTCTAATGGAAAAGAGAAATAATGTAAATAGAGCAACAAAGTCACCTCCTTGCTGTACTCTAGTTCCTAGGCTTAGTTCCCTGTCTGGGGGTCTGACCCCAAGGTTGCTTTGCTCTTCCTTCCACTTCAGAAAAGTTTATGATCTCCCTCCAGAAGACGTCTCCGCTTCATTCCCTCCTCTCTTCATTCCTTTAGGGGCTTCCGCTCAACAGTACAATAGGGTTGTAGCACTTTCAGTCGAGGCCTTCAATATGTGTCTGTCTCTGTCTATCTGTCTGTTTGTCTGTCTGTCTGCCTATCAATCAATCAATCAATCATCCAAATGGGTTGATTGAAACAGTAGTGTAAGGAAAGTTCTTGAGGACAATATATCCTTTAAAGATTGTTTAGACCCTCCACGGAGATATACATTTTACATTTTTGTAAACAACAATTTAAATGCTCCTTTCCATAGCTTTTTGCCTCCTAATAATGCTTATCAATTCTTAAAAAGAGAAGTTTGTGTTGCCTTTCAAAAGAATCCAAGTTCCCATCAGCTAGTAGAGAACCAGCTCAGGATCTGAGATTGCTGTTATGTCTTTAAATTAGGCCAGATCTAATTCTTAGGCAGGACTCTCCTCCCAACAATATATCTGTAAATTGAAAGGAATTTCTCTTTGGTCTGGGATATCCAAGGGTGTGTCTTGCCGTTACCTGAAAACAGATGGAGAAATACTTTCACATGCTGCCCTGGAAATAGTTCCTTTCAAATGAGATTTGGCTGCTGAAAGTGTGTACAAGGATGAGAGAAAAGAGCCAGGCTTAGGATCCTTCTCTTTTATTGAGGAAGCAGATGACCTGGAATACTAGGAATAGAGCCATTTAATCCCTCAAGAGAGGACCTTTGCGGTTCTCTTTCTGAAACTGTGATTATTTTGAGAGACATGTGGGAGGAAGACTGGTGACACTACTAGCTAAAACCAGACTATTCTATCTCATCAGCTATAGACTCAACAAGGGTCAGAAGTGCCATCAGGGCCATACAATTACTTGTGTGCAGAGCCAGTATACCAAACTAATTGGTGAAGAAATCTTTATAAGTGTGGTACTGGCATCTAATTGGAAAACTAACATCCCATTTAAACATTTGACTCCAGATCCCTGCTTTTTCAAAAGATGGTTTTTCTAAAAGATAGATATTTTTAAAACTTTATATAAGAGCTCTCAGTTGAATGTATATCTACACAGAGATTTGTACAAAAAATGTTCATCGTAGCTTATTAATATTAGCAAAAAAGTAGAAACCCACTAAATGTTCATCAATAATCGAATGAATAAATTGGATTGAATGAATAAATTGAATAGATATTATTCCCACAATGAAATACACTCAGCAATAAGGAACTAATGACTCATATACTCAATGATATGGAAAATATTGAAACACGATGCTGAGATAAAGAAATCAGAAACAAATTAGTGCATACATATGATACCACTTATATAAAATTTAGAAAAGATATGTCTTATCCAGAGTGAGATAATCTGGGCCAGTGGTTGCCTGTGGTTAGGGGCTGTGATGATGAAGGCCTAGGACACATCTTTGAGTGATAAAAATGTTCTAGATCTTAATTGTGGGGGTGATTACCAGGGAGTACACAGTTGTCAAAATTCATGAAACTATCTAATTAAATATACATCTTATTACATATGAGTTATCCCTCAATAAATTAATTTTTTAAAACTCATATACTTAAAGTTTTTTGGAGACAAATATGATATATATGTATGTGAATCTGCTAAGCCTTGGAGGTGCCTGGTGAGATTAGAATTAGAGCCTAAATCTACTTAAATTTCTTCTTCTCTTTCTATTATACTTAGGTTTTTCAGTCTAAAAAAAAATTTCCTCCTAATGAAAATAAACAAAAGCTTTATTTTAAGTTTTCACCCTACTTTGCTTCTTTGTTGCTTCTGTGCAAATTTCTTTATGTAATAATGGACATTTATTGCCTTTGCTTTCATGATTCATCCCATCTCTTACATTCTAAGGTTTATCTCTACTCTTTAACTGAAATTTACTCAGAGAAAAATCACCAGTGGGCCAGCATCTTCAGTAATTCACCTCTTTTTTTTTGTCTTCAGAATTTTTTCTAGTTGTGGCTTAAGATTTCTGGCTCCTTCTTACATCTGGGATTGCTTTTCTGTGATCTTTTTGTTTGTTTTTTCAAACTCCTCCCTGAATCCAGAATTCTACCAAGGTTTTCTTTCTCATATTCTTTTCAATACTTCTGAGCTAATGCTTTCTAAATATTTATCTTTCACTTATTTTTGAGCTTGTCCAAATAGTAAAATGTAGTATCTTGACGTTCTATACAAACTCATGTCTCACATTTAACATGAATCTTCTACCCAAGATGCCTTGAACCTCAGATTTAAATTTCAGCATATGATTCACCTTGTTCTTCCTTGCATCTATTATGCAACATAATGTAGTGAAATCTGAGGATTTTTCTCTGAATGCGTCTCTTATGTCCATTATATATCTGTAACTGTTCTGGTAAGCAGTTTACATTTATAATTAGCCTTAATCATTGTAATAGCATCCCACTCTTTTTTTCTAATTTATCCTACACATTGCTGCTAAGTAATATTACTAAAGCACCATACAGTTTGCATTTTTGATTTGTTTACCAGTTTTCAACAGCTATGAGAACACTAAATTTTAATCAAACAAAAGCAAGTAAATTATTTCTTGAGGAACTGGAAAACACCAAGCATGTGCTGAAGATGGAGCATGGACAAATAAAAGAGCCTGCCCATATGCTTATTCTAACATTCAAAGAGCTTCTGATTTTCATTTCAACCAGTACTTTTTGCCAATTTTATTCCCCACAGATTGCGTTCAAGCTCCCTACGATATAAACCCATGGAGAGAATTTTGCCCAGAGATTGCCCAAGTTTGTATTTTTGCTGAGACTGATATTAACCATAAGCAGAAAAATTATTATTCATAGAGTGCTTGATGCAGGCCACTCTGCCTAGCCTTTTGCACTCATGATTGCATTTCACCTTCAGAGCAATTCTATGAAGTTGGGTTTGTTATGTCCATTTTATAGTTCAAGATATGGAACCTCAGTGATGTTACATAACTTGCTATAGTCACACAGCTAGTAAAATTGAGCTAATTGGCACATACAAAAACCCTTGCACTCCTCACTGTGATACACCGCCACATCTGTCCCTTTGCCAGGTTTGCCATACCTGTATGTAATTGATTCATCCTTATTTCAATGTTCCTTATAAAAATCTTTGCTCCTTTCAAGTTGAAAGTTATTATTACTCATCATCCCAAGTGTATTTTGCAATTGAAACTTTTATTTTTTGTCACTGTCACTTAAAAACTTACATTCTAATTATCTGTGCATGAGTTGCTATCTCTACAAGATGCTAACAACTTGAGGACAAAATTTATTACTCATGCATCTTAAAATCCAACTTTACACAGAGAAGAGAACAAATATTTATAAGATAAAGGGATGTGCAAATGTACATACTTCTGGCTTACTAGAGCATAATTTAGAAAATTTACCTGAGAAAAAAATGAAAAGCAGTCTTAACTGCTTTTGTTCAAAAGTAGTTATTGTTTGCAAATACTAATATCTCCTGCAAATTTTAAGAACTGTGGTTCTCAGCAAGAGAAGTTGTAAAGAAAATTTCTCAGTGAGGGAATATCTTGGAAGCACAAGGTATAAATTTAAAAAATATATTGTTCTCTTCCATTTTTATTATTTACCTTTTATTACAATATTAAGTTTATGTTTACAGTGAATTGTATTTATAGGAGGATTCATTTATGTATCCTGAAGGATCATGTATTAAAAATGATTGGATAACACCTTTTGTCTTTTTGTCATTTGTATGACATAGAGAAATATTTTTAAATGTATAAAATGACATTTATATTTAACAAAAATAACTATATGTCTTATATATAGTTTTAAAAAAAACTATTTGGACCATATCTCACATCACTGCATTTTGCTTGGTTGACAATAATGTCTCCTTACTATGTAAATTTGCCAATTTAAGAATAGAGTGCATTATCTTATTGAGTATTATTATGCACCCTCAGCATCTATTTATTCCTATTAACTCAAGGTCAGCCTCCACCTTGTCCTTTTCTTCTTCTAATTGACAGTGGGCAAATCATTTCTGGTTAAGATCAGAAGCTCATCTGCCCATCTAACCCCGAACATCAATCCAACAAAAGAGCAGATCCCATTAGCATTGGAGTCATGACTAATACATGCAAAGGTCCAGTGAAAAGCAACAATGCACTTTGGCTCCTCCATCAATCTCTGGTACCTCAGAAACTAAGTGTAATGAACAGTAGGTCACAACCTATAGCTTTCATAAAATGTCCCTATAGGGATAACGTTATTATACATACAAAATGGTAATGTCAGATCATTATATCAAGCATTTTCTGAGCCAGAAAGTGTCACTGCATATCTAATTCTACTAGTAAACCAAGATTCAGATATGCAATTGCTGCTTATATTACCTTTATAATATCTCATTTAAAGCTTTTTCCAGGGCTGCATTCAAGACTGCTGCCTTCTATGCTACAGAAAAATGATGATGTAACTTAAACAACACACTCTCAGATAATAGTTCTGAGATTTTACTAGTTCTTTGATTCATTTGCATAATCACATGTTCTGAAAGTGTATAAATGAATTTAAAATCTTAGAGTGCACAGAAATTGTGAAAGACTTAGATATTGCTCAACTTTATGGTCCTGAGGGAAGAAAAATAAGATTTTGGTTATATTCTGTGGTTCAAAAAACACTAAAATGATCCTTATGATTCCCATATTTGATAATATTTCTCCTGAAATACTTTTTCATTTAATTATTTCTTTTTTTACCTACACTTTGTTTCCAACATCTCTCTGCCTTTTTGTAGTTTTCCCTTCACATGCTAATTTTAAAAGCAGTGTAGTTGTTTTGATAGGCTTAGAAATAATTTCTGTGGAGTTCTATAAATATGCAATACCCTGCCCACATGAAAACATTTTGAGAATTTTTATCCTTCTCTGTAAAATTAGCCAGAAGTCTCTGTTTTAACACATGTTCTTTTGTTCATTCTTTGTTTGGCTGTATTTTGTTTTTCCCATGGCAAATCTTTTAACACTGGAATAAATCAATGTGTAGGAGACATCAGGCAACCTATCTAACAGCCTTTTTATATGGCGCTGGGGAGAACAACGGAAAATGGTCATTTTCTTAAGATCTTGACAATGAACAATTTGGCACTTGCAAAGCTTGTAACCAGACTTTTTGATGTAGTTGCCACCTCTGCAAGTGGCTGAGGTGGAGGTAAGAGTGAAGCTGAAGACATGAGAGCCTGAAATTATATTCACTAATACAGTAATTGCCTACTTTAGGAATAGAATAAATTCTGCAAATGTATCAAATATATGCAACAAAGACTCGATAGCAAAGAGCATTACATTTGTATAGTAAAACAAAAATTTTCATATTTATTGCTTTTTATATTTTAATCAAAATATGTACAAACTATATGCAAGATAAGCTGATTATTTTTTAATTTTGCAAAATTTATTGGGATGACATTGGTTAATAAAATTTTATAGTTTTCAAGTGTACAATTCAATAATGCATCATGTGTATATTGCATTGTGTTCACCACCCAAAGTTAAAATTTCCTTCCGTCACCAAATACTTGATCCGTTTTACTCCTATCTACCTTCTCCCTCCCCCACTTCCCTCTGGTAACCACTAATCCACTGTCTATTTCCACGAGTCTCTGTTTGTCATGCTTGTTTGTTGCTTTAAGTTTTCTATCTCATCTATGAGTGAAATCACATAGTTCTCAATTTTTTCCATCTTAACTTATTTTGTTTGGCATGATATTCTCAAGATTCATCCATGTGGTCAAAAATGGCAGTAGTTCATCTTTCCTATGGCTGATGATTTTTAATACAATTTGTACTACCTTGAGTAATGTACACCAATGCCCCTCAGGATGTACAGAAATTCTTTTCATCTTAAACCAAAGAAAGATGTGATGCAGCCAGCTTTTCTTTCATGCCTTCGAATACTTAATAGTAGCAAGTGAGGTGCGTAGTAGAGCACATTAGTTTTTATGTGTCTGTAGTACGGAAGGGCCACTTAGAGAGCTGATGGTTCCAGGTTGCCTTTAATATAATCGAGTGCTGCTGCAAACTGAATGGCTGAGTGCATTTCCCTGAGTGCCACACTTAGCATCAAAGAGCTACTTGTAGTCTTGGGAGAGCGAAATCTATTATTTTAATGTAGATAAATAAATGTACACTTTTATATACTCCAGTCTATGAATACTTTAATTCTATACAAGCTTTATTTAAACTAGTGGTATGCTTTTCACAAAAACTTAATGTAAATTTTTAGAAAAAATGATACTAGAAAAACAGCTTGTAGAATTTGTTTCCTCAAAACAATGAAATAAGCATTTTTTTTTTTAATTGCAATGAAAACTGAAACTAGGGAAGAGTCCAACTTCTTACCCTCAAATTTAAGAAGTGTTATTCAGGTCCAGTATAATTTTGGAATAAATTAGAAGATTGAAGAAGTCAGCACATGGCTTTTCTTTGTAGAGGAGGTTTAGTTTGGCAGAAAGTGTGACGAATACCTCAAAAAACTCACGGATGTCCTTGAACTGAGGATGGAGGGGTGGTATGCTGGTGGAAGCTGGGGTTATTTACCTGAAACTCCTCTCAGAGTGATTGCCTCAGAGCCTCAGGTTCACAACAGAAACGGAGTAGAGTTCTCCCACAAAAATCATTAGAAGAAATGGAATAAAGTCCAAGATAAGTGCTTGATCAACTGGGACTGAGTAAAATCAGCAGAAAGATGTCTGAGCAGGGCAAAACAAACAAAACAAAACAAAAACAAACAGAAAAGAGTATGGCTATATCGAAACTCAAATCTCGAATATATAAACATTTTGAAAACTCTGGAAGCAGAGATATAAACTTCATACAGAAACAAACGAGATACCCTCTTAAATATAGATTTTTAAAAAATATATGTATACCCCCCCCCAATTTGGAAAGGAAGAATGCAGTAATAATATTACTGTCGGTGGCATTACAGGGCCACATTTTATTTACCCCCATAGCTGAACATTGGAATAAATATCTCAAACTCCTGTTCTTAGGGGAATCATCACACAGGGCCTAAAGCGATAAGGAGAAATTTCAAAAGGAATGTCTATGTACATTCCATTTGCAAAGAAAAGGCTTTCATGTAACTACACCCAGGTGAAGATCACATCCAGGGGAAAGTGAGTTTAAGAAGACCAATAGAGAATTTGAGATATATATACACACACTAACTATCAGACAATGAAGAAGGACAGCAACACAGCAATGAAAAAGACAGAGTCTGTTTTTCAAAAATACATTCCTGAAAATCAAAGGTATTAAATTGTTCTGAATTTTGCTTTCAGTGATATCCAATAAAATATGAAAACCATGAAGATAGAGATCAAAGGTGAGAAGGAAAGTGTACTGAGATGGCAAGGGCATGTGTAGATCTACAGGAGTAAATTGTTGATTAATTAAAATTATTACTGAAGTTAAAAACTATTAAAGAAATCAGAGGAAAGAAATAATATAGTCAATTATTTGATTGCTTCTGTGTGGCATAAGAGAAAGCTGGGTTCAGACACTAATTCTGCTGTTTATTACAGGCATGAACTTGTCCAGATTAAAAAAGACTTTCTAAATATAGCTTTTCTCATTTTTAAAATTAGGATAATAACAGTACCTCATTAATCTGGCTGCAATGAGAATTAACTAACTGCATAAAATCCTTTAGCACAGAGCAATAAAAAAAAAATGCACTTTTTTTCATTTCAAAGTTTTTGTTTTGTTTTGCATTTTAATTAAGATATTTTTTAGAGCAGTTTTAAGTTCTCATCAAAATGGATTTCTCTTAAACCCCTTGTGCTCACACATGAATGGCCTCCCTTGCTGTCAACATCTCCAACCACAGTGGTATATTTATTACAATTGATGAAATTACATTCTCAGCCAAATTCATAATCTTTTTTGACTGAAGTCCTTGATTTACATCACAGTTCACTCTTGATGTTGTGAGTCCTGTGAGTTTGGACAAAGGTACCCATCATCATAGTATCATACAGAACATTTTCACTACCCTAAAAATTTTCTATGCTCTGCCTATTCATCCATCCATCCCTCCACTTGCATCCAACCCTTGGCAACAACCAACCTTTTTGCTGTCTCCATAGTTTTGTATTTTCCAGATGTCATATTGTTATAATCATACAACAATATGTAGCATTTTCAGATTAGCTTAGTAATTTGCATTTGTTTTCTCTATGTCTTTTCATGGCCCGATAGCTCATTTCTTTTTATTGCTAAATAATATTCCATTGTCTGGATGTTCCACAGTTTATTCATTCACCTACTGAATGATATCTTTGTTGCTTCTAAATTTTAGCAATTATGAAAAAAGCTGCTATAAACATCTATGTGCAGGTGTTTGTGTGGACATGTTTTCCATTCCTTTGGGCGCATACACATTGCTGGATGGTATGGTAAGACTATGCTTAGTTTTATAAGAAACTGCCAAACTGTTTTCTAAAGTGGCTGTACCATTTTTGCATTCCCACCAGCAATGGATGAGAGTTCCTGTTCCTCCACATCCTCATCAGCATTTGGTGTTGTAAGAGTTTCGGATTTCAGCCTTTCTAATAAATGTGTAGTGGTATCTCATTATTGTTTTAATTTGTGCTTCCCTGATGGCATATGTAGTAGGGTAATTCCAGCCTCATTGAATGACTTAGGAACTGCTCCCTCTGCTTCATTCCCTGAAAGAGACTGGAGAGAATTAGTATAATTCCTTCCTTAAGTGTTTGATAGAATTCACTAGTGAAGTCATCTGGGCATAGTGCTCTCTGTTTGGAAGATTATTATTTATTGATTCAATTTATAATAGATATAGATCTATTCAGATTGTTTACATCCTCTTGCCTGAGTTTTGGAAAATTGTGCTTTTCAAAGAATTGGTTCATTTTATATAGGTTATTAAATGTGCGATCGTAAAGTTGTTCGTAGTATTTCTTTGTTATCCTTTCAACGTCCATGAAATTTGTAGAGATGTGTCTGATTTGGTTTCTGATTGTACTAATTTATATCCTTTTTTTTCCCCCTCTTAGTTAGCCTGGCTAGACACACAATGATATTATAATTTTTTTTCCCTAAAAAATCAGCTTTTGGTTTTGTTCATTTTTCTCTATTGATTTCCTGATTTTGAGTCATTTTTTCCCAAGTTTTTATTATTCTCATTTACATAATTTAGATTCAGTTTATTTTTTTCTAGTTTCCTAAAGTGATTAAGGTTTTTCCTCTTTTTCTGATATATGCATTTAATGTCATACATTTTCCTCTAAGCACTGCTTTCTCTACATCCTACAAATTTTGAATGGTTATTATTTTATTCTTATGTATTTGAATTTTTTACAAATTTATCTTGCAACTTTTTCTTTGACCCATATGTGAATTAGGGGTGTGTTTAGCCTCCATATTGAAAATTTCCAGCTATCTTTCTGTTAGAGATCTCTAGTTTGATTCCATTGTTGCCTGAGAGCAGATATTATATGATTTTTTTTTTTTTAATTTACTAAGGTATGTTTCACAACTCAGAATAAGGTCTATCTTAGTGAATTTTTTACGTGAGCTTGGAAAGAATATGCATACTGCTATTATTGATGAAGAAGCCTATAGGTGTCAGTTATGTCTAGTGGGTTGACATTGCTGTGGATATCAAGTACCTCCTAATAACAAAGTAAATCAAGTTCCTCCTTCCCATCTCTGTACCATCCATGTCTTGCATTCTGTTTATATATAAGAATACATAAAAACACATATATGCTTATATATACATAATTAAATGCATTGTTAGTAATATTATTAGTTGACACTGAGAGTTTCAGCTACCAGAAAAGAAATGATGATTCAGTTCTGTACAAAGCTGAAGGAAATAAAAGTATCTCAGTTTTTTTTTCCCTTGATTTCCTAACAGGTACAAAAATAATAAGAGTCAGTAAGGAAAGTTTGCTATACTCCAACTTTGCTCTCAATAAAACAACCTCTATCTTTGTGAAACAGTTTTTTTGTTGTTGTTGTTCAAATGCATATTGATATCCCCTTTAATGAAATTTTTATTGGTGTCTTTTTGCTTAGAGAATAATACCAATGTTTAACCTGGAAATCTGTAGCCTTGAAGCAATCCAGGGACTCTGATATATATTTGAAGTTATAGCCATTTTAAAATTAGAATGTACATCACATTTCCATTTTTTTCCCTATAAATATTGGTTCTACTTTGCATAAGGGAATAAAAAAGATAATCAAGGAACAAATAACTTGTAGTGATTGGTAGTCACTTTTTTCTGTGAAGACATAAAGTACTGTGACAAGATGCTCTAATTTATATGTTCAAAGCCAAGTTCTTCTTTCAATGCAACTTAAGAAATGGAAGATTTAGCAATGTTCAAAATGACGCCACTCTTTAGTGACATGGGTACAACGAAAACAAAAAGAATTTCAGTGCTTACAACTTTATACCAAGAAGAAAGAGGATCTGAAATTAAGCAAGATTTAATATTCTCCTTGCTTCTGGTATTCAGATCTACATTTGATGCACACAGTCTTCACTCTCTCTGTGCTTACTGTATTCATTAGGAGCCAAGAGATGAAGCGAAAGGGCAATCTTACCATGTGCTCATTCTGATCGTTCCACTTCTCAATCAGGAGGCCTTGGCAGTGTTTTAACTGTGAAGTGGTATATAGTAGTTTAGGCCAGGACTATAAGAGATAATCGTGACTTGTAGTGTAATGGTCATTGTAGTGATCAAGTTAATAAATGAATCTGAGATACGTAGAGGCTAAGTCAATAGTCTGAGTGTTGGATTGGATTTGTATTTTGCAGGAGAGAAAGTGGTAAAGAACATTTCATTTAAGCTTAATTTAAGTGGTTTCTGGCAAGTTCAGCTACTTAGATGAATGAATAGGACTAAGTTTGAGTGAAAAAATCAAGAATTTGGTTATTTGGTTTTGAAACATTTCTGGGTTTTGTGACTATGTATCTAAGTACATATACTAAATAAATGGTTGGATGTACTTGACCTTTATTTCTTAGGAAAGAATTGAAGAGGCTAGAGGATGATAGCTTGATTCTGCATGATTCTGAGCTGAGGTCTCTAATTATGAATTTTTCCCAGCATTTTCTACATATATGACAATGGATGAGTTATTTAGATTATTGATGCCACTGTTTTGCTGTTTGTTAGATCAAAATAATTATGGTACTTAAACTTACTGAATTATTATAAGAAGTGATACAATATATGTAAAATTAAGTGCATAAAAATACTTAATAAGGGGAACTTGCTATTATTGGCATTGATATTACACTCATTAGTGTGTTTATGTGTCCATCTTCCATGCTGTAACCTCCTCAAGATCAGGGGTTTTGTCTCATTTATCTTTGTTGTTCTAATGTTGTCCAGCACTTAAGTACTCATTAGCATTCATGGATTTTAAGTGAATGACATTTCCACTCACTGTTTCAGAACTGGGTTATATTCAGCTTTTTAAATAAAGGGATAATAACCCATAACAATGATATACTTTCTCAGGGCATAGAATAGGCTTTGGATTCTGAAGCACACATCCCAGAACTTGAATTTATGCTCTGATTCATTAAGGAGTTTTATATATGATTTAGATGACTTCAAATAAATAAGCAATGTAGAAGCTGGCTCTGTGTCTTAAACCTCTTTCATATTCTTCAAAGCTACTAGAAAGTAATTTAGTACATACAGGAAGCTCAATACATATTTCATAGAACTGTAGCATCTGAACACTGACATGAAAATTAGGGTGACCTTCTTAGGTACTGGTAATGAACTAGTGGCACAGGGAGGCTTCCTGGCTTGAGTGAGTGTACAAAATGCAGCAGGGCACACACAGTAACTCCTGTCTCTCACTCCATCTTAATGGAATAATGTATTACTTCTTTGTTCACTTATTTCTTGACACACACACACACACACACACACACACACACACGCACAACAGCAATCAACACTTAGAAAGTGGTAATGCTGGAAAAATCCACTAGCATTCAAAACGAGTGTTGCAGCTGCTCCAGCCAGAGCTGAATGAAGATGACACCATTCACTGTCTCAGTTACCTACCTAATGCTGCCGTAACAAACCACCACAAATGTAGTGGTTTAAAACAACACTCATTTATTACTTTACAGTTGTAGAACAGAAATCCAGCATGGCATGGCAGATGCTTTGCTTAGGGCATCCCTGGGCTCAGAGATATTGGCTAGCATGGCCTTTCTCTTGGGCTCCAATTTTTTTCCTAAACCCACTGGTTGTTGGCAGAATTCAGTTCTTTGCAGTCATAAGACTGATGTCTCCATTTCCTTGACACATGTCCCTCTTTCATTTTCATTCCAGCAACAGAATGTACTATCCTGATGCTTTGATCTGAGTAACCCCTCTGTTACATCTCTCAGATTTCCTTTTCTTCACTAAAAGGAAAGAAAGATCAGTTTTTAAGGGCTCATGTGATTAGGTTGGCCCTACCCATAGAATCCAATATAATTTTCCTATTTTTAAGTTAACCGATTAGTAACTATTACATCTGCAAAACTCCTTTTGCCATGTAATTTACCATATTTGTGGCTATGACACTGGGGCCTAAAAATTATGGGAGCCAAAGTTCTGTTCATCCTAGTCTCAAACCAAGGTTACAATAACAATAAAAAGCAAATGGTGCCATGTTTGATTTCAAATTTGCAGCATTTCTAATCGGTCAAACAACCAAAGGTAAACATCTGTCACCCTAATAGTATAGCCAATGTATATAAACTAAACTCACTATTTTACAAATAGAAGACACAGACATACATGTAAACAATGGGGAAGAAAATGATTCCATGAAGCAGTTGATGGAAATATGATACTTTTTTAGTTACTAATCTTATAATGTAGATTCTGAGCTTACACACATTGTTGAATGTGAATAAAAATATATGTTTGTAGCTTTGTGAATGTTCTAAAAACATTGAGAAAAAAATGACAATATTTTAAATGAAATTAAACCATTCAAAGAACAAAGCTGTATGCCATAAACATAATTATGTTATGGAAACAGACAATGAATGCTATCTTATGGTTAAAATGCATAGTTTTACAAAGTCTATGTGTAAAAGGCAGTCCTAGGAGATAATTGAAAGTTGTTGTCATTATTATCATGAGCATTAAGACCCGATAGTGTTTGAATGCTATCAAATAGCATCTATGTAAGTAAACAAGTGTTTATCTGGGTGGTTAAAAGAAGACGTAGATTACCCTGGGACTTACAGACTGAAACTAAGATGTAAACTTTAAACCTCTTTGTTCCTGGATTGTTAGCCTCAAGATTGTTCTCCGGAGATTTGCAGCTGCTGCAACAAATAAGTAATGCTTCCAAATCATCCACTCTTTTTTTTCAAATCCACTAGGTTTTTTTCTCTGGGAGTTATTTTTTATTCTTAGATGAGAAGTGATATGCACACTTTTATTTGGTTCCTTTTTTTAAGAGACAGATGGGATGCGATTTTTATTAATACCTTGTATTTTCTTTTGTGTGAGTCCATGTGAAGGAAGAAATGTTAGGGCGTGCCTTTGAGTAGGATGCTTACATACTCTCTAATTTCATGTATGGAAACTACAGCACTATTCTTCCCCTCAAATTGAACAACAACACAAAAAGAACATTTTACTAATTTATTTTTTTAAACAACAAATGGCACAATATGCAGCAGTTTTCATGGTGAAAGTTGTTACATGTTTTAAAATATCACTTTTATATTTATTTTCTTTAGAGATCTAATCCCCTGTGTTATTATCTATAGTTATACATGTTTTAAAGGTATAAACAATTATTTAAAGCATAATCAAAGGGAGGATAGTATATGTACTGAATAAAGACTAAAGATAGGATTTCACATCATTATGAAATGATCATAGAGAAAATGATGTATTCTTATATCATGTAAGAATAACATAGAGAGCAAAATTTCAATTACACACTGTACTATTCACACTCTAGGAAAAAAAAACTAGGTATTTGAAACAGTGGGAATTCAATGTAGGAAATCAATGACAGGAAGTAGAATAGCTGAGAAACCAGCTCTTATAATAAAGAAGCCTAACAGAAAGCTACCACGCTGTCTAGAGGGATAAAGGGAGAGATGTTCTATTTCAAAAGCCCTGGGCCTGGATCACCCAGTGGGAACTGTAACCAAGAAGTCTCCTGTGGAAACTGGAGCTAGCTTCTAGAGATGACACCTGAGTCAGTGTTTGAGGGGAAAAAATATCTAGGCTTTTTCTTCTTGCTCTCAAGATGCCCCTCTGATGCCTCTGGCTCAAGCCAGGGAGGTGCCAACTAATATGGTTACTGTAAATCAGCCCATAGTGCATTCCTAGCCAAACAGGAAAGAGCAAGAGCCAGGCTATGAATGGCCCTGAGGTCATCAGGGGAAGAACCAAACAGCCATGTCTAATGAACTTTCTACCACACCGCTCGTAAGCTACTCCTGGCACACTCTCTAATATTACGATACAGTCTTTATTTATTTTTGTTTCAAAACAACATATTCTCTCTTCCTCTTTCTATTCCCCTTTTTCTTTCTCCTCCTCCCCAAAGCTTAATACCAATAGAGAAAAACTGAGATTCAGAATTTCTAGGTTTTCTTTTTCTCTTTTCTCACAAGTTTTGAAAGTGTAGACTCAGAATCTCTTAAACTCTTGGTGACTCAGTGCATTAAAGGAAAATATTAGAAATAATCTTTTTAATTTTAATTTTTAAAATCCACTAAAAATCTGTATTATAAATTTTTTATCAAATTCTACCTTGTTAAAAAATACTTTAACCTAAGAAATTATGCCCAAGTTAAATCAGGCTAAAATACATAGGAAATTAATTACATTTAATAAAATGGCAATATCAAAAAATCTAGAAATAATATATACTGTGAAATATTAGTGTTGTTTACTCTGGATAATGATATTAAAAGTGATTTATAGATTTATATGTTTTACTTTTTGCTATGTTTCTAAATTTTCTAAAATGAAGATGTATCATTTAATAGAAAAATAGAGTTAAAAACAAAATGACAACTAGAGCTTAATATTTGTGCACTTGTTATATTTTCTTAGTTTTAAAGAAGTACTCTTAAGGGACAATAGATAATACTACATATAATAAATATAAGCAAAGGGGAGATATTGCTGAAAGCTAGCACTGAAAATTAAACAGCAATACAGTTAGTTGGACATTTGTTCTTTTAAAACTGGATCTTTTTCTCCTGTTCGGGAAAAAGCCCACAGGAAAGCAAAGAATAGTGAAAGATTATTAAAATAGAAATGACCCCTACATGATCTCAGAGGAAGCTAAAATAATGAAAACAGAACAAAGCAGAAAAAAATGAGAAATTATTCTATTTTAATATCTATTTGAATGACCGGTTGATTTGTCATAATTTAAGTTTTAATATCAAAATAACAACTATGACCCTTTGTTCAAAGCTCACTATGTGCCATGGATGGTGTTGATCTCTTTGCACATAATTTTCTTACAACATTATGAGCTGAAAAGTTCTATTACATTGTCTCTTTAATAGAAACAACTGTTTAAAGAGATTTACTAAGAAGTAGTAAAAAAAAAAAAAAAAATGCAGAAATTTTAAAAGCCAAAAGTTTAGAGTGGGAATTAAAATACAGTTTTTAACTCAAAACTTTGTTCAAAGCTCACTATGTGCCATGGATGGTGTTGATCTCTTTGCACATAATTTTCTTACAACATTATGAGCTGAAAAGTTCTATTACATTGTATATCATCTAAGTATTTGATGGAATTTTTAAATGTAATTAGGAGTTGATGGGGGGAAAAAGACTACAATAGACCCCATAATTAATCTAAATTAGTATAAAACATTTATACTAAATTTAAGAATAAGTTTTACATAAATCCATTGATCTGTTTGTTTAAGTTAATTTATATTTGGGTTGGTGACCCATATAATTATTGAATTAGAACACATAACTGAATCTATAGGTTCTTGTGTATTATAAGAGTAGTCAAAACTGCTAAATTTAACAAAGAGAAATATTTGAATGTATGTGTGTGTGTGTGTCTACACACATAGGAATGCATCAAAAATAATGAAAAAATAATTTTTCTTTTAGAAATGAAAAATTAGACTTCTATGCAGAGGAAAAAGCCTCCCAGGTATATCAAAAATTCTCATATCAGAATGTCTTTTAGGAAAAGCCTGGCAAAGTAATTCAGTCTAGTTGGGGCCTTTTTTTTTTTTTTAAAGAACAAAAATATTTAATCTAACATGAACATTTAATTTTCTTTTCAAATTACCAGAAAAAAAAATAGCAGAGAGGCTTAATCTACCTGATAATCTTGTATAAACTTTCAATTCATTAATACCTTATTTTGTAATCTTACAGGAAATAACTTAAAGAAAAAAATTAATATTAGTAATATTAAATTAAATTTTACATCTCACTATAACTTTAAAATGAAGTCTAGATTTAAAATATATGTAATCTAGTAATTTACATGTATATTTACATACCCAGAGTTATTTATTTCAAACAGTTCCTTCATAACAATTATAGTACATGTGCGTGCATTTATGCATTTAAAGTTTCAAATATATTTCATGGTTTTATGGAAACTTCCTTTTCATTTCTGATAGGTGGTTATAAAGCTTCCAAAGGCAGTCTATTTTTCAATGAGTAAGAGCCTAAATTATCTTATTGACAGTACATAAGCAAGATGTGTATTAACAAAAATGACTTTTGGGGTGGCAAAAATATGAATATGAAGCATCTCTTGACCAAAATTGAGGACAGATGGTGAACAAGTATATTATATAAAAGTGCAACTGCACAGGGAATATTCAAGTGGGCAGAATGTGATTATGTAAATGAAAAATTCACTTATAACCAAGAGTGCCAGATACATAGTGAAACTCAAATTGAATTATTCAACAAAGTATAGAGAATGTTCCTAGATTTATGATCATCGCCTAAAGGGTTGGTCTCTGGAAAAATGAGGAAGCAGCTACACTTGATCCACATTCCTCTTACCCGGACTTTTAATATTTTATTCGTTGTAGGATAAAGGGTGCCTTCTTTTCTACAACTCCATTTTATCGGTGTTCTTATTTTGTCGATTACTACTGTCATCGTAGAAAATAACTTGACAAGTAAATACACACTTAGTCACAACATGAATGTTACTTGAACAGTGGCATTATTTGAAAAGATATCACTGGAAAAAGACAATGAGTAGCTATTATCACCCACTGCAATACTGCGATTAATAAGAAATATACATATATGGTCATTTGTATGATCAAAATATATTTTTCATATATATTTAGTCTCTTCCACAGTTTTTGGCTCACAGTTCTGAAAACTCTTGGAATTTCTTGTGACGAAAGCCATAAAGGAGTCTTTTGATATGTTAATTTGTTAATTTTGGACCATGCCCAAGGGTGGGAACTGGTTGTCAGGAGAACCAACCTTGTGATTAGAGAGTGGGAACTTAAATTGTCACCCCAAGACTTCTAGGGAAGGGAAAAGGGCTGGAGATTGAATGGATTGCCAGAGCCCAATGAGTTAATCAATCAGCAATCCCAGAATAGCTTGGTGGTATGGGGGATGCCTTCCCCAGCCCCGTCGCAGAAGTAGAAATTGGTCTCAGAACCATAACACCCACCCATTCAAGAAAATAACAAAAATATGATTTAGGAGACATTCTAAAGTATTCAGATCACATGATATAGTTGAATGTCTATTTCAGCTATCTGTGATGAACCCATGGTTGTACAACCTTTGATAATCTAAGAAAGCCCTCTAATGTCTTCGGTAAATAAATTATATTTGTTTTTGATGTAAGCACAGACTGAAATATTCAGAGTTCAGAGGTGTCTAAGGCTTTTTTTCCAAATTAATGTTAAGAAGTACATGAGATTTTACCCTACTTGCAAGCTAACAAGTTAGTCTGGCACAGTTTCATAGATTCTGGTAGAAGGCATGAGACTCATGGGTCAGAGACAGTGTACTTAATTACTCACAGTGACAGCAGTAGCCAGTGTATCAGCATTTTCTTGTGCCATTCCTTGAACCTTGAATCCCAAAGGTGATGTGCAAAGAACCAACTACCACCTACACACACAATTTGTTGAATTATACGTGAGGACCCCTTAACTTAGGAAACCCGAATCATTTATAATGGGCAGTAAGCAGCTTGACTTTTGCTCTGGAGGGAAATATTATCTCTGTCTCCCAAGATTGTGCATAGATCTGCCCTTTGTTCCAGAAAAATAGCCCATCTCTATCATTCATCCTTGAAAAGATGATGTAAAAAGGTCGTCGGTGCCTCATTTGCAAGACGTGCAGAGATACAGAGAGACACAGACAATTGTTGTCACATTGAACATCATAAACAGTAGTATAAAGTATGATAATCAGCCCTTGCAAAGTAGGCAGCATTGTCCCACACATTTTAGTGATATTTATTATTATCAAATGTTTGATTCAAAATAGTCTGTTGATTCTTTGGCAACACTTATAAACTTTGTTCAAATTATACATTCTAAATTATAAAAATAATTCTCTTAAGTCATTTACTTTTATTTATTTACTTTTAAAATTAAAATAGTACCAGTGTATAAAACTTTCATTTTCTTATGGGAGTCACTGAATAAACATTGATAAATGCTTTAAATCCTTTCTAAATTTATTATGACTCTAATGTGACATAAGACTTATTACAGAGAAGACTTTTACAGCCTGTCGTCGTTTGTCATCTGTGTTATTACTCAGGATGACATTTTTCTGACAATAAAATCACTCTAAGTGTTGGACTCTGGGCTTAATTTGCCCACCTGATGAGATCCTAGCTAGTTTGTTCTTTCCATCAGACCTTACATGTATAAAACTGAGTTGATAATATGCTTCAGGTCATGGCTTACTAGCACCATTGCCCAGTGCAATACATCTCGTTCTTCATATGATTTTCCTTCATCTCTCCTCCATGCTTCCACGTGTCTAGAAACAGTTATTCAAGAGTATGTTATGTATGTCCTTTCAATTCTGTTTCCAAGCTTTGCCTTAGGTAGTGTCAAAAATATTGGTGCCATTTTGTGTATTCTTGATTCTTTATTCTTATGTTGCAGACATTATTTTTGTTAAAAACATATTCTTGTTCTATGCTTTTTCATTCAACGTTATGGTTTTTGAGATCTATTTGTGTTGCTACATGTAAATCTAGTTGATTACTTCTGATTGCTTTATGGTATCTCATCGTGTGCCTATAAAACATTTTACATCCCCGCTGCTATAGCGATACACAGCTCTGTGGGTACTTCTATTTGCTACCCACGAGCAACATTGTGATAAAAATCTTCATGTGTATCTTCACGTGGACCCATGGCAAAACAGGTCTTCATATTGAACACACATTAATGAAGGCTAATTAATTAACAATCACTAATTAAGGGCCAGTACTCTTTACATTATCACTTGCATCCTTTTTTTCTATCTTTTTTTTTGCATATTATTATGAATTTCTTGTATTTTCATATATCGAAGTTTTTTTAGTGTAACTTTTTATTTTACTAAGGTAATTAATCATTCCATTTTGATAACACATAGGATTGAGCCTCCTTACATTGATAGCCTTGTGTCTAGCAATTTACTCAAATTATTAAGCCTCTAAAGTAGATCTATTTTAAAGAAGTAGAAATGGGGTGCCACAACATGTCCTATAGGCTATCTCTGATCTACTTTATGCATGTGGACTGGGCTTGTCGCAGGCTGGGACTCAGTAGAATGGGGCGATGGGAGAAAAGGAAGAAGCCAGGCTTACACAAGACCAAGTCCAGGGGAAATAAGAAAAGCACTCCCAGTTACCTCTCCTACCATTTGAGAGATGCCAGAAGATTTACCTGTGAGATCTTTACTCCTCTAATTTCAAGATTTTACTTCTATTAAGATGCATATAACTTTAATACTCAAGTCATCTTATACTATACAGAATTACTGCCACCGTGTGACATACCTGGAGAGTAGGAAAGTGCTACAAAAAGTTATCTACTGGATGCAGAGCATTTTTTAGTGCAAAATGTAGGAGGGACATTCTTTTCTGGAGCACAAAGAGCTCCTGGACTTTTTGTCAACTAAGGCAAATGGAGGCAGTCTCAACCCCACTGTACCTCAGTTTCCTGCTCTATAAAATACAGACAATAAAAAGAGTAGAGATTTTTATAAGCATTAAATGACTAATAATGTTTTCAGAAGAGGGCCCAGAATATAAATTCAATAAATATTAACTTATTATATTATAACATTACATTTATTAGTTAATAAAAGATGTTAAGACTATCAGCATGTCTAAATATAGCTGAATACCTACCTACCTCATTCTGTATGTCAAAATACATTTCAAGATGATCAAAGAGTTGCATAACTTGTAAATGAGAGTACTAGATGAAAACATCAGAAAACAGACACAACACCCATAAATCTTAATGGAAAGAATAACATCCAACCTCAAAATTTTGGAATTTCAACTGTTATAATAATCCATAAACTAATTAAAACACATTTGCTAACCTAGAAATATTTATAACATATCTAACCAATGTTATATAGTACCTAAAAAGCTTTTGAAATGTAAAAAGAAGATGTATTAACTTGTGATGGTTGAAATGTGTCAAAGTTCTCCAGTACCTCAGCACATGAACTTATTTGGACATAGTCTTCTCAGAGGCAATCAAGTTAAACTGAGGTCTTTAGGGTAAGTCTTAATTTAACACAGCCAGTGCACTTAATAAAAATCTGGGAAATGTGAATGCAGAAAGAGACAATGACACATACAGAGGGAAGACAGTGTGAAGACACAAGAAGAACATTAGCTATAAGCCAAAGAACTCCCATGGCTACCCAAAGCTAAGAAAGCAGCATGGAGCAGATTCTCCCTCATAATCCTCTGAAGAAACTAACCCTGCTGACACTTTTCCAGACTCTTGGTCTCCAGAAATGTAAGGCAATAAATTTCTTTTGGTTAAGCCACCCACTTTGTGGTCTTTGTTTTAGCAGCCATAGCAGATTAATACATATGTCATTGAAAAATGGACAAAAACAATAACAGTCAATTAATTATAAATGAAAACCAAATGCCTCATGTATAATGGAAGAGGAGGAGCCTCTGAGATAATGTATAAGGTCAAAGTGGAACAACTTTACATATCTTTTCACCCATTGATAGACTGGCAAACATCAAAAAGTTTAGAAATGAAGGTTTTAGAGCATAAGAGGCTACAGGTTATTATATACTTTGGGTGAAAGTATAAATTGATGTGTTTAGTTTGGAGGGCAATTGGATGATATCAACCAATGCTTCAAATAAACACATTTCTGGACCTATCAGGATACATGTCTTGTTATAAAGACTTTCAAGATATTCTCTTCTTTCCTGTGCATCCCTGATAATAATAAAGCTAGGTTTTAACTTTATTTTTTCCTTTCCCTGCTCCCTTTCTCCTTCTGTCATTTAATCTGACTCCAAATGAAGCAACACCCCTTTCCAAATCCATACTTAACAAAGACTGAGTAACATACAAAATGAATATTTCTCAAACTTAGATCCAAAACCATTTAAGATGACACTAATTTTTATATGATCTAATTCAAACTTCAGCAAAATAACTGGCAATAGTTATTTGATAGCCAAACTTTAAAAAGTAAATTTAATATATTTGCAAAGATAACAGATAATTATCTATTTTGTATGCTATACCCACTATAATGTAGATGCTATGTCTATCCACTTGCAAGATTTCTGGAACTGATTGATTAGCTTCTCGATCTATAAAGCTGTAGGTTTGCCATTACATTTTCTCATAGCATTCCATTGTGAGTTCACCTAAAGTGCGGCTTCACCAGGGACTGTTTCTTTGTTTCGTTTCAATGAATGCTACCCTTACAAATGCATTATTGATTTTTCTTCCAAACCATAATGATGCAAAGTGCAATAGCTTGACAAATTTATGTTTATTGCTAAAATCCTGGCTTGACAAGCAGCTGTGACTTCCTTTACTTACATAGTACCATTATTTCATACACGTATATGTCACTGATGTTGCATTTGAATAAACATTCAATTTGAAATCATGTTATATGAAATAAATGGAAAATATAACCTTCTGATTAAATGAGAAATAGAAATACTATGTTATTTTTATTGCCTTCTACATATAACCTTTAGTTCAGAATCAGTGACTTTGAAAGCCTAGAATTACCAAGATTTTTTGAACAAATTTATTAATGTGTAAAGCAATCAAGTTGCTGGATCTTATTAATTCTTTAATAAGCAATAAATGATTAACTGCAGAAAAAATGATAAGGACTGGTGGCAGTGGAGAGGAAATACAACGCGATGTATAAAATTAAAGAAAAGCTCAGCACCTGTCAGAGTCAATATTTGTCTACGTGTTCACAGCAGCAAACAGAGAACGGCGTATTTATCATTTGAGAAAATCTGTGCTGAAGAGCAACTGCACAGATGCTAAGATCTTCCCACCAACTCCATCACTTGATTGTTAGCTGTAAGAATGAGAGTTTCCCGCATCATCGCCTGGAGTTCAATGTTAATGCGTTTTTCACTAATTTGAAGAACATGACAACTCCTGAGAGAGACACGGTGAAAAAAGAAAAAAAATAATAAAAATAAAAGTAAAAAGAATAAAAATAAATAGTATTGTTGTTAGATCTACTCCTTGAGACCGGATACATCAAGATTCAAGATTAGATGCTGTCATGGAATTATGATTTTTTGTTTTTCTTTCTTTCACCTACCTGATGTATCTAAGTGCTGAAAGTTGGAGCCGGCATCTGCTGAAATACTGTATTCATTAATCATGTAGTAGGGAACATGCACAAGTCACACTGGGGATATTACTTCAGAGCCTCTAATAAGGTAGGTCAGTACAGATTAGTGTCTGTTCCTCACTCTGGAGTGTTGTGTGTTTTCTACTGTATGTAAAAGGGTAACTCCACTTCCAAAGCAATCAAGAGACATTGTTCGAAAGCTCATATCCAACATTTATTCATAGCCAAGAATAAATGTTGGCTAAGGATAGAGGAAAGTCTCTGGGCATCATCATCTCTTATTTAATATGGCCATAGATTCTAAAGTTTATTTAAAACCATTTCACATATTTGAAAGAGAATTAAACAAACACAGTCATCTTTAACATGGAAAGTCCGATGCTGACATCCAGTTATCAGTGACTTTAAACATACCTTTCCTCTGTACCTCTTGAAAGGTACTCTTCAAAGGATCTTCCGATTTTAAGAGTTAGCAAGCTACAGCCATCTGGTCAAACCCTGCTCACTGCCTGTTGTTGTAAATGCAGTCCCGTTGGAACACAGCCACCACCATTTGGTTACATATTTTTGATGACTTCTCTCAGGTTACAAGGGCAATGGTGGTACTTATGTTGCATTATAAGTTTTCTAATGAGACCTTGATATTAAGAAAGTTTTGGAAGTCTATAAATAGAAGAAAAATAAAAGCAATTACGTTCTACAACCTTGCAAGTCAATTCTACATTTCCTATAAAACAGATGTAAGCATATAATGCATACGGAGTATGTAATCAATATTTTAAATATAGAAATAAAACTATTCTAATAATTACATCAAAATCATTTTTATTATCTCCCTAGTGAAAACACCGTATAGATAGGAATTTGTGTCAGTTTGTTCAGTGCTAAGCTGCAGTGTTTAAAATTGTGCTTGGATAATATTAGGTTCTGAATATTTGTATGTTGGAGATAAGAGAAAAAAATCTAGATAATAAGAAAAAATATAAGTAATTTTTTATTTTATACTTTCAGATTTTTATATAGAGGGAATTTCTGATTTTCATAACGAAAATCAATAGTTTGAATAAATAACAGTTGATATAATTTGGATATAATACTCTAGTTAAATATTATAGCAAAAGAGATCAAGAATAAAGTTCACAGGGCACAACTTGTACCTTGGTAAATAATATGTGTTTCTCAATTGGTTAAATAATTGAGTTATAAATAAAATATATTTTAAAGAGTTAAATTATGGAGTAGTTCTCAAAAGAACAAAAACTATTTACATCTCCTGTTGTACATGAATAAATGTCAGGAGAGCTATAAAATACAGGGATATTTTAATAAATCAATAATGTAATACAGTAATTTAGAATTTAATTAAATATATTTTTAAAAGTAGAGTGAGTTCTCTAAATAAAAAAAGAATAATTTTGCATACAGTAAATAATGAAGTCTTAGCAATATTGATAAGACTTTATAGAGAATTACAGTTTTGGAGAATCACACTTAAAGATTTGTAATACATATATCACACTTAAACTTAGAGAAGAATGTGAGGTAAATTCTGAGGAGAAAAAAACATATTTGTGAGCCTCATGTAATCTCAACATTGTCTGGAATTAGAGAATGTTTGATGATCACTGTCTTCTATAATAGCTCTTTTTTTCATCCCATGCCCTCTATTTTTTTTTTTTATTTAAAAATTTAAGATTTAACTTTCATTCACAATCCTCAGTATATCTCTCACTATCCCTCAAATAAGTTACAAGAAAAACTTCTCTGGTATTTCATTTAAAGTTTAGTAATCAAAAAATCATTAAAAATAATTAATAAATACAATTATGTTTCATTTGAGAAAGACACGATATTGTCTTGTTCTTAGAAATTCAGTTGATAGCTTTGTAGCCTATCTTATTTATGTGTCTTGAAATCTGTACTGATATGTAGCTGGGTCATCCCGATGCCATTTAATTTCTGTTAACACCCTCCAAATTCAAACCCATCTTCAGAATCTCCTTCCTTCTTTCTCTTCCCTACCCCACTCACCTACCTACCCATACCCCATGCTGCCTTCTCAGTGCCATGATGATGTATTTGTTATTACTTTATTCCTTAGGAGTATTTCTCTTAGAAATTTAGTCTGCAAATCTCAGCCTCATTTTTCCCCCCTGGATTCAGTCCTTCTGGAATTCTGGTGAATAAAATCCCTCACTCCCTTAAGTATTAGTATTTAATTCTCTGTGGTTGTCTATAATGAGTAGTTAGTATGGGATCTGTTTTTGTAAACAAAGTGCTCTTTTGCTTACAGTAGGTCACATTCCTATCAGGCATTCTGTAAAATTACTTTCACTCAAGTTCACTGCCTCCAGTATCATTAAAGGAATGTACTACCTTTGCATTGGAAGAAAATCATGCACGTCCAATTCCCATTGAATCAAGATGCAACATAGATAAAGCAAATGTGAGACTATCTCCAGCCCAGATGATTTCTGTGAAAATTTAAAAGGTTTACATATACCTACCTGGGTGATCATGGTGAAACCCTGAGGCACTAGAAGTGGAAAGTCAGTGGGCATACTATTGAACATGAGCCATAGGTGAGTATTGAGGTAAACCCCGATCATTAGCGTATAAGATATACAACATGCCTTGGAAGCCTGCTTGATTCATTCAATTTATTTCACCAGGGAGAGACAATTTCAGGTCCCCTATTTATAGTCCAAAATCTTGAGTATGAAGTCTACCATTTGGTCATTTTTTTGTGTGTATTTTTTGGTAGTAGATTTATTGTGATTGATATAACTTCCACGCCACACAATTGACCCATGTAAACTATACAGGTTCTGTTAGTATAGTCACATGATTATGCAGCCATCACCACAATCTAATTTTAGAACAGTATTGTTCTCTCAAAAGAAACCCAGTAATCATTTCACATACTCCCATCCCAAATACTAACCCTAGGCAACCACTCATCTACCCTCTGTCTTTGTATATTTGCCTAGTGTATGAATTTCATCTAAATGGAATTTATCTATCTATCTATCTATTTATCATCTATCTATCTATCTACCTATCTATAGTCTTTTGTGACAATCATCTTTCATCGAGCATAATGTTTTATCTATGTTGTAGCACATAGCAGTACTTTGTTCTTTTTCAGTACCAAATAATATTTCATTGCACGATGGTACATAAATGAGCTAAGGATAGATCCTATGAATTGGCTTCTAGGTTGTTTATTTCTTCACTGCAGGCTGAGAAACATTAGTTCAAAAGCCCGTGTTTATAATAGGTGCTTTAAAGCTTGTCTTCTAAATCCACCATTTAGGTCCTTTTTAAGGCCAATTGCTTTGACTGCTTTTTTTTTTTTTTCCAGTATATGGATCACATTTTCCTGTTTCTTTGCATGTCACACAATTGTTGCAAACTGAATTTTATAAATAATATAACCGCAGTAGATGTTGAACCTCCTTCCTCCCCCACCTAGGTATTGTTCTTGTCATTTGCTTGATCATTTATTTATCAGTGAATTGATTGAACTTATTCAGAAAAGTATATTATGTCCACAATGTTCAGCCCCTGATGTCTCTGCTCATATTTGTTTTCTCATTTTGATCTTTTAACCTGACTACATATGGTATTGGTCCGGCATTGGCATAAGCCACCTATTGGTCACTGGTTGTGCTTAAGTCTGCTTAAACCAGTTAGATTTTTACCATTTACTCTTGGATATATGTGTGACTTAAAGGTTGCTATTACTGATCAGTGAATTTACATTTTGTTTTGTTTTGTTTTGTTTTTTGCTTCATGTTTCACTGGGGACTAGTACCTGAAAGTTTTCATCTCTAATTGCTTCTGAGAGGGTACAAGGTTGGAGATATACACATTTTCCCAGACTTTAAGGGATGAGTATAATTTTTCATACTGGCTTCCTAGGAGTTACCTTGGGTCAGAATAGCTTATTGCTCAATCAGTGTTAGGTATGAAGTTGTATTTAAGCTCCTTGTGCCAGTTAGGCTCCTGCCTGTGTTGATGGGTCTGGTGCAGCTAGAAGACTATTTCACATCTGCTTCATTCCCTCCAGTGATTGCTAGTGAATGAGTACAGCTTAGCATATGCACAACCTTCCCAACCTCGGAGTTGACTGATCCCAAAGGGCTCCTCTTGGTTGTCTTTTTGCCTAGTTCTCTCTATGAAACTTTTGGCTGTTCTGCCATTTTGCTTGTATCATAGATCTACCAACCTCTTTGTAATTGCTCTCCACCAAGATCTCTATTATTTTCAATAATATCCTTAAACAAGGAATTTACATTCTGTTAGAAATAAGTGCATTCTCTCAGACAGAGCTGTGGTGCTCCTTGTCCTTTTGGCCTGCTTTCCTTTGGGAAAGAATGTCTGTACCAATGCAACCGAGCTGAGAACACGGACCCACTTTTTCTGTAGTGCCACCCTCACTTTATGAGTGGGCATTGGTGATAGTGGAAAGTAGCAGACTGGTCTTCTCAGTTTGCTGCTACAAATGTGGAATCTTTATCTTACAAGGGAGCTAGTCAGATGATCAGGTCCCAGTATTCTCCACCCGATGTGTCTGAAGTAGAATTTTCACTCTACTTCAGTATGAGTGGGAGCTGGTGAGAAAGGGAGTCTAATTCTGTCTGCCAAATCTATACCTGAAATTAGGTTTCTGCAGCCCAGGCCTGGGGAGAGTGTGGGTGGGTTAGAAACACTGCTGCTGGCCTTCCTCTCTAGGAACAAAACCAGAGCTTGAAACTAGAGGCTGGGTAAAGAGGGAGCCTCTAACTTCTTAGCCACATCTGTCCAGAAAAGAGAGCTCCTGTAACACAGACCTAGGATATAGAAATTTAAAAATATCATCTAAGGAAGCAGGTCATGGCTCAACGGCACAGACTCTTGCCCTTCTTACCAAGATTTAGTAGCTTTCCTTAAATTAATGTTTTTCCCATTTGCTATATATGCTTATGACAGTTTCCAGAAACTTTAAATGATTGTTTTTAAATAACTTTCTCAGGAAAATTGCATCTGTGCTGTGGAGAGTGTCTGATCAACTCCCTACTGTGCCATTCTAGAAGTATTGCACTCTACTATTTTGTTTTGCTCTCAGAATATATTCATTATCATTTTCTGTTTTCCTTTAGTCCTGGTTAACTTCACAAGATTGAGAGTTCAGGTAGATGAAGTTTAAGGGGCTTGGTGAAGTCTAAGGCCCTTCAAACAATCTAGGTCGTTTTGTTAGAACTGGTATTTAATCCAGTTTTACTCTAAGCTGATTTTCTGAGCAGTTCTTCATCAGTCCCTCATGGTTGGCTTCCTGTAAACCTTCTTCAAACTCTTACAGCTGGAGCATTTTGCCTTATTTTGTTAATCCAGAATTTGAACATAGTATAAAAATCCAAACTATTATCCAATATAAAGCATACTTCTGCCAGGCATTGTGAAGTGGTACTCAAAATGGAGATCTTACTGATTTCAACCCTTGAATTATTCCTAATACTAAA
>NW_011888808.1:3458998-3477776 GCF_000151845.1 Pteropus vampyrus | reverse complement strand
CTTATTGGAGGTACCAGTATCATTTCAGTGTGGAGATTAATGTGTGTGTGTGTGTGTGTGTCTGTGTGTGTGTGTGTGTGTGTCTGTGTGTGTGTGTGTGTGTGTCTGTGTGTGTGTCTGTGCATGCGCACACGCGTGTGGAGTAAGGAGTAGGATCTAGACAAATTAAGATCACAGAGTAATCATCAACTTTAGGTATCTTTGTTTCACTCCTAAGTGGCAACAGAAATGGTTAACCATCTCTACTTTTCAGTGTCAGATTTATAAAATGGAAAAGTTGGAGTTAAGGTTTTGCTATACCAGAGAGATGGCATATGTCTTTTTTGGTATGAGTTTACTAGGATCAAGTGAGTTTCGGTAGGAATGTCTGTTCATACCCAAGGCATTCCAAGAACTGCTTTCATTTCAGAACAAAGGTTAAAATTTTTACATAACAATGTCTCTGTTAAACTTTCAAATATATTTTTTAGTGCTCAAATTCTTAAATTATCAAATTGGCCTGCCATCTTTAAATGATTACTGACGATAATGTATTTATACAAGGTGAAGCAGAATGTTTAAAATGTAAAGTTAAATCACTTCTAAAAGTTTTTAAAGTAAAAGGTTACATGAGGTCAAGTATAAAGTTTATTACTGACGTTTTAATAATTTGAGGATTATATAAATTATTTTGCCTTTTTTATGTAATATAGAAAAGAAATCCTCCTTCTATATTATTTCAAAATGAAATAACATTTTTTTGTTTTTCACAAGATAGGAGGTATAAATATTTTTTTTTATTTTTAAACTTTGCTCTTGAAAAATTACTTCATAAACCAGAGGCACAGTCACTATGAAAGAGTTATCTAATATGCAGGCAGCCTTAGAATATTATTCATAAGAGAAGATCATTTGTAATAATTGATGCATCTATTAGACCAATAAAACACCTTTTAACAAAGATAGACCTTGCAGTGTAATTTATATGAAATAGGCTCTATCAAGAGCTATTCTTAATAGCAAACACACCCCAAATTAAATAAATAACTACAGAAACCACAGCCTTTGGGTATCTCTCAGCTTTGGAGATCCACAACAGGAAAGCTGTCAGTGCCAATTTCATATTGAAGTATCCCTTTGTTTTGATATGTGACCATTAAAAAAAAATTCCCCTTCTGCTAAAAGGAATGTTTGGCCCCAGAGAGTTATCATCAGGTTTGGTACATCTTTGGAAAGCCACTTTGGCTCTACAAAAGTTGATGAATAACAGACAAATATGAATTTTTAAACACTATGCTCCACATCCAGTATATGGAATAAAACACAACTCTGGTAAAGTTCTGTGTAACAAATATGTCTTCTTTAAGGTTCACATGTTTCCATTGGGCGCTGACATCTCAGGGTAAGTGTAATAGTACCATTGGTGCTGGGGCAGGTGTACCCAGGTTGATGGCTTGGTGTAGTTTTCCCTGTTAAGTTAGGCTGTGTTTCATATCTGGGGGAGTTATTTTCCTTCCACTTAAGAACCGGAGTCCTTCAATCTCCTTGCATTTCTTTCGTTGTGATGTAACACTTTAAAAGCTCCCTGGCTGAGCACTGTGGCCAGAGGCTGGGATCTGCTGGAAGCAGCCTCGTGCACTGGAATTAATATCTGCTCATGTGTTCATTAAAGGAATGCAGCCTTGCAGAGCCTTGCAACGGATGTTATCATCACACTGCAATAACATGAGTTACAAAATGCACATGTACACATGTTCTAATGAGTGATGAGATTAAAAATATTTTATTTTATCATGTATATAGATAGCTCTACAGACATAGCAACATTGTTAATTGTGTCCCCACAATTCATATGCTACTTAAGGGACAGTTACTTAACATGAAACCATAATGTGACTTCATTAAAAATTATTCCTCAGATCTGTCTTGTTCCAAAGCCCATTTTTTAAATTCATTTATTGTATTATGAGTTGTTTTAAGCATACCAAGGCTTCGAGGCTGGAAGTGGCCTCCATCTTTGAAGTTGTCAAGTAGATTCTAATAGGCTGCCTTTTCATCTGACTGACCCCATCAAGGCATCCCCAGTTCAAGCTAACTGGAGGAAGCCTGCAGTTAGAAACCACTTACCTTCCTCTTTATATAGTACCTTCTCAGGGTCACCTGGCCAGTCTAGCACCTTGCTGGGTGGATTACCTGGGCTGTTGCACAGATTCTTAATTTTTAGCATTCTGGCCCTGTCGATTATGGCTTTTTTTTTTTTTTTCAGTCTCTGCTTAGAATTATGTGTGTCTTTTTAAATTCTGGTGGGTGAATATAGGGAGTCCTGACTCTCCCAACTTCAAAGGAACTATATTGATCTGATAGCTTTGATCCCTTAATTGTACAGGAAATCTAAGTGAGTTTAAGAAAATTAAGCTGCCCAATATTAAAAAACCTACTTAGCTTTGGAAAAAGAATTTAGAACTCAGGTCTTTAGGCTTGTATTCCTTGTCTTCCCAGGATTTGAAACCCTGGATGCTTTCTTCTATTTATAGTTCATCAATACAGGGGCAGCATAGTACAGCATTCTAGAGGGCGGGCTGTGGAGTCACACTTCCCAGGTGCAAATCTGCCTTCTATGTATTTATTTGTGGATCATGTTCAAGTCTTTTAATGTCTCTGTTCCTCAGTTTTCTCTGTAAAATGGGCATAATAATAGCACCTCCTTCACAGAGCAGTTGTATAGGTACAGAATATATAACACTATGTGGAACAGAGTAAGTTTTCAATAAAAGTTAGCTATTATTGTTCAATGGCTAAATATGCACTAGGTACCTACCATACTCCAGGTAAAAGAAGTCCTCAAATAACATTGTTTCATTCAAAACACTTTTGTAATAACATGAGATGCCTTAGGAACTTAACGCTTGTTTATATTAATCAGCCTATGGTTAAATTAGTTTTTGTGTACATCATGGTTTTGATGCAATTCCAAGAACATATTGACAAAGTTAAGTGAGGACTTACTATAATATTGTAGACACCAGGAACAGAATAGCTAACAAAAGAGGCATAAATTGCTACCATCATAGCCCTTCTTCACTCCACTCAGAAAAACAGTAATAAGTAATTATATAAATACATCTATAATATAAATTATTAGTATTATTATTACGAGTAATATTTATTCAATAAAAGGTTGAAATTGAGGGAGGGGGAAATGGCAGAGGCTCTAGAGTGTAGAGATAGGCCCTGTTAAATTCATGATTATCATAATAAAATCCTGGATTTTAATATCTACTCTCTTAGCAACTTCGAAATATACAAAATAATATTGTTAACTATAGTCACCATGTCGTATATTAGTTCCTCAGTGTGTAGTGAGAAGGCTGTACATTTTTAATTACAGATGTTTCTACTACAATGTGATACGTGAGTTCCTAAAACCCTTTGCATTCTGCAGAATTTATATTAAAATAGAACCATTCTTGGGGAAAAAAAAAAAGTAAGATTCTGTGCAGATCCCCCAAAACTATGCAGCTACTGCTTAGCAATCATAATCTTAATGAAAATATTAGCAAGAATAAACTACAAATAAATATTACTAAATAAAAGATTTACTAGTAAATAAAAGATTCTATTTTAAGGAAAATGGTGAAAGTAATTTGGTGGCAAGGATAAGTAAGGACCAACCTACTTAGATAAAAAGAAAGAGAGAAATGCACAAAGACACGGAGAATACAGCACACTAAGATCACATGTGTGTCCAAAGAGAGCCGAAGGGAAGAACTGAATGTGGACGTCAGGGAAACTGGAATTTTGTGTCCCATTCTGTGCTCTTCCGTGGTCCCCGTTAACTTGAGCCTTAGTACAATATTTTGTGTGTAGCTGCTGCTTTTGGTGATATAAATGTTTAATGTACTGGGGAATCCGCTTAAGGAAAACATACTTTCTGTGTTACATTCATATTCTTCTCTACTTACCAATCATTTAGGAGTTAACCCCCTCACATTACAGACACAGATTGTAATATAACAGATGGAGAATGACATGAGTAGATTAGAATTTCTAAGAATATCTCAAGTAGGGAATCAACACTGAGATTTTAGACACTTGACTCCAAAGAGGAAAGGGTAGCTGGAGTCAGACTCGTGACAGTGATGATGACATATCCAGATGTCCAAAACATCAAAAATTTCTACTATCGAATAAGAAGACACTTGTTTAGAGAAATAACCTTAGGTGTCAATGCTCTCTAAAAATCTTAGTTTTGATACCTCACATCCTCACAATAGTGGAGGAGAAAAATTTCAGGGATGAGGAAGGCAGAAATACAACCTAATTCATTCCATATACTAGGCTAGGGGTGGGACATCAGAGTTTCTGCCATTCATCTTTTCTACTGTGTCAGAATACGATGGAGTGAGGATTGACCTAAGTATGGGAAGAAACGTGGAAGACACCGAAAGCTCAAGAAATTAAAACATGTTGGATGTCCATGTTAGCAATTTAAACTTGAAAACAGATGAGGGAAATATGCATACCATGTTTATAGAGGCTTATTGAAAACAGTTGCAAATATTCTCTGACTTCTTAAATACATTGTCACACAGACATGATACCATTTATGTTTAATATTTGATTTTGTATGTTAAGAATACATTACTTAAGTAGAAATCACAGTTTGTGATTTAATCTAATATTTAAACTAGTGCTGTCCAATACAAAATAATGCAAGCCACAAATGTGAGGTACATATATAATTATAATTTTCTAGTAAATGCATTAAAAGTAAAAATAAATGGATAAAATTAATTTAATAGTTTATTTATATTTAATGTAATAGATCCAAAATATTATCATGCCAACAAATAATAAACATAGAAATGAATGAGATATTTTAAATTCTCATTTTTTTATATTAAGTCTTTGAAACTTGGTACACAATTTAAAAGTAGAACACATCTTAATCTCAAATTGTCAATTTCAACTAGATAGTCCCATATGGCTAGTGGTTATCAATTTGGACAATAAGTCTATTAACTTTTTATGAACATTAATTTTCCAGAATGAAAAGATGCAATGAAATATATACTACTTATGTTTTTGTCAATATCCAAAAAAGTCACATCTCTTCAGACTATATAAAAAAATACCCTATTTTATTTCTGCTTTTGGAAGTGCAATTATAGAATACTTTTTTAGAGTACAACTTTTGGACACTCCCCATCTTACATCTTATCTCAACCAAGATGAATTGCTTCCACATTAAATGTTGAATTTGCATATTTGTGAAGAGCATGTTATACTTTTTATTATATGTAACTGAATAAGCATTGAACTGATTACAGCTGACAGGTGGACAAAATGCCATGTTTTATAGACGTTGAATTAAGCATGTATTGATTTTGACTTAAGTTCTCTTGTTTTGGAAGCATTACGTATAATTTCTGGCCTCCAACATTGTTGGCCCTTGGAAACCTCATAAGCTGTGAGCACTGTGTCCCTAGTGCCAAATATATAAAACCACCCTGGCTCTGACCACATTTTTTCCCCAGCTCTGCTTACAAAATACGGGATCGCTGGTATTACTTTAGCTCTCAGTGTAATTGTTACCTAGGACAAGATTTTACTAACTTTAGTTTTGCTGACTTAAGTTTTGCCATCAGGAATTCTGTCTGCTTATTTTCACAGCATTGGTAAATTTGCCCTCACTTATTTATTTGACTCAACTTATTTTCTTTTTCTGATTTAAGAGAGGCAAGGATTGTCTTATTTTCTTATCTACTATATAAGATATTTTCTTATCTACTGTATAACAAATGACATAGTACATTGTAGACACTCCATAAACCTTAGATAAATGAATGAAAAAAAGTGTTCGTTTTAAAGAGAAGTTCAAAGCTCATTTTACTTAAATGACAAGTAGAGTTTGTCCATCTGGTATGAATCCAAGTTTGCTCTGAGCTAGACACCATCTATGAAATGATTTCGCATATCCCGGGTTTCTAGCAAACCAAGTCTAGAGGAACATTTTGTTGTTGTTTTTTAATTTAAAGGTTATAAAGGCTTATAGAACCATCTAACAGTTTATGTCATTTACATTTTATTAAAATTATTTACTTTTACATTTACTAATGTATTTTTTTTATTCTTTGTATTCTCTACCAGGGAATTTTTTGCTTTTTAAAAATTGTTTTATTTTTTTTTCTTAGTCTCTAAATCTGTGATTCTCAATCTTAGCCTGTTTTGTTCCTCCCAGGGGGTATTCGACAATGCAGATACTATTGGTTATCACACTGGGTGTGGAGGAGGATGCTACCTTGTTAAGTAGAGGAAAGGAGGTGCTGCTCAAAATCATAAAATGAGCAGCAGAGAGCTCCCCGGCAGCAAAGAATTATCCAACCCAAAATGTCACAGGGTCTATGAAACCTCACTCTTCATTCACTTTAAAACCAGTGATCCTGTTTTTTTCCCCCTTAAAATGATTATTAAATTTTAAAAAATGATCGCTTCAGTTTATGATACACTTTTTACTTTATTTTAACTAATAATTTTTCAAGTCTGTAAAAAGCTTAGTTTATCCATGTTAAGAAGTTGAATCGCAACGAACATTTATCAATATAATTCTTTAAAAGGCTTTCCTCTCTCTTTCTTTAAATGTTGCCAGGTATAACGAGAGGTTTGATGACTATCATGTAATTCTATCAATTTAATGTATCTTTGTTAATCTGTTTCATAGGTCCCTTTAGATGGAATATAATACTGCAGAAGCTTTTTCATCAAAAGGATTAATGCCTGCATTATCATTTCTGCAATAAAAGCGAATAAGTGGTAGAGGCCACAGACACCTCAAACCTGGATTCCACAATTCTATATTAAGTGCTGGAGTTTTATTACTCTGCTGCAGGAAAGCCTTTGCCAATGCTTACAAGGAACTGTTTATCCCTGCTTCTCTGGGTCCTTTTTGATGGAGGTCTCCTAACACCACTTCAATCACAGCCACAACAGACTTTAGCCACAGGACCAAGAGAAAATGTTATCCGCCTGCCAGGGCAGCGATCTCATTTCCAACGAGTTAAACGTGGCTGGGTATGGAATCAGTTTTTTGTGCTGGAGGAATACATGGGCTCCGAACCTCAGTACGTGGGAAAGGTAATGGCCTGTTTCTTTTGACAACCCCTTGGTGGCAAGGGGGATTATGCATTGTGTATTGTGTGTGGATGTTTTGCACAGGAGTGGAACAAACCAGTGACTAGAACACTGGCAGTGAAGTTCAAGAGACCTGGTTTCTCATCCTGATTCAGTGATTCGGGTAAGCTTTGGAATATCATTAATCCCTCTTTATTTCAATTCTCCCTGGTTATTTTAAGAAATTAATATACATTTTTCTTTTATTTTTGACATTGTTTGCTAAAGATATAAAATTAAAATATATAAATATCATTAAAAGTGTTATTGTAAGTATTATTACTAACAGATACTCTGAAATTGTTGACCAATGAGAGACATTTAAAAGCTCACCAGGTATAAATATACTAAACTACTGTTGGCATCCTTGAATGACCAGGATGTCTTCCTTCCCTTCTCCCTTAAAGACGTGATACATCATTAGGATTGTGGTTATGAAGTGTTTGATTTGGCTTGCTTATGCTTTATAAATAATTTCTTTTTTATATGCTTTGCAAGCTATTTATGAAGCAATTTATGGCCAAAGTAAAAAATGTTAGAACCCAATTATGTACACATTGATCTTCAACACAGCACATAAGTTCTGATCATTTTACAAGTTTATAGAAATTTGTTTATTTATTTTTTACAAAATGTTGGCAACCTCTGTTTCAGCACATCGATACTTTACTGCTATTTTCCTTACATAAAATTTTTGCCTTATCTAGAATAGATAGAACTTATCAATGCCACTGGAAAAATATGTTTTTCCAGGAAAATAACTATTTTATTTTCATTTTGTTAATTCTGTCTTTTAATTTTCTAAAATATTTTGTCATGGCTTTAATAATAATAATGATAATGATAATAATAAAACAGATATGCTTGGAGAGAGTTTAAAGTAATCCAAAGAAAGAAAGGGAAACCATAGTAAGAGAGATATTAAGAAGCCGATATAGAAAATTATATCTCTTGACAGAACTTTCTGGAAGCCTACACTAGTGAGAAACATGATGAGTCTTAGGATTTTGATGTTAGGTTGAAAGAAGCAAACCCATTCAAGATCTTAATTTTTGGCACTAAATTTTCAGAATTTCCTTTTTAAAAATATATTTAAAACATATTAAACAAACAGTATAGAAGGTCCTCCAACAGAACCTTTACTGACAATGAACACATAGCCAGGGTTACCCTAAGGCATTTGAGCTCCTAGGTGAATAGTTCCTGTGGGGAAATATTCCTATCTATGAATAAGATTTGTGTTACACCAAATTAGCCTTGAGTACCATCTGGCAGTCCAGTTTCTAGTAATCTTGTAAAAACTCCACAGTGCCATTAAGCAGGAGCAATGTCCTTGACAGGATCGCTACCTACTAGGAATTGGGACCTATCATATAGCCCTTAGACAAATCCTTAAGTGCCAGTACTGGATCTCCACAACGAATCTGGTGAAGTCCAGAACTGAGCAGAAAGTTATTTCTCCCCTGGACACTGAGGGGAGAAATGGACACTAAGGCCCAGATAGTTTCAGTCCAGCCCAGGGGACCCCACGTGGTGGCATTGCTGTCCACAAATAGCCTTGGGCACTAGAAGGGTCTTAGAAAATCTTGAGAAAAGCAGTCCAAACCACGGAAAACCCTAATTTGCTTTAAGTCACTTCTACTTGTATGATTTCTCCATAGATCTCAGGATACACTTTTGTGGTAAGATAAGTTCATGTTGTGCTGGCACAGTTGTTTCTGGTGAGTTAATTTAGTATAAGGATTGAGTTTTGAAGTCCAAGACAAATGAAGAGACAGCACAGTCTGAAACTGGCTCATGGATGTCAGTTATCTCAACCCAGCTTGTGATGGAAGCTAGACATTGCATGGAGGAGTCTGACAAATGTCTGATGACAAGGTAGGCTTTGGTTTTGATTGAAGTAGATCTTTAGTTTTCAGCTATTTGAATTTGAGGTGAGAAAGTTGGCATTTTATTAAAAAAATAATGAAACCGAATTCTATTTTTTCCTAAATAGAGTGCATTTCACCTACCACTGGACAGAAGTGAAAAGGATCTAGGAGTTGCTTATGCAAGTTTTGTTTGATAGTCTGGAATTCTACCTTTGTAATTGCTACAATAGTATGGCATTCAAGTCATTTTAAAGATGAATTGATATTTATAAATAGATTAAAAAGTACTTCTAAAATTTGACCTATTATTAAAACAGAAAAAACATTATTTTCACAGGCCCATGGTTCTCCATTTATAATGTGTAATAAAAATCCATGGTTCTCAGGCAATGTAAGCTTCTAATTCAAATGATACAAGAGTTGCCAAAATTTCCTTTCCCCATGGAAACTAATTAAAGTTTAATTAACCATCTTGATGATTCTAGATGTGGGAATATTAATATAACATTGGGACCAATTCGAACCATTATGTATGTTTGTAAACATATATATACATATTTATGCTCTTGCTCTCTTTAGAAAGGCTTTGAGACAGTTCCTAGAAAAGTAAACTATTATAAATAATATAGATTCAACACTAAGGAAAGAGGCAGGTGGAAAATGCCAAGTACAATGGTCATCTGAACTATAATTGCGCTTAGATTTAACTTTGTTTCTTTGCAACAAAAGCGTCTATGGAAAACTATAATTGTATACTTCCTATTATTCGAAACTCCCCTTATTGAGAAGAAAAATCAATTTCCCTAGCTTCAAATATAAAAGAATTTATTTATGAAGAAATTTATGGGAGAGGGAGGGATCTGAATGGCTTAGTGAATATAAGCCTCGACAATTGTTATATTTAGAAGGAAGAGATGCTAATGTTTACATTCTTTCAAGAAAGACCAAACTGCGGTATTGCTTATATTACTCTAGTTTACACACAAAGAAAGCACACGTGTGTCAGAGATAAGGCCAATGTTTTCCTCCAAGAGATATTTTGAGTTTAATATACTACCCGAATAAATGTAACATGCTATATTGCAAAGTAACACAGAAATTAATTTGATTGGCAAAAATTTTTAATTCAGACATTATCAATTTTTCAAACTCCCCACCAATAAAACCTGTATTTTTAATATCATACTCTCTCTCTCACACACACATACACACATGCACAGTAAGTTAGCTGCTTACACCAACATATATAACTGCATGCATATGTCTGTGAAGTACTCAGTTACATCATAACTTCAAAGCTATATATCAAGAAAATGCTCATTTTATCTTCAAATAAAAATTAGGAAATTGAGTTGTCATTTCAGATGATCTCTGTTATCAACAATTCTTAAATTTATATTGTTTTAAATGGCAAAAAAAATAAACTGAAAGAAATATAAACATACAACTTGAAAAAGTATTAAGCCTCGTGGGGATAAATTTAAGTATAAAGGTCCCAGCATAGGGAGGCTAATAGGTCGGCTTTACTGAGTGCTTCCTTGGCACTGTTTCTATTGCTTTACAAATGGTGTGATCTTCACAACAGCGCTATTGTGCATGTCAGAAAACTGACATGCAGAAAAGTTAAGTAACTTCCTCATGTCCCAACACCTAAATGCTGAAACTAGGCTTTTAAGACAGGTAGTTTAGCTCCGTTGCACTAGAAAATATCATGGTTTATTATCTTACAAAGGATCTTAAAAAGCTAATAATAATATCAGTACTGTGTCAAACATATGATCGTGGAGCCCTGATTACGGACAATGGAAACAAAAGAAGGTCTAGAAAATGGAGGAATTCAAGAAAGGCTTAAATGAGGAAGCACCTGAAAGGCATCTTGAAGGTTGACTTTATTCTTTCACAAGAAACAGTCTGAGGAAACGTTTTCTTAAGCACTGAAGCTTGAAAGTTCGAGGTGAGCCTGTATAATGGTATTTCAATAGAGTCAGACAGTGCGAAGCCACCTGTTCCGAATAAATAAACACAGAACATGTGGAGAGGTTCCATTATATCAAGATCAGTAGGAGTTGTTCTTACTTATTTGTTTATTTATTTACAATCGAGGTATAATTGACACATAATATCATATTAGTTTCAGGTATATGACATAATGATTCAATGTTTGTATACATTGTGAAATGATCACCATAATATCTAGTTCACATCTGTTCCCATACATATACTCTTCTTTCTTGTGATGAGAACTTTTAAGATTTATTCTCTTAGCAACTTTCTAATATACAATGCAGTATTATTAACTATAGTCTCAATGCTGTATGCTACTGTATTATTTGTTCTTAATGGTGTCAGGATCTACAAAAGTGTTTTCATTTAGGATTCATTTGGCCAGATTTTCAGTTCTAGAATGATCACTTAGAGACCATTTAAAAGACTCAAAGGAAACAGAGAAACCAGAATGGAAATAGGAAACATACATAGAAGATTACAGTAGGCTTGTCTAGGAATTAATGAAAGAAAAGAGATATTAGAGTTGAAGATGTAAAAAGTAGATAATAAAAGGTTTCAAGATCTATTGGTCATGGGAATATAAAGGATAAGACAAAGAAATTACTACATAATTGCATATAGAGGATAAAAGAAAGGGAGAAGTTTAAAAAAAGAAGCTGACACAGATTGCTGACTTTTATTTTTCTAGTATCTTATAAAGGTTTGTTTCTAAAGTAAGAAATAAAATGATCACCATTAGATAATCTATATCCACAGTTACTTAGAAGTACCCAGGTGCAGTGTCTCACAGGTATTTGGATATATTAATGTAAGGTTTGCAAAAGAGTCCAATGGTAGAGACATAGGAGTAATCAGTATACGGATGAGAGTAAAAATCATATAAGTGGACAACACAGTCTAGGAAAAATTATAAAAGATATGAGAATCCCGATTTTTAACTGCAAAGCAGATGAAGAAGAATTAGATAGTGTCATGGATAATAAGTCAAAAGGGAAGTTTTAAGAATAAAAAATGACAATGTCGAACTCCACAGGTCAAATTAAATAATGACTGAGAAGGCTGTACTGGTTTAGGCAGTTGGTGGGCCAGAGGTGACCTTCATCAAAATGATTTTATTGGTTTTCTCTAGAGCTTAAAGAAAGGAGAAAGTGATAGATACGATGAGTAGATTTCAAAAGTATAGATAAAAGAGATTGATCTATGATATGCCTGGTTTGATGTGATAAATAACTTATTAGTTAGTGTTCTCCAGAGAAACAACAACAATAGAGTGTGTGTGTGTGTGTGTGTGTGCGCGCGCGTGTGTGCGTGTGTATAGAAAGAGAGAGAGAGAGAAAGACAGACAGATTGAGAGAAGGAGAGAGAATGTGTTATTTTAAGGAACTGGCTCATGTGATTGTGTAGGTGTAAGTCCGAAATCCACAGGGTAGGCCAGCAGGCTGCAGACTCAAGGAGGCGTTGCGGATATACTTAGTATAGCTATTCCAGTTACAGACTATATACATATAATATACACATATGTGTGTATTGTATATGTACATAGATATATACATACACACAATTATAGGGTATATCTATTTCTTTATTTCAATTATGTACTCCGGAACAGGGGAAATAATTACAGAATGGCTTTGGGGACCTATTGGACCCACTGTGATATAGACCTGAACTTGAACTCCATCGACCTCCTTAGGCCCCTACTTGGACTGGTGATCCAGTGATTTTTGAATCTTCTAGACTTAGTGCCAGTTCAGAGCCAGTGTCTAGTAGTTCCCTAGAGGTCCGATTATTCCTCTTTTCCCCGTGCATAGTTACCCTGGTGAAAGGTCCCCTTGGGGAAAGCTGAAAAAAAGGTGAACGGTATAAATTTTTTTGTGATTTATGGTGTAATAGAGTCCTTCGTCAGGAGAGCCAAGACTTCCTTTCATTCCAGGGTTTCTGGGTCTGAAACTGGCTTGTGTCTGGTAATAGATTGAGGGGCTATGACTCCTTTTATAATTCAAGTTAGATTTTTGGTCACTCGACTACAACTTTTCTGTTGATACAGATCATGTGAGAATTTCATAGGCTTCCTATCTATTTCCCTTCTGAGGACAATGCCAGTGCCATAGGTCTCTGTGTGTCAGACAATTCAGATTGCTGCCTTGTCTCTGCTGTCCTTTCTGGTATGTACATCCACCTTGTCTTTGACCACTGCATGCTGCCACTCGATCCCTGTCACCCCAGGATCCAATTAGTCCTATTGCATCTAGGTTTCCCAATTCAGCTCTCACTGTAAGCTCTGTCCTACAGACAGGAGCCGTCACAGAGCTCTTCAAGAATGCGGAAGCTCCTCTCTCAAATTTCCTTTTTATAGTCATAGTGAAAAATGTGTTCTCTGGAACTTTCTGGAGTGAGTGAGTAGGTCTTTTTTTTTTTTATTGTTTATTGGGGTAACATTGGTTGATACAATTATATAATTTTCAGGTATACATTAGAATTTGACATCTGTATATTCTATTGTGTGTTTACCACTCAAAGTCTAGTTCCCTTCAGCTACCATATATTTGATCCCCTTTACCCACTTCACCCTCCCTCTAAACCCTATATTTGGTCCCCTTATCCCGTTTACCTCTCCCCTCCTCCTCCACCCCCTACCCTCAGGTAACCACTAGTCTATAGTCCATATTCATGAGTCTCTGTCCTATTTATTTGTTGCTTTTAGGTTTATATCCCACATATGGGTGAGTAGGTCTTAAATGGAAAATGGTTTAGTGTTCCCATCTTCCTAAGCCTTTAAATCCCTTCCTCTACAGGAATCCAAGGCAAGCCTACATTTAAAATTCATTAACTGTGGACATTTTGCTCCTTGTTTCAGCCAAACAATTAGAGCATTTTCTGACTCCAAACTATAACATTAAATGCAACATTTAGTGAAACGTTGGGTGTAGGATATTTTCTTAGTTGACTCATATCAGGAAATTCAACCTGTTTCAACTTTATGTTTCTTCCACCTTTATTTCCCACTGTTAATATCTATTCTCACATGTATTTTCTGGAGTTTTGTCTCTATAAATTAGAAAAAAGCAAGTAGTTATTTTGGTGTGTAACACATTTCCTCATGGGTCATACTTTATACTTCACCGTTAGGGGCCTCCTGAGGCTCGAGTCAGGTTACAGACCTAGAACCAAAAGAGAATGGTGAGGGCAGGTCTTGACAAATTAGCAGCTTCTTGCAGGACAGTTGACTCCATGAATTTTCTCAAGCGTTCAGTGTTAATCTCAGATGGGGGTGGAGAGCAAAGAAGACTCATTAGAATTTAAGGGCTCGATGTCCCCAGCTTCATTAGGGTCTTCCTACACATCTGCAGTCTAACTTTCAGGATCCCATTCCTTCACAAGCAATGCACTTATTTTAAAAGTAGACACACTGAGTGGCTAGGAATTCAGTTTGCATGGGATGAGATGCTATGCTTGTTTTTCAACAATCTTAGTTCTATGGTAAAAGGAGAACAAGGTCTCTTTCAAGACAGACAGAAGCTGTCAGGTCACTCATGTGGCACTTGAACTGGGAATTCAAATCTCTGAGCATATTTGTTTTTTTTTCTGCACTTTCTTCAGTGCTATACTCTAAAGTTTGTGTCTCCCCAAATTCACATGCTGAAATTCTAATGCCTAAAGTGAGAATATTAGGAAACAGGACCTTGGAGAGGTTCTTAGGTCATGAGAATGGGACCCTCATAAATGAAACTACTGCCCATATAAAAAGGCCCACAGAGCTTCCTGGCTCCGCCTGCCATGTGAGGACACAGTGAGAAGTCTGCCACCCAGAAGGGGGCCATTCCCAGGCCATTCTGATGCCCCGGTCATAGACTTCAGTGTCCAGAACAATGAAAAGCAAACTTTGTTGTTTATAAGGTGCCTACTCTATTACATTTTGTTATAGCAGCTCAAACAGACTTAGACATCTGGCAATGCTAAGAACAACTAGCCGATATCATTATAATCATGAAGTTGTCAAAAATGTATCACGTACATAATCACCCAGATTCTTGCCTCTTGTAAGTATTTGTTTAGGAGTATCCAGTGGTGATATTTTGTATATCTCTATTGCCACATCATACCATGGACTACCCCTGTTGTCTTTACTAAGAGAAACAGAGACATTAGTAAGTTTAATTGTAATTAAATTAGAGAATTATTTCCAGAAACCACAGAACCAATTAAGAAAACTCATCCATAAGATTTTGTTCCCCTAGAACCACTCCTCTTACCAAAATTTGTATTAGCCAGAATCCTCCACAAAATCAAAATAAATAGGAAATGTTTATATATGTTTTATATTGATATTTCTTTATTTATTTAAAATATATTTGTCTCATGCGATTGTGGAGGTGAAAGTTCAAAATCTGCAGTGTAGTCTGAGAGCCTGGAGATCCAGAAAGAGTTGTAGTTTGAGCTGAAAAGTCTTCTGCTGGAAGAATTAAGTCTTTGTTTATTTATGAGAGGTAGAGGTCAGTCTTTGTCTTATTATGGCCTTCAACTGATTGGATGAGGCCCACCCACATTATGGAGGGTAATCTGTTTTATTTAGAGTCTACTGATTTAAATTTTAATCTCATTCAAAAAACCTTCATAGAAACATCCAGAATAAAGTTTAAGCAGATAGCTGGGCAACTTGGCCCAGCTAGGTTAACACATAAAATTAACCTTAACAGAAATAATAAACACAAATAGATGCTGATAAAGATGGCATGGCTGACTTGTCAGTTAGAAGAAAGCAGTACTGGTTGACTTAAAACTCAAGGGAATTTACTTTTAAAAGATTTTCAAGTGGTAGAATTAATCAACAGTGTTTGATTTTCTTCACCAGCAAGAAGCTTTAGGGAAGGAGAAAAAGGAACAGATGATTGTATCAATTTATTATTGCAGACATATGGGGCCAACATGATGGAAGAGAAAGCAGGATACTAAAAACAGAGAGATCCAAGAGAAACCAGGGTGGGACTGCAAACACTAACATTCCAAAGAGATCTACCGATAAAAACATGGACTTTTATATATACGAAAGCCAAGGCAGTGGCAATAGAATTTCTTTTACTACTTTTTCTTTTTCTTTTCTTGTATTATATGTAAAATTTGGGTTTGGATTAGTGAAAAGAATAGAAAAGAAAAAAAATAAACATATGTATAGTATGATAGCTTATTAAAATAGCTATAATTGAATTGCAAAGATAATGTCTATCTAGAATTTCTTCTAAATTAACTCAATATTAGGGTGATATTTTGACTCATATATAAACCCTTTGCACCTGATAAAATGTAAATTATGTCATAAAGTTATACTAATACATTTAAAAGTTGTTTTCGTAGCTCAAGTTTCTATCTACTTATCTGTCATCTATCTATCCATCTATCTATCATCATCATCATCTATCTAACTATCTATCAATCATCTATTGGGTCTGTGAGTCATGTAGCTTTCAGAGAATCCCATAATGTACTTTTTGTGGTTTAGTTTACTCCTAAAGTGTGAGCTTTCAATATCAGAGTAATTGTAATCATTTGAGATTCAGGGCTCATTATATCAACTCTGTCTTAATAAAAGATTTAAAGCCTTATGCATTCTTTCAACTACTGCCTCACTTACATATCTGAGAACCTATGCAGTATATTCTAGTGCCCTAAATCAAGGTTTTGTTTCTAATCCATTTTGCTGCCAAATAGACTGACCTTGCTGCCCAGCAAAGCATCTTCAGCTACCTGCTCTCTTGTAGCAAAACACCAGAAGGAACCATTAGGTAAGACTAATATTTTATTTCACACCTTGGTTCTTAAACATATCCTTCAGTTTTATAATTTCTATCAATATATGAGGCTATCTTTGAAATAATCATCTTTGAGTATGATTAGATAGCAATATGTTTGAAAGGATAATTGACCAAAATGGAAATAGACCAACTAAATAACAATGTACTAAAAACAATGTACTAACGTTCTCGTCAAATAGTCAATGCCTACTGTATGCCAGTTATCTCTCTTCTTCAATTTGATTTTTTGTCCTAGCATGCTAATTATTTTATAATAGCCACATCATAAAGGTTTAATGTATTTAATTGAATTGGCAGAAACTTAAATGATATTTAAGTATCTTTAAGTAAATACATGAAACACTAAAACCAACATTTCAAAAATAATATGGATAGCATTAAGATTTGAGCACTTTAAATTTTTTTTTATTCTCCTTCTTCTTTTCCTTTCTTCCTCTCCGTGTTCCTTTTCTTATTTTTTTCACCCTACATATAATTATATTTCAATCCTTTTTTTCTAGACATTTTTCTGTATTATTTATAGGAGTTGTTTGATTATAGTAACTTAAAATCTGGGATAAAGAATGAGGAGGCTTTGATTCTAATTTCAAGTGTCATAATAATGATCCACATGAAAGTTTTAAATACATGTGTGTCAATTCATATGGTTAATAATATAGCATGATATTGCATACCCAGATTGCATTTTCACCAGAAATATCTCAAGTGCATTTGTCACAGTACAGTTCATTGTGTGTGTGTGTGTGTGTGTGTGTGTGTGCGCGCGCGTGTGTGCGCGCGCGCGCATGTGTTACTGAATGTTTTTCTGTAAAATATTAGCTCTATTCCTTGGAAAACAGGGCTCTCTGTGGGCTAAAATTGATGAACATCTATTGCTTGCAATTATAGCAGGTGATAAGAGATGGAAACTAATGGAATTATTAGAGAATTACCCTGGGAAACACTACCTGTATAAAAATAGGGAGTATAGAGTGACCTGAATATTAAAGATTTCGAATTTAATGTTCTTATCTTCTAACAACATTGAGTTTATGAATATCTACATGGTTATACTTCACAAACATACACTTGAAATATGAGTGGGTTCTTTTGGTACACTTTAAGCATAGTACATATATGTGAAAACACTTCCTTGGCTGAAAAAAAGCAAAACCACTGTTATGGAAGGTACCATCAATATACATTTCATTGTTCATGAGGCACAGTGTGGTTTATTGTTACTGACATTTAATCAATACAACTAATATGTGAAATTAATATTATGAAAGCATATATTTTGTACTTCTGGAATTTCCCATAAAGATTACTTGCAGGAGATTTCCTATATAGCACATATCAGTGTAACCATTTTAGAGTAGACTTTTAATGTATACTTATACTCATTATTAAAGAATGCTGTTGCTTTTGGTGTTGTTTTATGTCAACTACCATAAACTGTTAGTCTTCAACAGTTCTATGCATATTGGAAGAAGACATGAGATACCTGGGTCAGAGAAAAGGGATGTTAATGCTCAGCACATTAAAATTCCTCCTTTGCTTCATAACTGTCTACAAATTAGAACAGTGAACTCCTTAAGCCTATAGCTGCACTCATGTAGTGTCAAAGAACATGGAAACTAGCAATAGTTACATTTCAATCAAGTGATTGGAGAAACATTTTATTTAAACAATCAGAGCTTCTTAACCCATTTAAAGCCTAGCTTTAAAACTACAGTTGAAAATAAAAGTGAGACCAAAGATAACATAGGGTAGGTATAATCTTCCTTTATCTTTTCCTTCCTTTCCTCCTCTTTTACCTCCTTCCCTCTCTTCTACCTTCCTCTTCCTTTCTTCCTTCCTTCCTTTCCTTCTCTCATTTCTTTTTTATCTTTTTTTTTTTTATTAGAAAAGGTCTTAAGAGAACAAAAGAAATGGAAATTTAAGAAAGAAAGAAATAGAGGC
>NW_011888808.1:3446371-3458211 GCF_000151845.1 Pteropus vampyrus | reverse complement strand
TGCTACCCTTTATTTCAAGGACAAGGAGTTCTAGAGAAATATTTTGGACAATAAAGGAAAACCTAAACATTATTTCAAATATGAGTTTAGGTAAGGGGTAGTAAATTATAGCTTTCAGATCAAATCCAACTTACTGCCTGTTTCTATAAATAAAGTTTATTGGAACACAGCCACTCTTATTTGTTTACATATCATCTATGGCTGTTTTCACACAAGATGGCAAAGTTGAGTAATTAGGACAGAAATAACAACAAACCTAAAATATTTATTTTCTGGTCCTTTACAGAAAAAAGGGTGCCGCCTCTTGTTTAGACCATTAACCATGACACAGCAAGAACACCATATGGGCTTAGATCGTTCATTTGTGAACACTCAAAACAACTGTCCTCTCAGTCCTGTCTCTGTCCTGAAGATTCAGAGGGCTCATTGTCAGAAATGGGTCTCCTGGGAGAAGACTGGCATAGTACAGTGAAAGAATTATGGGCTCTTTTGTGGCTTTGAATAATCTTACTACCTCAGCATCCTTGTCTTTAGGGATAGTATGGAAATAAAATACTAAGGTGGTTGTGGGGATTACTTGCTCCATATGTGTGGAGATTACTTGCTCCATATGTGTATGTAGGTTCTCAGCCAGTGTCATTTATGTTACTATGCTACCCCCACTCCACACATTTTTTTGGCTGTGTAGAAATTGTAATATTTCTGATGAAATGTGGGATATCTAGATTCATCAGAATGTATTTTTCACTGCTTGGAGCAGAGCATTATGTATGTAGGATCTATCATATTTTACAGAGTAGATTCTTGTTCCCACTATTACCCTTTAGGTGTATTGCCAAGAAGCTCACAGCACCGTAAGCATGCTTATGTCTCCAGCTCTTGTTCCCTTATCCAAGTGTATCTATAGCACAAGAACAACAGTATAATATAATTTGGGCCATATAGTGACAAGAAGTAGGGAAAAATTATTACTAGAATTCATTGAGCTCACTTTGTCAAGAGTGCAGTGATTCCTATTGCAAAGTAAGGATAAAACAAGTTTATTCAGGGTTGTAGTGGGAAAGTCTGATGAAAACCTAATATATTCATGTGAAGACATGAAGAAAATTAAGATCAGAGTCTTGTAAACTAAAATTAAGATCAGAGTCTTGTAAACTATCTTGCACACTAAAGATACAATAAGTGTCAATATGCATAGTGGAGAAAAATAATTTAAACATTTTAAAAACACCATTTTCCTTTCTTCAATTGGTTTAAACATTTATTATGTATAATGTATGCTCATTTATATTCATTACAATAAACAATTACAAATTAATTTTGCAATTATATGCAGATTTTGAAATTTTGCATTTCATGGGAGAAATCTAGAAATCATATTTTAGATTGCCAGTGTTTAAATTCAAAGTTAAGTGTTAGTTATGGCATTTTCATCAGTCTATGTAAACACGTATTCATTAATTAATTATCCTGGCACATTTCTAGTTTTTGCCTCCACTGATTAGATATTTCTGTCATATGCAATCTTTGATTAAATACCAAATTTTAGTTATCATATGGGGCATTGAATATATCTAAAAATAATTATTTAATTTTTACCATTCAGTCAGTTTTGATATAACCACATTCATATGTCATAGGCAATGCCTTTATTAATGGCTATGGATGCATGCTAGTAAGTGATTTTTTTGATCCAACAATGATCAAGGGCAGCTATTAAGTTAATAGTTAAGTGAGTAGGGGAACATCCTAGTTCAATTAGGTAAAATAATTACTTACAGAAAAATAATTATGTGCACTCTCAATACACTAAGATTCCTGGATGAGAGTTCAGAAGAACAAATAAGTTATAGATAAGTGGATAAGCACAGGGACTGTGAGGATTTTAGATTGAGTACAATGTGAGCTTAGGTAGAAGGGTAGAGTGAATGTTGTGAGGAATTAAAATATAAATTTCAATATATTCCTTGCATTCTAGGCTTCGGTGATATAGATCTACAATATAGATCAGTCACTCTTACTTGCTATTTTGAGAATATTAGAAAACAAATCCCCATGTGCCAGTTGGGTGGGATGTCCAGTCCTTTCTCACCTGGCTCGCACCTTTCACGAATTAGTTTTCCTTGCAGCTTCTTCTGCATAGAGTTGGGGACAGAGTGCGATAATGCCATTGTCCCAGTCTCATGTGGCCTTGCAGGGCAGGAGTCTGCTCGTTTTCCAAGGCCAGGGCTGCCCCTCCTGATGCAAAGGAAGAGTTTTTTCTGCTCCTCAGTAGTCCAGTTGGGTATAGGGTTGCTGCTGAAGCCAGGGTGAAATTATTAATAACTTCCATTTTTCCTTTCAAAAGTGTTCCTGTTAAATGAGAAATTATATGGCCACTTTAGTGTGTATGTCATTTAGAAAACTTCCTGGCCTTAAAGGCTATGAACATATTGCTATAGCTCGATTAAATCACAGCTAGCCTGTAGCTATTTTGCCTGGGGCAGGAGGATAAGGGTGGGGCATGCCTATTGCAGCTGATCAACAGAGCATCCATAACCAGCTGCATTCTAGGCCTAAAATAACATCATTCTTCCGTGGCCTGGTCTTTGATGCAGAATTTTTCTAATCATCATTATGACTTTTCTCCTAGGGGTTGTTGTTATTCTTCTGACAATTTGTCCTCAATCAGATATTCTACATACTTTGGACATAATCATGTTAATAGCCTCCACATTACTACTAGAAAATTATTCTATTCTTTTAGAAACTGTCAAATGAAATAGATGCATAGGAAAAAAAGTGCAATGTAATTTTAACAGTCAATATCAGCTAAGACTTGGGCAGACCTTTGCCAGACTACACATCTTGTTAGAAAACATTGCTCTCACATCAGTGGGATGGTTCTATGCCATATACCTATATGACTACAGTACGCTGTTGCATTCATTCTCTCCAGATCTAAGAAAAAGTTTGGTCCAAAAGTAAATCCTAGTCTTCTTCTTAGGAAGCAGAAACTAATTGTAAAGTTTCCAGCTAAAGTGTTTCTGGCTTCAAATATGGAAAAATCAGAACTCCTCCAGATAAGCACAAATATTATGGTGGGAGATAATTTGGCTATAAGCTCACTGGTTCCTCCAGCTCTAGTAATTATTTTCAATTTTTATAGAATTTGAATCGATGAAGTTGGAAGGGGAGAAAATGAAGTGGAGATGGTGTTTCCAGAAAAGTTAGTTAAAAGAGAAGGATTTCTAGTGTGAGCAAGTGACCTAAATATACCTTAGAAGTAAAGTACAAAGAAAGACTAAAAAGTTTTCTTGACAAGAGTGGATAGTAAAAATCACATTATGAGAGGAAATGGACACAGCCAAGTAAAGGACAAGAATTAAAAAATAAACCTAGGTCCTTCAAGTTGCAGCCTATTTTGATTATCCTGATGCTCTTGGGAACAACTTTAGCTTCTGAGATATGTTAACATAATTTCTAAGAACAATGGAAGATTTTTCTTGCTGACTATGAAATGATTCCTTTGATGTTACTTAAAAGATAAAGATTTAGGCATAAGCAACTATGGCTTTGATTCAAGGCTTAGGAATGATAAGAACAGGATGCATTTGAAAACTCCTGTGAGAGAGAGGGTGATAGAGTGTATGTTAGAAGTGAGCTATAATGTTAGCAATAATTACACCCATAAGTCAATATTTTCTGACTGCTATGTGGAGAGTATTTAGAATTTATTTCATTAATTCTCTCGGCACCCCTAAGAGGCTAGTGCTACTGTTTTCTACACATGAAGGGTAAGAAAGTTGAGGGATGGAGTTCTGTCATTTGTCACAGGTTGCTCATAATATTGGGCTGCTGGAGTCCAAAAATAGGTCTTCCCAATTACAAAGCTAGACGAGTGGCCACCGTGATAGAGAGATGTGCCTACATAGCTAGGATAACATTTGACAGTGTTTAATATGCTTGCTGGCACAGAAAGCATGTTAACAGAGAGTGAAGCCAACTCCCTGATGAGCCCAGGCTGTTGGTGAAGAGCTCTGGGAAGGTACGTAGCGTTGCACTATTATTCATTCTCATGATGTCACTTTCAAGAAGATAAAGGGATGATGTCGAACGGGCTACAACTTAAGACATATGTTAATTTAGTCCCTGAAGAAGGACATCACAATTACTCAATTACCGGCTAAAGAACATCCAAGTGCATTTATGTTTCAGTGGAAATGAAGAGTTTCAGAGCAGCAAGACTTTCAAGGCACCACTCCAAATATTTCTAGACAAATCAGCAACACAGAGTGGTACTTCAGACTTTCTTCATTTATCTGGTATAATTTCTTTTTCCCTAATAAGAAAGATTCTGAGATTTCTTAAAAAAAAAAAAACCTGAAAAATATCATCATTAAATAGATAATGTGAGAGAGAAGAAAATCTTCTTCAGCTATCTTTTTAAAAATGTGTAAAACATTCTTGCTACATAAATATTAGATGTTGAAATATACAATGGTATATTCCTAAGAGGTTTTGAACTCTGCTTTGAATAGTCCCTTGGTTAGAAGTTCTGTTATTTGCTATATTTTGCTTACTTTCATGATGAAGTGTTTAAAAACTCATTCTCATGCTTCAACAAACTTTAAGGTAAATCGAACAAATGTAGTACATTTTTATTTTACCTGAAGAAAAGATCCCATAAAGCTTGACAACAAAAGTTATGTTGAAAACAACAAATATATATACCGTTTATAAAAATATATAAAAATAACTTTTGAATACAATTTATTGATGGTTATGGAAAATCAAATCTTGCAAATCAAAACAAAAAGAGTAAAATTTGTCATTTTCTTATCTTATTAGAAAGCAAAGGGGTGAAACAGATGAGCAAACACAACACCTCAATATGTATGCACAAAATAATTGTCAAAATTAAATTTCAGGTCTGTGTCTCCACACAACTGGTTATGTGCCTTCGTGAATAGAAGGGAAATTAGAGGGAGGCAGTGTGGGCTGTCATAGGTGAATGATTGTCAGGAAAATATTCACAAACAAGGTTTTGTGAAATATGGCTGAAAGAAGATAATCACACATAATTTTAGGTCTCCAGTTTCACTCTTTGAAGTGAAACCAATAAATTGTGAAATAAAATAGCAACAACTATTCCTTTATTGTTATGAAGGAATGTGAGAACAAGGTAGCAGAGATATACTTTAAGAAGATTATGGTAGAGGTAAAAATAAAAGAAAAATAATTTTAATAGATAGCGTTGTTGATTTTTACTTGTGCTTTGTGCAAGACAACGTGCTAAAGACTTCTCACACATCTCTTCCTTTACTCCTCATAAGATTTTTAATGAAGGTCTTGTGAAATGTATAAAGCTCTGACCCACATCTTTAAATCCTAAAGCAGAACTGCAGTTACAAGAAAATATTCCACATGATAGGAGAAATTTCAAAATACTCAAATCCTGTATTTTCATATCTTGGAAACAATGAATAAAACCTATAATCCCCATGTAATATCTCTTTAAAGTCTTATTAGTTTCTCTCTCATATTGTTTATGTGCTTCCCCCAAAATAGCTCTTTTTAACCCACAGCCTTCCCAATCTCTGAAAAGTGGTTTCTAGTTACTATTCTATTCCACCATTCTTCTCTCATCCTCTTTTTGTCTGATTAGAAATACCCAGAAGATGGTTTTCTACTTTAAGGCAAAGTGAAAGGTAAAGTGAGGAGAACGACTAAGTACTCCAAGTCTGAATCATTTCCAAAGGGTAATAGAAGAGAAAGATTAGCAGCTCTTTTGCTTTAATAATTTGTATCTTTTCACATGTGTATTATTATTGCAGAAATGACAGAAGCAACACTTAAGAGAAATTTTGGAGGGTAGCCAAGGTCACTGCTCTTTTAAGTAAAGTAGCCAGGGTTAAACTCACCATCTCTTTGAATTGAGCCTTATTGATTTGGTCTATCTAAAAGCAAGCACCAAGAAGCTGACACAGAATCATCTTTGTCTTACCAATTGTATACTATCTACAGTATACTGTATATAGTGATGTTGAATAATTTTTTATAGAATTAAAATATTGTATTTCATGAAAAAATGGCTACTCAATGAGATGTTTTCCAAGATTATTTCTTGGCCTCTAGGTGATTTTCTCCTAGACTTGATATTGTTGTAATACAGAAAAAAATGGCAATTACAGCTATTACTTATTCAGTATCTCCTACGTAACAAGCTCAGAGATAGATAATTTAAATAATACCATGAGCTGGGCAGTGGGAGGATCCAGGTCCATACGGATTGTCTTCAGGAGGAATCAGCCATGTCTCTGCAACAGCTGTCAAGTTTTATTATAATGGGGTTTTTTTAGAGTTTATCATAATTGCATGGAGTAACTGTTATAAGAAATTTAAAAAAAGACTTTCCGATTCCTTCCTAACAGAGCATGAGTTAGTTTGGGGTAGGATATAGGAATCCATGTTTTTAATAGGAAACCCCCATGGATCAGATTTAGATGTCTCAATGATCACACTTTGAGAAACTTTGCCTTAGAGTTCAACAAAACACTGATTGGTGGTAAAATATTAGATATTCATTTTAAGATCAGTGTACTTGGGACAGATGATGTTCTTGCAATATTTGCTGGTTTCATGGTTGAACTCTCACTAGGAATTTTGAGTTTCCAAATTGTCAGCTTTTTCAAAAACTCCATGGAATACCAAGTATTGCGAACAGACTGTAATTTCCTCAATTGCTCATAATGTACCACAGAAAAGAGTTTAAAATTGTCACCGTAATCCAAGACTAAATTAATTCCAGGTGTGTGCAGCTTAAAAGGGTGATAATTGGATAGCAGATAAACTGACATAGTAGGTAGAAAAGGCATATAATGGTTGTTTAGACATGTTTAACTGCTGAGATATATAATAAAAAGTTTAACTGGATCTGTCTATTAGAAAATTACAATACTACTAGCAAATAGATTACTAAATTTGTTTAACTAAACAAATCTTTGTGAATGACTACTCTGTATCAGGTTGTGTTTTAGACATTGTATATACCAAAAAAGATCATAAACATTTTTTTAAATTATATAAGCACAATACAAAAGGTTGAAAGTTATTATAACCTGACAAAACCCAGCAAATCTTTACATAGCACATAATAACCGATGTTAGGTTTTGTTAATAAGAACTCAACTTGATTAAAATCAACTCGTGTAGGACAGGAAAGGAGTGGAGATATTGCAGAGGAAGATGCATCTGCAAAGCATGGGTGCGCACATCAATATGGACCTCCAGTGAAACTCCAAGATATTCAGAGCATCTGAAGAAGCACAAATAAAGAGTTTAAGAAGGAAAAGAAAAGATGTGAAAGTGTTCCAAAAGAGCCACCTCATTAAGACTATTTCTATGCATAAGGATTCGGCTTTTGTTCTATAGAAAACAGAGTGCATTTTCTAGAGAGTTTAAAGCAGAGAAGGGACGTTATCGCATTTTCATTTTGATAGACCTCTGTGATTGCAACATAGATGTACATCGAATATGCATTGAACTTAAAGGGAATCCATGAAGAGTTTGGCAGAGACTTCAGGGCTTGAAGTAAAGCAGCAGCAGTTAACGTGGAGAGAAAATGACAAATCTGAGATATATTTCAGAATTAAAAGTAGCTGGCCTCAGTAAGGAGCAAAGGGAAGGGCTCACTTACAGGTTGACATGATTTGGTGTGCAGTGGCACAATGACATAAAACTTAGTCAATAGAAATAATTTTTAAAAATCATTTTGTAAGAGTTGCTAAATTCTGGGCTCCAGACTTGTGTCAGTAATAGATATGGACCACTAATTCCCAGCATATGTATATATTAACTCCAGCATATGTATGTATCAATAGCAGCCAGGGATCTTTAATTCATAAATTTACCAAACCAACCTAAGAATTTGTTAACAAGGATTGAATCCATCCTATGTAATGAGAATTATATGCAAATTACTCTAGAGGTAATTCAAGCACGAATATAAGCAGCAATTTATAAATTGTATTATTCATATATATGTCATAAATAATAAAAAAAACTTATTATAGCTTCTATTTGGAATATTAACAGATTCATTTTTCTCCTAGATTCACAGATATTTATTCTTGCATACACTAGTGGTACCACAGTTCTGTGCTCAGTTGTCATTCCCTTTTTACATAATCTTTACTATTATTTGCAAAATGTCCTTACCACTTGTACCTGAAAATAGTTATGAAACTTTTTTTAATACTTTCTATGAAGAATTTTTATTTGTTTGTTTTCTATGCTTTTCAAATTTTGGTCTAGCTATTTGCCATGTTAACCAAAATGCTTGCATATGGTAACTCATGCTTTCTCTCTTTTCTTCATTCTACTCCTATATATTCTCTCCCCGCCCTCCTCCATTTCAATTATTCTATCTTTCCATATTTCAGGCACTTAATTTTTTTTCTTTGACCCTATTGTCATCTGTGATCAATAGCTCATTCTTGCCAGGAAAAATTAATTATGACCTCACCATAAACTAAAAACATGTTTTTTGTTATAATAGCACTATTATATTTAGCACTATTATAATCTTCTAATCTTCTTATATATTAGCACCTTTTCAAATTTCCAGAACATAACCCAAAGTCCCAAACAAAAAAAGGAAGTCATTGTGCCAAAACTTTAAACTATAAGGAATGTACTAAAACATTTTAAGCATCATCAGTACTCTCTCTTGATTTATTTTTGTGTATGTTACCTCTGCTTTCTCTTCTGTAAATATATATAAGCACCTTTTCAAATTTCCAGAACATAACCCAAAGTCCCAAACAAAAAAAGGAAGTCATTGTGCCAAAACTTTAAACTATAGGGAATGTACTAAAACATTTTAAGCATCATCAGTACTCTCTCTTGATTTATTTTTGTGTATGTTACCTCTGCTTTCTCTTCTATATATATATATATATATATATATATATATTTATAGATAGATAGATAGATAGATAGATAGATAGATAGATAGATAGATATGGAGAGAGAGAGAGAGAGACAGAGAGAGAGAGATGATTTTATTCTGTTGGATCATGTCTCTCTAAAAGTTAAAAACAAAACCATAGTCAGTTTATTACATATTCATTTTACAACCTTAGGATGAGAGAGGAAAGAGACTTCTTCCTGGTCTGATCTAGGTTATCTCTTATGCCAAATGCATGTCCAGTGTGTGTCCAGGAAGAATAAGTCATAACTATTTATCCAGCTTGTTTCATATGACTACCCTTGAAAACAAGGGTATCTCAATCCACAATCCTCCTCAGATTAATACTTATAAATGAGAGGCATATAAAAAGTCTCTCAGAGGAAAGGGATAAATATCTATATTTTAAATAGGTATTTAAAATATCTATTAAATGCTACAACATTCTTTGAGAGGATATAGATAAACACCAAAACAAAATACCTATTACACACGACAACATTCTTTACTGCACTAATTATAGCTCAGAGGCATTCATTAAGACCATTTCACACACATTATCTTGCCATCAATAAAAAGAGAAAACACTAGAAAGGTGTCGAGTTGTTAAAACATGAGTGGGATAATGAAATTAATTTCAGATATGTTCAGTTTTAGATAATGACCATTTAGAAGTTCAATGTGTTAACTGGACTTGAGGGCAGTGGTTAGACTTTGGGATATGAGTTTGGAAGTCAGCAACACAAAGGAGGGAGTTAAAAACTAAAAATAGATATATGCATCTACATGTATCAAGAATTCATCTTTAAATCTCTCTTATCTGACTGAATGGCACAAAGGCATACTCAATAAATACTTTATGAATAGCTGGGGCAAAGAATGTGGGGAGTCTTTATTTTTAGATTTCAAATTTCTGTTGATACTTGCATGTAATATATAGATAAAGACTTGGATCAAGTTGCTTAAATGTTGGACATCATCAAGCAGAAAGATGTATAGACTGTGTAAGTAGTACGTGTTTTCAGGATTTAGGCTTAAAGTTGTTGGGGAAATGCTAGAAAACTGTTAAGAGGCTGTAGTAAACACCTGTTCCTAAGAGATCCTCCAACATCATTTCTCCTTTGCTTTCAAGCATCTGAGCAGGTGGGTCTCTAACATTAAACCCAGTGAATTTCTAGCACCTTTTTGGAAAAAAAAAAAAAAAGGTAAAATGATGAGATATTCTCTCATTTTGGAAAAATATTTCCAAGATGAAAGCACATTTCTACCTCTGAAAGCAAAAGCAAAAGTAAATGAAGGCAAACCATAAGGAAAATTTTTCTTCGAGTGCCGAAGATCTTGCAAGATTTAGTGTAAAAAAATTCTCACATTATGGTGTTTAACATCTTTCAACCATGTTCCACTCCTCCATGCTGCTTTTCACACACACTAGCTTTTGATTCTTCAGATTAAAAAATAAATAAACAGCTATGAAAGTTAAATGACCTTTCCAAATTTATAAAGCTAGTAACTGTCAGTCAGAATGAGGATGAAAATCTTTAGATTTGGGATTCGGGGCTCTTTCCAGTTTGCCAGAACTGCTGCTTGGCTGCTTTAGTTTAACTGTTGCTAAATTGCCATGGGGCTGTAAAATAAATATTTTTTTATTAAATAGAATAGGTATTCAGTTGTAAAACATGTTTAACCATTCAAATATATAATTGTCTAGATTGTTGGTTTGATTATCAATTTAGTCAGAATAGCTACACTATTTGAACAAGTAAACAGCCCATAGTTTTCTCAACATCACTTATAATTTTGTAAATCTGTTCAGGATGCAGATATGTTTACATTGGCATTGGCAAGGATACTTTCTAATATGGTGAATGAGCAGGGTATATTACTTTCCCATGGCTGCTGTAACAAATTATCACAAATTTAGTAACTTAAAATGATTCAAATTTAACATCTTACAGGTTTGTAGGTCAGAAGTCTGACATGGATCTCAACCAAGGTGCTGGAAGGACTACATTTCCTCTGGAAGTTCTAGGGGGAATCTGTCACCCCTGCTTTTTGTAGCTTTTAAGGGCTGCCTGTATTCCTTGGCTTTTGGTGCAGTCATCATCTTTAAGACCATCAGGAGCCTGCACTCTTTCTCAGGTTATATCATTCTGGTTCTACTCTTTCATAGCCAAATCTTCTTAGACTCTCTTGAACCTCGTGATTACTTTGATCCCACCCTGATAATAGAAGATGATCTATCTCAAAACACTTAATGTAATCACAGCTGAATCACAGCCTTTTGCCAAGTAAAGTAACATTTTAACAAATTCCAGGAATTAGGATGTGGGCATCCTGAGGAAGAAAGCATGATTTTGTCTACCATACTTAATTTTGATTTTCAGGCTTATGGTTTCCAAGAATTTTCATATTTTTTTGTCTGTGTAATATATAACTTATTTATTCTGAATTTACTTCCCAAATTCAATTCTTTTTGTATTCTCAGTTCTCTCCATTCTTAATTTTAGACTTCATTAACAAAAATACAAATAAAGATTACAAATAAATACTAATTTTCCTTTCATACTCTCTAAAATAAATGTTTATTTCCTAAGTAATCAAGAATAAAATTTTCTTAGATTAGGAAAAATAAGTATTCAATCAAGGCAATGAGTTATGTCAAAGCTGTCCTTTGGCATTTTTGGTTGGGAGAAACTAGTTTAAAAAATCTATTACTAAAATTTTTCAATGTAAAATCTTGATTAAGAGAAATTTTATAGGGCCTTAAAACATCAATTAAAGCTTGATTAAATTTTATAGCCCCTAAAGGCTAATAATACTTTCTCTTTCCAGATGACACAGAAATATGCCCTCTATACATAAGGCTCATTAGCAATGTCATGGCTCTAAA
>NW_011888808.1:3428310-3445381 GCF_000151845.1 Pteropus vampyrus | reverse complement strand
CTTTTTTGTCATCAATATTCAATTCTAAATTGAAGTCAAATTTAGAACATCTGATCATTGATCATCTAATTTAATGACTTTCTGTTGATAATTGATCTTTTGGATACATTTAGCCTTATTACATTTGCTGTTCTCATTGTGTTAAATAATAAAATATTATGTATAAAATAAATTAAATATTATGTACCCCTTTATGGTTTTCACAATATGTTAGTATACTTCATGTTCTTTACTGCTTTCCACATAATTAAATGTTGGTAGGGCAGGTAATATTACCAGAAAAATTAACTTATCTACCCAACATCAATGCTTCTAATAATTTGCATAAATTGAATCTTTTACCTTGATCTGCTGATGACTAATAACATATAACATGGTCTTTCTACTTCATTTTGTTACTTTACTAGGTCTTTGTGTGTCAACAAAACAAAACAAACAAACAAACAAGCAAAATCACTGCAATTTCAAGTCATTCCAATTTTCCACAAGACCCGAAATACTCATAGAGAAAGAAGCTTGGCCTTTTCAGCATTCAGAATTCAGTCTAACCAGGAGCTGTAATATTAGTGAAAAATTATACATGAGCAGATATGAGAAGTTTATATGAGCTATCTATTATCATTGTTTACTCAGAACAGAAAAAGTTTTAGATTATTAAAATTACTTAAATCAAGAATGATATTCTAGACTCTGATATAATTATAATAATTTAATTCTTTATAACGCATTTTTCTTATGTATTTGGAAAATTGATAATAGATTTACTTTTTTCCCCTGAATAATTCCTCAGAAATTACAGTAAAATATTTTCCAACTATGAAAGCTTGATTCTCTATAAGGCTTACTTTATATTAGCCAGTCTGTGTAAATGGACTTACTATGTATAAGAGTGAGACTAGAAAATTATCCTTTATGCATTAATGTCTTTAGTGTAGCATGAAGCTAGAGAAAACAGGAATCTTTATCCTGCCATGGCATTTGTACAGTGGGTCATGTGTCTGCATGGTTCCTGGCATGGTATTTTCTTTCACCAGGCACTAGGAAACACCATGCATTACATAATTTCTACCTTTATAATACAGGAAAAAAACAAAACAAAACAAAACAATTTTCACTCTGGAGAAATAACCAGAATTGTTTTACTTATGAAATTATTTTCTAACCTTTTATTCAATAACTTAATTTAAATATGTATTGAGAACAAAGTACTATGAAGGAAATGTCCAGAGCTCAACGAGAAGGAATAGCATGAACACGAGTTGGCTATCATACTGAGAAGGTGGTTTTGGCCTCTTTATTAACATATGAGGATTATTTTACTTGGCTCCATTTTTTTTATTTTCATCTTTCTTCATCCTCGGGTTTTAATACTCATCCTTGTTATTCTTGCTTGCAGAATGATCATTAATAACAATAATATTACAGTGATAATAGTTATTAATTATTGGATTAGAATTCTTGCAGAGGTATTTTTTTCTTTTTTACCTAACCATCAACCTCTTAGACATTTCTATCCAAACTAGATCCAAACTGGTGTTTATAGAGAACCCATTTTTTTCTAAAACTGACATAGGTATAAGAGATTTAATATAATTGACTTATCTGAAATATCAGTGTCTCCTTTTCCGAATAACACTGTTCTGTAATATTTTGAAAGAAGAATTTAAATCTTTCTCAATTCTGGTAAAACTGAGATAATAGAAAACTATGACCTAGGTAATTGCTATGAAAAAATTTAAACATATATCTAAATATTTGTGGCAAAACCACATCTGAGACAGTAGACTTGATTTTCAACCTTGCTTGTTTCACTCTTGTAATACTGAGACCACATCATGAGAAAAACTTCTGAAGCATATAAATTATCATACTCCATTCACAGAATTTGGGTATCCCGGTGCACTTGGTAAGAAAACATATTTCTAAAATTTCTACATTTATACTCAATATAAAGTGATCGCTGTTTTGTCATTGAAAAATGTAAAATAATAATTTGAGTAAGTCCTGCCCATTTTGTCCCTGTATTAATCTCAGTCTTCATAGCTAAGTCAATGGATATTTTTGTTTGTTTTTAGATTGGAGACCAATTAGACTGGCAGGACATTTGTTGAAAACTACTCAGTATGCATATGTTCCTTTCCATTTTTTAAAAAACTAGATTTTTATAAAGACAAAATAAAATAATTGATTTAAATGTCCAATGAAAAAGATAAAAACACATCTAAAATAATATACTATGACACAAGGCAGTGCATGCATTTGGATTTTCTGTTCACTAATTGTTAACTTAAAAAGAAAAAGCCAAAGCAAAAGGCAACAAGCATTTATTTGAGATGGGAGAATTATAATTTGAGGTCACAGGTTCAGGCAGAAACTCAAATTGTGTCCTGATTATAGGGTGAAGGCAAGGTGTTTTTATGAGAAAAGGATGGGAATAAATTACTTGAGTAAAAGAAAAGAATTTCTATCAGTATTAACAAGCTAGGTTACTTTTTAGCTGTACATAGCTGGTTACTGATTCAGAAGAATGTCCATAACCATCAGTCCTTGTGTTCAGGATGTCTGCTTTCCTGTTAGCTCTACAAACAGTTGTAGGATGATGTTGGTTTGGCCTAGACCAAAGATTATTTTGCCCAGTTCGAGCATCCCAGAGGTTCAAGGAGTAAGATGTGCAAGTCTGCTTTTTGTATCACAGTGTTGTTTCAGTTACTCTGAAATGGCTGTTCTGGCTCTGTTTTAAAATGGTTCCACTTATGTCAACTTTTCATATAATTTAAAAGTGCTTTCATACACAATGATGTTGTAAAGTTATTTATGTTGTTGAAGCTGAGTAGTTTTATTTTTACTAGGTTTTTAAAAAGCATTTAGTGTCTCTTTAAGTGGGAAATTACAAATGATTTAATGAAGATTATTGTCTGTTATTTTTTATCTGAAGTGGAGCCTAAGAAGCATAAGCAGTTTTATATTGCAGGCCTAAAGGATGATTGTGATATATTAGGTGAAACATTCTCGAAGATAAAGGAACAAAACGCCATAATGTATTATGAAAGGAAAGTGAACAATTCTCTTCTATATCTGTAGCCACATAGTGTGGTTTTGAAAACAGTAACATTGTATATTCAATTCGCAAAAATCTCAATCACCATTGACCCATCATTTGGTTAAATTACCTCACCCCAATACTCAAAAATCACCTCCCCAGGCAAGCCAGAACGTTTACAGATCATAGATGACTCGTGGGTGCCCCCACCCAACTCCTGGGCCCATGAGTGGTAAGTGGAAGTGGTTCATTTAAGAACTGTCTAATGATTCTCCACATCTTTATTCTAATGAATTGGCAACAGAGAAGGCATGTGTTGAGATGGGAGAGCCAAATTTGTCTCCCTCTTGTGTTACTGCATTAAAGGATGCTCTTTCACACCGCCTCAAACATACAGCCAACTTGGTATGAGTTAAATCTTTGTTGTATTAAATCTCTTATATGTATGAGTTATTCTATTAGCACAGGCTACTGATGCCTGTCTCAACATGCTCCTGAAGATATGTTTTATCTCTAGTATGTTTAATATCTTCTCCACCTCTACTTCTATAGCAGTCTGCCTTTTGTATCACAGTGTTGTTTATTCTATCTAGCTTTGTAAAAACCTGGTTATACGTATGACATATTATTGAGTTGTACACTTGAAACCTATTTGATTTTATTAACCAATGTCACCCCAACAATTTTAATAAATAAAAAGGCTGCTTATACATACCAGGAAGAATGAAGATATCATAAGACCAGATATTCTGCCCTAATCATTGGGATATGTACCAAAACCTAGCAATCTGCTGTAATTAAATTGAATGTATTCAACAGATTATGTTTTTGAGTACTTCTATATACCAATTATTAGGCAAATCATGATTTGTAAAATTAAAAAGGAAATAACAGAATACTGAAATGGATAATACTCAGGTGGAGTGCATCCTTTAGAATGTTCATTATTGTGTGAGAGAAAGCAGTTCTACATAGTAAGAAAGCATTTGCAAAGGGCCTGAGTCAGACAAATCTTGATTTTAATTGGATGGATGCTTATGGTTGTCGCTAAACTTAAGGGAGAATGCAACAAGATGGAATCCCAGAAGTTTAGAGTAGATCATGCATGGCCTTTCAGACCAAGAGATTTGGATGCTATGCTATATGTAGTTGAAACTTATTGAAGGGATTTGATATGGGTGTTAGTATGACATAATTGCTATTTTTTAAAAGTTCCTTTAGTAGCTCTTTGAAATTACTGTTGGAAGATTGGTTAAGATGGAAGGAAGGAGACTTAATACTTAAGATATAAGATAAGGGAATCTGTATTTATGATGAGAATGGAGCTGAAGACAAAGAGAGAATGTATATATACTATTAAGTTGCAAATCAATAAACACATATCAGTAGTAATTTGCACTTGAGCTATCAAAGGAAGAGGAAAACCAAGAGAGACTTCTAGGATTTGGCTTTTAGATTAAATCAAATTTATGTAGTGGAACCAAGAAACTACTGTCTAGAAAGTTTATGGTGTTTAATATTCAGAGATTACTTAAAAGAGTAAAATAACCAAATGCAATACTTGCTCTATCAATTTCATTCAGGATATAATAAACTGATACTCATTCATAATAGGATGTCTACAGTGAATGGCCACATGACTATCTAAGTACTTGCTCTAATGACAGAACCAAATTGTCTAACTGTACTTAGGATTGATCAATCCAATACAATTGATAGAATTTTTTTCACTCATCAGAGGCCATTGACTCACTGTATTCAATGTGAGTGACATTTTTATTTCCTAGTCTCCACCGTGTGGCTTTTTGTACTCACATTCTTTCCTCAGCATGTGATTTTCTGTCTTGATGAAATGAGATCCTGAGAAGGATCACTGAAAAGTCCTTGGTCATAGCTCTCTGGGCCATTAATTCAGCAGCTTTACATAGTGGCTTCTGCTGTATGCAGGCTTCTGAGGCCTGCCTGCATCAGCAGTTCTGAGAAGGTTATAGGAAGAAAATCGCCATCTTTAGCTACAGTGTTTCAATTTCTTTGTTACCTCTGTACTTGATGTATAAGTGGCTCTTTTTCTACCTGTGTATCAAAGAAGAATTTATGTAAACCATTCTTAAACACTTTGTTACAGTCTCATTTTCAAAAATGTGTGCTATGTTACATCAATATGTTCACTTCAAACTTTTCAAGTAGTCTTGATGCCTAAGTATTTCTTTGCTGTCATCCCGCTTTGCTCATTCCTTTGATGGCTTGATTTATATTTCTTCCTCTGACAGATCTCATTTCCACTCTTTTTTTCCTTAAGAATAATACCATCCCCCTGGCCTAGTATAATAAAATAGCACTTAAAGATAATGATAGTACCTACCACACAGAAAGAGCTTACCAGAATCCCTGAGCTATGGACTAAATTGTATGCCCCCAAATTCACATTAAAGCCTGAGCCTCTAATGCGACTCTTTTTGGAAACAGGACTTTTAGAAGGTAATTGAGGTTAAATGGGGTAATTGGGTGGGGACTTACTGGATTGGTAGCTTTATAAGAAGAGGAAATGCTCTTTCTCCTCTAGCACATGCACACTGAGGAGAGACCATGTGGAGATACAGCAAGAGGGCCGACAGGAGGAGAGTTCTTACTAGGAACTGAATCTGCTGTCATCTTCCCAATCTCCAGAACTATGAGAAATGTGTTTATGTTGTATATGCCACCCAGACTGTGACATTTTGTTCTGGTAGCCTGAGCAGACTAGTACATTTTTTCATAGAGTATTTTTTCTGTAATATTATCATTAACTTCATTAATCTTATATTTCTAATTGAATCTGAAATGCACATCACATCGAAATATTTTGTGCTCCCAGAAAATTATTCCACTCTTTCTATCCTACGTGCCTATGCATGTGCTTTCCCCCTCTACCCCCAAAATGTTATGTATTATTTTCTTTGTTCAATAAATGGTATAGTTCTAATTACTAAAGCCATGAGTCAGGACACACACTTTGACATTCAGCACAAACATTTCCTAATATATAGTCTTTAATTTCTTATATATACTCTTCAGTATATATGTATTTGTTCACTTCTATATCTCCCACCTAAATAGAAGCTGCATGAAGGCAAATATATTATCTTGTAGGTCTTTCTCTAACATACAGAACAGAACCTGTGGCAGAGTGGGGCTGGATATATAACTCAAATGATATATCACAATGATAAAATCCGAAAACATTGAAACATGTATGTTTTTCAGTATATCATTAAAATATTTCTGTACTTAACACTACCAATAATCTCAGTCTTCAGTAGATCATATTTTGAGAAATCTTACCAGTGATTCAAGGATATGCTAACACCTGAAAGTGCCAGTTGTGTGGAAGGTATTTTAAAACAATACTCCAGTGACTTCCATGTAATCACCATAAACAAAGCTTCTTTCCTGCTTATCTAAGGACTACTTATTAGCATGGTCTCAGTCCAGTTCAGGATGTCTAAGTTCTAGTCTCAAGAAAATTTGTACACATCCTTGTATATTTGTTCATTCATTGATTTGTTCAACAAATAATATTGAGTGCTAATATGTGTGCAATTCTCAGCAAACCAAATAGGGACCGTCACTGTCATCATGGGTCTCATATTGTGTCTTGAGTTTCATTTTCCCAGGTAATCCTCATCAATGCAACTGAGGTCTCATAATCTTTCTTATAAATTGTGTTAAGTTTTCAAATGATAAAGCAATAAACATTTATATAATAGTCTATATGGGGGGGGGTGAGTTGTTATAAGCCTTTTTTAGGATAAGCACTCATCAACCTTTATCATAAAGAGGAAAAAGGAGGCAATTTGTCTTTTCAAAACTCTCTATTAAATTACTTTTGAAAATTGAGGCACCGTAACAAAGAGCAACCTCAACTGAAAAAAATTAAAGCAGCCCAGATATCCCTATACTTGTTCATTCTCAATCTCTCTCTCTCTAACCTCTTTCTTTCATTTGCTTCTCTAAATATATGGCATTCTTGGTCCCAAAGTTTATATCCCCATTCAATAGAAGGACATTTCTTAAGATTAATTTCTTTATGATCTTCTCCCAAACTCACAGAAAATAAAATTATTTTTAAAACTTAAAAAATAAGTTATTACTCAAATAGAGATAAAAAGACTTTATTCAGTTGATGCACAGTGAGGAGCATCTGGGTATCAGCTAATTCCCCTATCAGCTGGATTAGCAGTTTTGCAGAGTGAGAGGAAGAGGGGGAGGTGATTTTCATAGACTTAGGAGAGGAGAGAGGTTATGTGGCCTTATGGCTATCTCAGGTGTCACTTTCTCTCATCCTTAACTGCTACTGAAGTTGTCTTTGGCACATTTGAATTTTTCTAGTTTTTACTATCTCTTGTTTCCAATCGTTGGTTCATTCCTTTCTCAAACACTTGCATGACAGCTCTTTTTACAGGTGTTTCTGTAAGCCTTCGGGGTTGTTATTAATCAAGGTTCAAGGGAGAGAGAGTTGCAGAAGGGGATAGGGCAGGTTACAAAGAAAAAGAAGAGGTAGAGAAAAAAATAAATAAAAAGAAATAAGGCTAAGGCCAAAGCAAGGTAAGCTAGGTCTAAGTTAGTAGGGTGGCCCATATTGACCCAGGAGCCCACTCCTGATCCAGTCCAATTCAGTTGTTGGTGGTGGGTCATTGACTAGAAATAGATGCTGGGGTCTTCCTTTGGATGTAGCAGAGACAATTTTTATAGAAACAGATGGAGTCCAGCACAGAAAATAAACAAGGTCAATAAATATGGTTTCAATAACTTCAGTCACTGAAGAAAAATACTGACTTCTTTGGCTAACACAATGATGTGTCAATCAAAGTCGTCTATACGTGCAAAGGCTTACTTCAAAGAAGAGTAAACATTACTGAAGTGGAACTACATAAATGCAGGCATTGCTTTGTAAGATATTTCTACACTGAGTGAAAGTTGACTTAGAGAACTTTTAGCATCTCATACAAATGAATTTGAGAAGGAGAACAGGAAAAATTGCAACGTATTTGCAATTTTTATACAAGCCTACAGTCACCTGACTGTACAAGCCTACAGTCACCTGACTACAATCACTCCATTAAGATTAGCAAGTATCACAAAAATGCTCCACTTACACTTTTAAACAAGGGCATTTCCATTATCACTGACCACTTAGAAAGATCACATATACAATCTGAGGAAACAGTCATGGCTTCTTCCATTTTGCAATGTAATCAGTGATTCCAAATGTCAGTGAACAGCAATTTCACAACAGTGGCATTCATAATTAATCTGATTCAGTCTGGCTATTATCAATGTCCATAGCTTAATTCTAAAGAGAATATTATATAACTATGACACTGTCTTATATAATGAGATAATAATAGATTCCATGGTGATATTATGCAAATTCCTCAGTCAACTTACTTTTAAAAAACTGCTTACATATTACAGGCATATAGTAACAAATCAAGTGATCTTTTTGACTAACTTTGTTGGCTTTCTTTTTTTTGACCATCTATGAACTTTTAATACAATATTGTAAGCTAAATGGATATATACTGATTATTTGCTACAGAAATTTCTGGTGTAACTATTTGTTTACTGTAAAAGAACAAAGTAAGTTGAAAGAAGAATGTATGCAACATTCTGCTGGGACTCTATAAAGCCTCGGACATTATATCATGATTATGTATTTAAGTAGCTGAAAGGCATTTGCCGTTTTAATGTGCGTGGATGATGTAATAAAGGGCATGATGAACATGGGCCTCAAACCATATCTGAGCAAGAGATAATGGTGGCATTTGTCTAAATGTTGCGTATATTCAACACATTTTGACAGATTTTATTAATGCAAATGGTTTTTAGAGAATCAGTGTTCATTCAGTTTCAGAAATAAAAAATGTTAATTTTCATTTCTCTGGTTGAATTACATTTCCCTCATGCATTTTAGCACTGATTTTAAAAGGAATTGGTATAATATGTATATCTATTTTGTAATAAGCTATCATATTCTGAAGTTTCAAAGTATTACATTCAGAGCAAAAAAATACAACATGGTAATGTGTACTAAACACTCAGTAAATAAATATATATTTTCGTAGGAAAGACACAGTATCTCAGAGACCGTCTTTTCTCTTTGCAATGATGCTGAACTGCAAAGTTAGCTAGTCATCTCCTAATTAAACAAAATCAACTGGGAGAAAATTAAATAAATTGATTTACAATTAATGGTTGAGCAAACACTCCTCCAGTTTTATCTTCCGATTTTAGTCTTTAGAAAATTTTTTCATTATTTTTTGCTTCTTTATATTTACATGAAAGGTTATCATGATATTGACAAGTGAGCTTATATTTATAGCATTTTTGCTTCAACTACACCAATTGGGTCTTATATATGCATATTTAAAATTTGAAATGTTATGCATGAATATGATATATTTTAAAGCATGCTTCTTACACTTTTTTTTTTTCTGTGACTTCAATGCTATCAAATATAAATAAGCTTTGGGGGCTGTATCATGAGATTCTGAAAATGGTCATAATGTGTTTACTATGTATATATTTTAACTAAATGTTTCCTTGGCAGATCAGATAAGCCAGTCGACTTGAAAAGCAAATGAGTAATATTAGGAATGATTTAAACTTTTTTTACATTGTGAATTATTTTAATCTACACTCCTATTTACATAGTAGGATGACTCTAGTACATGCTGTCATTTAACATCGATTTGTCCATAGCTAGAACAAGGTAGCCTGACCTACCCTACATGAGCCAGTTATTCCTAACCTATACCATCAACAGAAAGATTTGTCTATCAACCTTCATAACATAATCTATAAGATCAATACACATATGTACATCCTACATAAAATCTAGATATACAGTCACTTGATATAACAGATATAATATGTGTGTATATAAATATATACTTCCTGAAAATTTATATTTTTAAATCAACATGTACTTAGTGAACTTTCGTTATTATCCACACATACATGGTATTGTGGGATAGTCCAAGCAAATATAAGAACATAGCTTTTCCCTTATTTTATTCGCACATTAAGGCAGTTCCTTTCTCAAGATGTAGAATCTCTCCTCTTTTATTACTTCATGATTCTTTCTAAAAGCCAATGCTGAAAAAAAAAAGGCATATTCAAATAAGAGAAACTTAAAAATGATATTTACAAAAGGCACCTAGACCACATCAAAAAAAAAAAAAGTATTTTCTTAATATAAAAATCAACCTTTGAAAAAGTCAATCAACAGCTTTAAAGCTTTCTCTTGTAGGATATTACAACCAAGTTTTTTGTTTGTTTTGGTGCGTTAGTCTAAAAAATAGCTAAGAATTGGGAACTTAACTCGTATTCCTTTTATGGATGACATGTCACAGACAATATGAGCAGTTGCAATACTAGAGACTCTTAAATACTTCATGTGTTACGAAACATAGCACAAATGTTTATTGGGATTTATACCTCATCCTCTGTTTGTCTCTGTCTGTCTGTCTATCTATCTGTCTATCTATCTATCTACCTACCTACCTATCTATTTATAGTTTTAGTATTTAAGAGGTATACATGATCCTCTGGACCTGATATGAGCTCCTAAGCGTTTAGACCCTTCATTCTATCTTTAACAAATTTATGTCATCTGGACACCTTGTAATGCAGTATAAATTGTAGCAAAACATCAATGTGAATTAATCTCTATCAGATAAAGAAAATACTGCATTTGAATTCAGGGGTGAAATTTGTTATATTCATATAGTATCAAGGTTCACTTACTAAATAATTTTGAATAACTTAAAACCAAATTATACTTTCACGCACATTCATTCATTTTGGTCTTATAATAATCTGAATGAAAGAAGAGTAGTATTGTTATTTCATGCTAAGCAGAGGAAACACATTTTGAATGATGAAATAGCCTGCTGAATGTCACATATCCAGTAAGTAGCAAAGGCTACACTGAAATCAAGGTTTTCAGGCTCCCTCTAAATTCCGTTTTTTGTTTTTGTTTTTGTTTTTAATGTTATATGACCCAACCAAGTAAGTATAATATATAAAAGATACAGAAACATCTTTCATACTTTTATACTACTAAAGTCCATTATGATTCTCTATGGAATAACACACAGACATTTTTGCAGTTCTGTAAATCATCAGGGTAAAAGCTTTTCACCTATAACTAGCTGTCAACTGAAAGACAAACAAATTCGACTCTTTGAAAAACAGAAGAAGTATAACTTGTAGTTGGAGAGATAATGATGAGCTTTTTCATTCTACTAAAGGAACTCAATTGTATTCAAAATATATAAACTCATCTTTTTTCTCTTATATATCACAAACCATTTCTCTATTGCAATGCGCGCTTTCTAGTTCACCGACTTTTCCAATTATATGAAAACTATATTACAGTAAAATGTTAAAAACTTTTCATCTTTCTCTCTCTCTTTTTTTTTTTTTGGATTTTTAAAAATTCAGTACAAACAAGAAAAGGGAAAATCTATATCATTATAAACCCAGTGTGGCATTCGCTGGTTAATTAAAAGTTCCAACTGTGGACATTTTCTGTTGTCTCTAGATGTGTAAACTGATTTTTAATAATTAAATAATATTTAAAAAATATAATGTGTACTTTAATTACATAAATGCATATGCAAATTTTAATGTGATTAATTTTCAAACCATTAATTGATACTCTGATAATAGAGAGGTAACTTTATTGAGAGAAAAACTGGTCAGTATAAACTCTAGTAGTTCTTTAAAATAAAACATATGGAAGGGATGATTTTGTTTTCCAAACTTGGTAAACAGTATGCTAATTATATATGAAATGTGAAATACTGCATGTGGTTTGATAGTATATGAAAGAATGAGATTTAAATTATATGTAGAACATTAATCTATTCTCATGTTTGCTTATTTTATGCATTTTTCCCAGGAAGGTTATTGTGTCTCATAATTGCATATCATTTAAAAGAATGATGTGAAATAAAATTGAGTGAGGACATCAGAATGGAGGGAAAATTAGAGTAAGAAAAATTCTATAAAATTAGGAATTAAGTTATATATAAAATCCAAGCCAGAAAGAATTATTTTCTAGAAGTGAGTTTTACATGAGGCTCAAGCTTTCTATCTTCGTGCAGAAAATGTGATACAGATATATGATCAGACTTTCCAGAAGTTAAATGTGTGTGCATGCATGCTCGTGCACGCGCGCACACACACACACACAAATTGCTTTTGCTCAGTAGAAAGACAAATTGTTTCTTTTAGTCAAATAAGAAAATATCCCCTATTCGTCTTTTTGAAGAAGGCACCCAGTAATGAAAACATTGGCCATCAACAATACCCATACAGTTAAAAAATAATAATAATATCCTTAAAGTAAATAATCTGATGTTTTAAAGATCATTTTCTTATGAAGCCCTTCTTTTAGGTCTTTGTAAAACCATTTTGTAAAAGCATTTCCATAAGATCTCAATTTTATGTGGCAGAAGTTTAGTACTGTATTCTGGTTTGACTTCATCTGAGGCAGAATTACTAGTCCTTATGGGAAATGGTGGAGGCAGGCCTTTCAGTGATCAGTAAATGCAACTAACCTTCCTTCACTAACCTTTTCATATGTGCTGAATGACAGCGTGTTTGCCATCGTTTCCCCCGAAAAGGAACTAGAGCTTGGTGCATCATTATTGAGGGTTAATTACCAAGTCATATACTTGAAAGCTAATGTGGGACCTGGTAAGGACACATTTGTGAGTTCACTTAACCTCTCTTTTACTTCTGCTCAAAGGGAGGCTTCATGGTTTTCTCAATGACAAGTATCTTTAGCTCACAAAAGAACAGGGGTTAGGCCCACAAATTCTGAAGCAGAGAGACTCAAAATATAAAGTATATGGAGAGATGGACACATACACATATATAGACATATATCAAGTGATGTGCATATAATTTTAGATTGTACATTAAGAGTTAAATAACAGAGGTGATTGAAAGTATTGCTGACCCAGGACAAGGGGAATTTTGTTGTTGGGCACAATTGAGAATAGTGAACTTGTAATAAGCTTGAGAAAGAAAGACAATTCTGTATCCTAATCCATTCCCATGAATGGGTAAACCAGAAAGTGGGAGTAATAATGCATTAGCAGTTTGCACGTTTTATTCTGAAAACTATCAGGGAAAATTAAAGGGGCAAGAGATTAGCTAAGGATATAATTGGTTCTGGGAAGAAAAGCAATAGAGTTCCATGAAGCAAAGAGCATTCATGATTTGGGTGAAATGGGGCGCTCACCCAGAATAAAATCCTTGCTAAGCTGACCCTGTTTAAATCCAAGGCTCATGAAATACATGAATTTAAGAGGATGGGGGTTAACAGCCTCCCATCAGTTTTTAGTCCAACTTCCTTGTGGTCAGAGGAAAAAAAAAAAAAGACCTTTATGTGAAAACGGGCATAGAAAAAGGGTAAAGAAGAAGAGAAAAATGTACAAACTATTAATTAATTTTATTAGCTTAAGATGTAGTCACATTTATGCATCATCAAAATTCTAGAAAATGTTAGGCTACTACTAACAGACCCTACAATATAATTGTAAAATAATAGTTTAACAAATGTAGAAAAATGATATTCAAGATAAAAAGTTTACCATATAAATGTCTCACTAATACATTTAATGTTCTTAGCCAAAGAGCCTACTTCATTATTTTAAACTGATAAGAAAAAGACAGGTATGACTTCATTTCTGTCAATATGGGAAACAAAACTCTTCCTCCTAGAATGCCTAGCATTCAAAATAAAATATATTTATTATTTATTTTTTACTGCACAGTTGTTGAATTCATGTTATTGTAAGATAAATGCTTGGGGGAAAGAATCAATAAATAATGTTGCTCTAGAGAATTATGCTTGTCCTAGAATAGTGTTTGCTGCTTGTGTCAGTTCTGATCGCCAAGATGTGATTACAAGTACAAGAGATTTTAAGGAAAAGGCATGTAAAGGATCGAGCAGAACATGCCAAAGAAGACAAGGCACTCTTGAAAATGTACCATTTGCCAGGCAAATGGGGAGTTTTCCAGTTAAAATTATAAGAGTCTGCATCCCACAAGAACAGTCTGGCACTAGTAGTTCTGTTTTGCTGACATTAGTAGGGACCATCTTGGGGAAAACATGGCCTTAGAGGTTATATAAAGCAAGTTCAGGGTCAATCACTGAACTTGGCTTGCTGCATTAGATTCTGTGGAAGGAGACCTGAACAGTGCACTTCCATGACCATCATGCCCATTTAGCCTAGAGTCTGAGATTTAACGGGCCATACACAGATATAGAATAGAAGAAAGGTCCATGGTCTCAGCAGGGTCATAGCTCAGGTTAGTACCCCTGAATAAGGACAAGACTTTCAAAATATTAAGTATGTTTCATCCCATCAAAGGATATGGAAGATGAGCATATCTGTCTTGAAGTTGCTCTGTATGGAAAAAGAGAAGAGAAAACTCCCCAGAGAATTCTTATCCATGGGCTGTCTCCTTCATACTGGGTAGTGATCCCAGAAAACGTTCAAGTCAAAAATGTACTTAAAAAATAGTCTCAGGTTAGAAGTGATCCCAAATCACTTCCTGGGAGATGCAACCCAATATCACATGTCGAAGAATGTCCTTTAACCTCAGGCCTCAGAAATTCCCTCAGATAAAGTCCCAAAGAAGTGAGTTCCCAACAAACACATCTCAAAACACACAAAGAGGCAAATCACCATGAGCAAGATTACAGAAAAAGTAAAATATATAATCAAATCTGAAGTGGTTGTGAAACTTGAGAGTTTTAATAATCGAAATATATTTTAAAGAACTTACAATATTATTATATTCGGGAAGACTGCTAACTGCTTTTATAAGAACCTCATTTCATCTTCACAACAATCTTGTAAGGTAGCTATTATGATCTTCACCACATAGTCAAGCAGGATATGTTGGGTGGCCATAGAATGCTAAGGGACTGTAGGAATACAGTGATATTGGGAATACAGCAGTGAAGAAAACAGAAAAATTCACTGCCTTTATGGGATTTACCTTCTAGTAAGCACAAGTTCCATATTAGCCCGTATGTTATTTGTTTCTTGTCCTTCTCTGTTCTCTTGCTTTCTCTCCACATAGAAACACACACATACACACATACAAACATCTCCTTGGCAACTGAAAATAAATAGCAATAACAATGATAAAAATCTAGGAAAGCCACAACACAGCAAAACAATATGTGCAACAGGTGCTGAAAACATCAGCCAACACTTATTATATAGCCTAGCTACTGTGCGGTTTTATTTAAATGAAAGAAATCTAGGATGAATTTCTATCTTTACCAGTCATTTTCTCCCCATGCCGGCTTAACCCTCAGTATATTCAATTTGTGTCTCTATAAAGTAATTTTTTAAGAATTTTCAACCTAATAATAACTGTGAAATTAAGCAAAACCAGAAAGTGTATGATTCAGACATGGTAATTTCCTCAGCTCTAGATTTTGCATACTGGTTGGTGCAAACACCAAAATGTCTTAACTTTTGCAAAGTAATGATAGTAGAGACAACAATTATTACTTTGTGGTCATTGTTTACCATCTTCATTTTATTTTCATGCCTGAGGGAACTAAATCTAGGCTCTGTTTATTATTAACATTATTAGTTTCTTTATCTATCTCTAGCTACTTTATCTTACTAGATTTGTCCTAGTCAATTAAAGAGTAGAGATTTTTCTAAAATGGTAAATTTAGTGAATTCGAATTTTTGAGGCTGTTTTTGTTCTCCATATGATTTGTTTATGATTCATAGGCTAATTTCTTCTAATATTAAATAAAATGACTCATTATTTAAAATGTTTATAAAATGAGAAAAGCAAGAGAATAAGAGATAATAATACAAATATCAATAATAGTAACAACAGAAATCCTTTACTGAAGGAAGGATTAGTGCAAGCCTGTTGCTGTGTAAATACTTTGTGTGCACTATATATTTTCATACGCAGAGTGACCCTTCATGCTAGTTACTGATAGTGATCACATTGTACAGATGAGGATGCTGAAGAATAAAGATAAGAAATGTAATAAAGGTAGTACAGAACAGAGCCTGGACTCAAACCGATATGTGACTCAAAATCTCAGCTCTCATTCATTAGTTTGTAAACATTATGTTTATAGGTCAACTTACTGAAGCCTTGAGGCATTTGATTTGTTACTGTGGTATCGTCACATTTAAATTATGAGTAATATTCATATTCAATGTATGGGACTCAGAGGTAGAAGTTTAGAGTAGAGGGTTATTTGAGTGTGTTAATAAGGATCACAGCTCTGAAAGTGAATGATGTTAGCTGAGAAAGCATTTTGACTGAGAGATGAAGATAGCCTGAAACACAGACACAGAGTTATCCAGCAGGTGGGGAAAGGAGCCTGCAGAGGGAACTCATGAGAGGGTCAGACACGCAAAAGGAAAACCGGGTCAGTGTGGAATCTCAGAAGCTAGAAAAAGACTATTTTAAGGATTAAATGGCAAACAGCATCAAAGGCTTGTAGAAAGAGGACCGAAAACTTTTCTACTGGATTAAACCAATCTGAGCTCATGGATAACCTTATCGAGCAGTCCAGGTAGAGGGATGGGGCTGGAGGCTCTGTGAGCTGAATAGGTTTGAAATAACCATTGCAGACAGTATGAGAACAAGATGACTATATGTACAATTTCAAGAATTTATGAAAAACAAAACAAAACAAAACATTTGGAGTGGTAATTATAAATGTATTTATTAAGTTCTAAGTACTGTTCTGCATGATTGGGACACATTTGGCTATAAAAGACAATATCCTTGTTCTCTTGGCTTTTATGATCTAGCAAGGCGGTAAAGAAACAGTGAATAGCAAATAAAACACAGTACATGGAAAGGTGGCCGGTGCTATTTGACAAAACAAGTAGACCAGGAATGTTCCAGGTGAGAACAAATTGCAATTTAAAATAGGATTGACAAATATACTTAATTTTGGTGATATCTGAG
>NW_011888808.1:3424309-3428260 GCF_000151845.1 Pteropus vampyrus | reverse complement strand
TGGTCATTGTTTACCATCTTCATTTTATTTTCATGCCTGAGGGAACTAAATCTAGGCTCTGTTTATTATTAACATTATTAGTTTCTTTATCTATCTCTAGCTACTTTATCTTACTAGATTTGTCCTAGTCAATTAAAGAGTAGAGATTTTTCTAAAATGGTAAATTTAGTGAATTTGAATTTTTGAGGCTGTTTTTGTTCTCCATATGATTTGTTTATGATTCATAGGCTAATTTCTTCTAATATTAAATAAAAGGACTCATTATTTAAAATGTTTATAAAATGAGAAAAGCAAGAGAATAAGAGATAATAATACAAATATCAATAATAGTAACAACAGAAATCCTTTACTGAAGGAAGGATTAGTGCAAGCCTGTTGCTGTGTAAATACTTTGTGTGCACTATATATTTTCATACGCAGAGTGACCCTTCATGCTAGTTACTGATAGTGATCACATTGTACAGATGAGGATGCTGAAGAATAAAGATAAGAAATGTAATAAAGGTAGTACAGAACAGAGCCTGGACTCAAACCGATATGTGACTCAAAATCTCAGCTCTCATTCATTAGTTTGTAAACATTATGTTTATAGGTCAACTTACTGAAGCCTTGAGGCATTTGATTTGTTACTGTGGTATCGTCACATTTAAATTATGAGTAATATTCATATTCAATGTATGGGACTCAGAGGTAGAAGTTTAGAGTAGAGGGTTATTTGAGTGTGTTAATAAGGATCACAGCTCTGAAAGTGAATGATGTTAGCTGAGAAAGCATTTTGACTGAGAGATGAAGATAGCCTGAAACACAGACACAGAGTTATCCAGCAGGTGGGGAAAGGAGCCTGCAGAGGGAACTCATGAGAGGGTCAGACACGCAAAAGGAAAACCGGGTCAGTGTGGAATCTCAGAAGCTAGAAAAAGACTATTTTAAGGATTAAATGGCAAACAGCATCAAAGGCTTGTAGAAAGAGGACCGAAAACTTTTCTACTGGATTAAACCAATCTGAGCTCATGGATAACCTTATCGAGCAGTCCAGGTAGAGGGATGGGGCTGGAGGCTCTGTGAGCTGAATAGGTTTGAAATAACCATTGCAGACAGTATGAGAACAAGATGACTATATGTACAATTTCAAGAATTTATGAAAAACAAAACAAAACAAAACATTTGGAGTGGTAATTATAAATGTATTTATTAAGTTCTAAGTACTGTTCTGCATGATTGGGACACATTTGGCTATAAAAGACAATATCCTTGTTCTCTTGGCTTTTATGATCTAGCAAGGCGGTAAAGAAACAGTGAATAGCAAATAAAACACAGTACATGGAAAGGTGGCCGGTGCTATTTGACAAAACAAGTAGACCAGGAATGTTCCAGGTGAGAACAAATTGCAATTTAAAATAGGATTGACAAATATACTTAATTTTGGTGATATCTGAGTAATAATACTGACTATAGGAAGTAAGATTTAGTCACATGGAAATCCAGGATCAACACTTGAGGGAAGTGAACAGCCAATGCAAATTCTATGAGGTGGTAGGTCAGTGTGCTGGAACCCAGTGAGCAAGCTGAATGTTATAATAGAAAAGGTTGAGGAAACAGTGGGGACCAGATATGTGGACCAGAACACAGAGGGACTTGAAAGTCATTGCAAGGCTTCAGGTTGAACTGAGCAAAATAAGGGCCATTTATATTGCCATCAACGTGCGCTAGTCCCTGACTTTCTCCAGTAGTGTTCTGTTTGTGAATTATATGCACTGAGACTTGGCATCACAATTGTTTTTGACAGTCGCTACAAAAAGACAGAGTGACAAAAGAATTGATTTTTTTGACAAGTGTCTTATGAAAATGCAGGACCATATGTTCTCAGCTTGATAATGAACAGAGGGAAGAAAAGAATGATTGGCCGTGTTAGAAGAAAGGAGAGGAAAACGGACTAGGGGGTTTGATGAGGATGTTTGTAGATAAAGAGGATGTTTTCATTCACTGATAAAGAGATTAATATGTTCAGTCTGGATCCAGAATTTGAGGCTTTTTCAGCTTTGGACCATGATTCTTAGTCAAATCACTACTATTTCTAGAACTAAATTATTACTTTAAGGTTCTGGGACAAAGAGGTTAAAAAAAAAAAAGATAATTCTGAACCAAAAAATGTTTGAACACAAACATAGGCTGATGCTTTCATTATCACATTTGGAAAAAAAAACAAAAAAAAAAACCTAAATATTATACTCCTGATTTGTTTTAGAGTAAATCATTTTTTTTTTTTTTTTGGCTTGCTGGGCACTCATTCATTCATTTACTCATAAACCTAAAACAAAATAAAGCAAAAACAAACATTTATTTAGCTACTATGTACAAAGAATTAAGATGAATACTAGAAAATATTGCCGTTAAGAATTTTGAAGACGCTCACAGTCAGGTGATAAGTGTGTCTTGTGTATGAATAATGGAGGTGCTAGCCAATAGAAACAAATGTAACAAAAACAGAGGAAGGTGTTAGAAGGGTTGGGGAAATCTTCTAAGGGGAAGTAATGTTAGAGGAAGATGGTTTACTAGGTAATATAAAATTGTTTAGAGTATTTTGATAAGAAAATCCATCTTTCAGGACCATGAACCAAAGGCAAATCAGTATAACAGCCAACTCACTGTACTTGATTTTGTTCTGGGTGAATATTAATCAAAATAGAGAAGTTTTAACTATGATGATGTGTTACTTAAAATACATGTAATGAAATACACAGATATATTACTTTGAGAATAAAATCAAACAGATATACAGAATTCTGTAGGGGTAAACTCTTTTATTACAAATAAACTAAAATATATTCTCATTCACCTTGTATAGCTAAGGCAAATTTGTGTTTTTTTGGATTGGTAGAGAGGAACTAAATTTTCTATATTCTAGATTTACTGTTCCAATTTTGAGTTGGTTGAACAGTATAGTATGTTTGTAGAAAGTCAAGTACTGATTTTATAATTTGCTCTTTAAATTATTTCTTCATTTATTATCTCCACATATCTTCCATGTTATAGTCAAGTATTTTTCTTTTATTTAACTATAGTCAATTACCCTGTCAATTCAACAGTGGATTTTTCAATGAAATGATTCTTTCTCGTAGTGTTCAAAAGGATAACCCACTGTGAATGCAATTGAATCCATTTTAAAAGTTGATTTCCAGCAACAATGTTTATTCTGACATATTCTCCGCAGCTTTCCTTGTATAACAGACCCATGATTAAATGAAATTGTTAGCTTCTAGATCACTAGACCCATAAGTGGAATGTTTACTTTGCGTGTCAATAATTGGTTTTTAAGATTTAGTGTGATAATGGCATAGCAATGAAAGAATAATAATCATATTTTAATTAACAGTAAAAGCTGATTACATTTACTAATCATGGTTAAATAAATCCCTGATATTTCCTCCGATTCATACATTATTCACATAAAGACTTGGAGAAAATATATGATTACAGTTCTTTTTATACATACTTAATGTATATGCATCATCCTGAAAATGTTATCTATTATATAAGGTGAGAATTATTCATAAATTTACAGAAGCAAATTTCATTCTCTGATGGCAACAAGAACCTTTAACATTCAAATATAGTTTCCACACAGGTATCATTGAAATAAAAAATGTTCACTTTTTAGACATATATACGCTAAATCAAAAGCTCATTTTAGTTTATATATTTATCTTCAAGTACACGACTTCATTTTTGAAAGCACAATTAATAATGTTCAAACAAGGCCAATCAGATATCTGTCAGTTATGAATGTTTCCAGCTTTTTCTCAGAATGCTCAATAAACAAGAACCTCTATATGTATCCACTTTGAGTCAGTTTTCACAGAATAATACTTTAATCAGGAAATCTGAGCTTATGAAAAGTTCATTATATTGATTTTTTTACAATATTGTACACATTGCATCTTGTCTGTACGG
>NW_011888808.1:3390412-3424259 GCF_000151845.1 Pteropus vampyrus | reverse complement strand
GTATGTTTGTAGAAAGTCAAGTACTGATTTTATAATTTGCTCTTTAAATTATTTCTTCATTTATTATCTCCACATATCTTCCATGTTATAGTCAAGTATTTTTCTTTTATTTAACTATAGTCAATTACCCTGTCAATTCAACAGTGGATTTTTCAATGAAATGATTCTTTCTCATAGTGTTCAAAAGGATAACCCACTGTGAATGCAATTGAATCCATTTTAAAAGTTGATTTCCAGCAACAATGTTTATTCTGACATATTCTCCGCAGCTTTCCTTGTATAACGGACCCATGATTAAATGAAATTGTTAGCTTCTAGATCACTAGACCCATAAGTGGAATGTTTACTTTGCGTGTCAATAATTGGTTTTTAAGATTTAGTGTGATAATGGCATAGCAATGAAAGAATAATAATCATATTTTAATTAACAGTAAAAGCTGATTACATTTACTAATCATGGTTAAATAAATCCCTGATATTTCCTCCGATTCATACATTATTCACATAAAGACTTGGAGAAAATATATGATTACAGTTCTTTTTATACATACTTAATGTATATGCATCATCCTGAAAATGTTATCTATTATATAAGGTGAGAATTATTCATAAATTTACAGAAGCAAATTTCATTCTCTGATGGCAACAAGAACCTTTAACATTCAAATATAGTTTCCACACAGGTATCATTGAAATAAAAAATGTTCACTTTTTAGACATATATACGCTAAATCAAAAGCTCATTTTAGTTTATATATTTATCTTCAAGTACACGACTTCATTTTGGAAAGCACAATTAATAATGTTCAAATAAGGCCAATCAGATATCTGTCAGTTATGAATGTTTCCAGCTTTTTCTCAGAATGCTCAATAAACAAGAACCTCTATATGTATCCACTTTGAGTCAGTTTTCACAGAATAATACTTTAATCAGGAAATCTGAGCTTATGAAAAGTTCATTATATTGATTTTTTTACAATATTGTACACATTGCATCTTGTCTGTACGGTCTAATGAAGTACTTTATTTCATGATGTGTCTCCAGGCTAGTAGAGATACATGAAATGTTATGGCCAAATTTTATACAATATTCTGTATTAAAATAATTGGCCACATGTTCCTAAAAGAAAATCACCATATTTTCCTTTTCTTAAAAAAATGACAGCTCAAATGACAGCTTAAAACTAGACAATTTGTAATTGGTTTGATTGAATTTTAATTACATTGTAGAAAGGAGGTAGAGAAGAAATTTAATAAGGAACTGATTATCATATTAAATGTAAATCTTGTATTTTGTTCAAAAATATAGTTAACAAATAAGGCATTGTTAAACATAAGATTCAAACCAACTTTATGCAAATTAGTATACAGTACTGTTTTTCTGATTTACAGAAGTTAGCTCTGTTTTCGATACAGATAATTTTCTTTAAATTTTCTTATCTTTTAACTTTTTTTACGAAATAATTGTTTTATTATTTGAGCGTTTCTAATCAAGTTTTCTTTGCATGAGGTATTTATTAAGAAAAAAATACAAGATACAATAGCTCAATAAGATATTTAGAGCATTTTTATGTTATATTTATCAATTGAGTATTTTTAGTGCAAATTATGAGTTTACAATTCTGTTTTACACCCATTACAGAGATGTGATTCTTACTACAAATTGTAAATAATTTTTATAAACATAAATACTGTTGCATAAAGAAAAATATCTACTAAGTCGAGATTCAGCTGCATGGAATAGAAATCCAACTATAAACTCTTAAGCAAGTAGAGATTTATTTTTCTTGTGTAAAAAAAGTCTAGAGATAGACATCCTAGTCTGGTACAGCAAATCCAAGATAACATCAAAAATGGCCTTTTAATTTTACAATCCATCATCTTAAGCTTTCTGCTTTCTTCTCTATGATCATAAGTGTCTAGCCATTATGTCAGCAAGACATGGAAAAGGGTAAGGAAAAAAGAGGAAAAAATGAGAGTAGAGCAAGAGAAAGTACATCCCAGATAGTCTGTCCATTTAAAAATGTTTTCTCCAAAATTCCAAAAGATTTCATTCATGTTTATGTTAATAGCCAAAATAGAATTCTGTATCTACTCTCACTTCAAAGTATTATGGGGAGGTGAGCATTTTAATTAGGACTAGTGCTATCCATGGCACAGTTTGTTGATATCGATTCTATTTTTATGGAAGGATTCTATTAATAAGGAGAAAGGAGAAATGAATATTGGATAGGCCACTAGCACTGACTGCCATACTCATTATCAACTTCGCAATCATATCCCAAAAGACAAATTGAGATATTGTTAAAGAGATTTCTAAATAGAGAAGTTCAGGTAGCTTTAGTAAAATTGCAGATAGCATATCTCACTGTCTTTTACTATTTAATGTTCTGTAGTAATAGTTTACTGAAAGCTGCCACAATTAAAGGTGGGAAATTTAGAATGTAGAGTCATTTATACCTGCATTTTTATTCTCTACCTTCTAGTTATGTAGGATTGAAAAAGTTATTTAACATCTTTTGGCATTTATATTTTTCATTTATACAATGGGAAAAAATTTAGAGCAAGCACATTATTTTGCACAGAGTAGATATACAATTGTCAGATGACATTCTATTTTTCTCAAAATTTATGTAATTAATCATTTTTAATAATTTAATAACATATTCAGGAAAAAGTGTCAATAAAAATTTCTTGATTTATTTTTTATAAAAATATAAGAAAACAATTCTAAGTAAATAATCTGGATTTTAAGAACTACTGCAGGTTTTATTTTAAGCTGAGTAGATATTCAGTAGAGTGTAAATATATGTTTATAGCTGAACATATATTAAAATGAATTGCATATTGACTGTGTTTGTATGTATGGCAGGAAAAACATTTTTGCATTATTCTGGCTATCACTTTGACATTGAATATAATAATCTTTGCTTCCTCTACATGGCAGAGATGTGAGGGTCCTCATGGTTGCTACAATATTTCCACTCAGTAACAACTAATACATTGCGACTGGAGATTGAATTAACAATTATTATGTCACTTTACACATGGAAGTAGTCATGGTAATGGACTGACTTTGAGTTGCTATAGCAAGAATGAAGAGTTCTAGTCCAGCCCCTTGCTTTTTGGTCTTGGTTAAACCAGTCAAGTACATCTCTGTCTAGTTTTTCTGCTCTCTCTGAGACTTACACATACTTCTTGATCTATTTTGTCTTGCAGAAATCATTTGATCTCAGGCAGATCCCAGTCTAGTATTCTATGTGGTATATATAAAGTGCACATAGATATTGGCTCACGCTATTGATAGGAATAAAAAGCAGAAGAATATTAAGCATAAGAAGAAGCAGAAGGCAGGAGTTTAGCCACGACTAAACCTCAGTAAAAACAGCAAAAGAGCATATTGATTCCAACAACAATGAGAACAAGAAAGCAGGCACAAGTAGATGGAAGGAAACAGTACCTAATTCTTAGTAGTGCTGACTTTTTGCACTGTACGTAAGTCTTTACTTTTATTATCTTATTTAATACTCATTACTAACACTATTATTTCTATTTTACACATAAGAAGTTAACTGTTTTGCCCAAGATCATAGTACCAAACTCAGGCAGTTCAGTTCCAAAGCATGTGCTTTTAAACAATATCCTACATTACATCTACATAAAATTTTTAAAAAATTAAAAATGAAGCCTTAAGCTATTACTGAATTTACTGCTTTGAGGGAAACCTTAATAGATTGACCTATCCACATTTATGCCTGGAAAATTCCGTAGCTGGTAAAACCTGTAGGCTAGACTCACAGTTCCAAAGAGATGCCTTTAACCGATATTGTTCACTAATAGTAAGATTTATCCCAGACATTATGGAAGACATTTAATGGCTACAGTACTCTTAGATACATGCTCTAGAAATATATGTTTCGAGTTGCTGCAGTTCTTCTCATATGAAATCATATTTCTTGTGAAAATAGTGTATTTTTAACTGATGGAGCATCAAACCTGAAGGGATAGTTCAATGGGTTTGTATTCTGAATTGAAAAAAAAGCCTATTTTTATTTGCTCTTAGACTCATGTTTTGAATCACATAATATTAGATATAATGGGAATGTTAGAAGTCACTGCCTCAAGTTTGCCTTTTAAATGTACATGCTTTATTTTTAAGACCAGGATAAAAGAACATAACAAAAAGCATCTAGAGATGACCGAAAAATATTCTCATGGTTGAACAATACCTCTACATTAATTGATACTTGAAAAGAATTAATGAGAGTCAGCTATAAAAGCATAGTAAATTAAAGTCAGTTTGAAAAAAGAAAAGAAACAAATCAATGACTACTGTTGCTTTAATATTAGATTCCCTGTGTGCCCGCTAGTTGAAAACTGTAAATGAGAGAAGCACTTTAAATATAAGCTCTGTGAATGGAACTAGAGGACTAAAACCCCTTTTAAGATTAAGCATTTAATTTACTATATGTGATGGTTTAAAACAATATTTTAGATGCACATAACATATAGTAAATACATAATTCTTCTTTTCTTATGCATGCCTTATTTCAAAGAAGAAATCTTTCAATTTCCCATGAGAAGGGAAACAACAAAGAAAAGTAGAGACTATGGTGCCAGATCGTGTACTAAGGGGTGGATTAATGTCTCAGGAGACCAACTGTGGTTCACTAGGGCTGTTATTCAACTGATGCAAAAGAATGGATTACTTCCATATATTTCAATTTTTTTTTATGTAAGAAACGATTTGCTGCTACTCTTCTAGAAATGCTGGTCTGGGAAATATTTTGTAAAGACAGTATCAATGATAATTTACTCAGACACTTCTAAGTTAAGTAGGCTGATTTTCCTAATATTTAGGAGAAACAACTTTTTTTTTTTAATATATGAGTTGATGTTGCAGTTAATAATGACATAAAATTATTAAGTTTTATTTCCAGCAGGAAACTATTTCTGTCTCTGTACTCCATAAAATCAACTTGGGATATAATATATAAGAAAAAATTAATATTGGTGCTAATTGTAAAATATATACATGAATTAATGGAGGAGGGACTAGAATTGCATTATCATTAGGGTGTATATGTATATATATTTTAAAATTTTGAAAACAAACTTATTTCAGTTTAATAAAGAAGGAACTTTCTTAGTTTTGTTCCCTTTTTACCTTTATTGGCTGTTGTGGCTGTTGCATGGCTAAATGTTATCACCGTTTCTTTGTTTTTTTCTCTTGTGTATATAGGTAACACTTATAATTAAGTGCATAAGGTTGGGGAGGAGGAAAATTAACAATTATATTGGACAGTAAGGATAAAACACAATTTATACCCCAACACTGAAGTTCCTTCCTATCTCCTTCACACATAAGCCTTGACCTGGTATTATAACCTCAATCTACCTGATTAAAAGGGTTCAAAAGAAAAAGTCTTTTTTAAAACTTACTTTTTATAGCAAGTTTCCTGCTAAGGATGTATCCACAGTCCTCAAATGACTTTATGTCATGTAATAACGTTCAAAACTCTTATCCCATCCAAGTACTAACCATGCCCAACCCTGCTTAGCTTCAGAGATCAGACAAGACCAGGTGCACTCAGGATTGTGTGGGGTTAAGTATATTGTGAGGGAAAGAAACTTAACTTGGAGTGGCTAACACACAATGCAATATACAGATGATATATTATACAATTGTATACTCAAAACCTATGTTATTTTATTAACCAATGTCACCCCAATAAATTTGATTAAAAAATCCTCAAATCCCCAACTTGAAAACAATATTGTGAGATTTGAAATCCTTGTATATTTTATAAGTATTCCTAAATAATCAGGTACATTAATTTATTTATAATCTATTAGCTTGAAAATTTATAGATTTATTAGGTTGCCTATTTGCAATGTAAACAGAAACAACTATATTAAAAATAAATGTATTTAACATTTTCACATATGTTATCATAGGGAGAGGAAGAAAGAAAAAGATTGTGTCCTCGTAAAAAAGTAAAATAAAATTTTACACATTGAAGCAACTATATACAACTTTTATTGTGTGTAAAAGTGGGAGCTGGAAGTCTTCTTTCTGTATTCAGGTGACATAATTCCAGTTATGTCACAACATTTTCTAGCTAGTTATCATGTACTTTTCCATGGACAAATATCATTTTTAGTCTTAGCTATCATTGCTTATTTCATAACTGCATAATGTATCGTAGACTATTTATGAATAAGATAAATTATATCGCAGCTTTAATTTTCAGGTTTACAGCTCTCACTTGTGCCATTTTAAATGAAGAGATTTAAAATGTAACTATAATTTTATAAATGTTGTATTCCACAAAATATTAAATGTGATAAAAATGTAAAGTCCAGAAAATATTTGCCATTACTGCTTCTTTCTGTTTACAGGTTTTGGGCCTTTTGAAAAGGTTAAATGTTGGGGCAAAAGACTTTTTTGTAACTGTTGAAAAACTTTCCAAATAGTTTACAGTAAAATTAAAAATAAAGTAAAAGAAGAAGTGCATTAATTAGACTAAGACTAGACACATGGATTTTGTTTCCATTCTTGGACAAGGATTTTAATATTCTAATCTCAATCTCTTCCTACTTATCTCTAAGGAGCTAAAGATTATTAATGATGTCAAAGAAGACAATATTTATAAAATAATTAGTACAACCCTATAAATTATTTAAATAGAAAAGAGTAGTATAATTATTAATAATCAAACGATCCCATTGCATTTGATTTATATTGTTCTTTACACACATACCCAAGTCTGATAAGAAAGCTAATGTCTACTAATTTTACTCTGTGTTACTTTTCCTATGTTGCTAATGGAGCTTGAAATTGATGTCATCCTTTGTAAGCCCACATCGATCTATTCTCAGTCCCTGATGCCATTTCATGCTACCAACTTTTTTTTCATATAAATTCTGTAGCATATTTACATATAAAATCATAATAAAATGCATTTAATATAATTTATCTTACGTGCAACCATCAGAAAACTAGATTCCTTTACTTTTAAATTTTAAAAATTATATAGGCACATAATATTTTGATTGCTTAAACATTATAAGCAATCAAAATACATTGCAAACATGTGCCATGTAGCCCCAAAATAGCACCAGGTCATTTTACTTGGCTTAATGGAAAGAACTCTGGGCAAAGAATCGGCCAACCCAGTTTCTATTTTGATTTCTGTAATTAACTAGCTCTATGATATTGAGGAAATCACTTAGCCTTTTTAATTCTCAATTTCCTCATTTGTGAAAAGAAGTAATTGAAATAATATTCTCCAAGGGACTTTACAGTTCCAAAGCTCTGATTTTATGCCATGGCAGAATCCAGGCATTAAGACCATTTTTTTTTTCTTTTCTTTTTAAATCTATACATTCTTCTTAACAATTCAAATTAGCTACCGATATTTTTGGAATGCCTGATTCAAAGTATAATTTGGTTTAATAGTTGCCTGTGATCAACATAATTAGGCGACAGCCAGAGCTGTTAGTCTCTCCAGCCAAGGGAATATGCAGTAGTCTGGACTTGTCAATTCAAGAGTTGTGGCAGAAATATTTCTTGAAAAAGAAAAACATAGCCTAAACTTCTGTTAGGCTGCTCTTTTTTTTTTTTTTTAATACATATATTTTGCCCGTCAACTGATATATATCTGAGATGACTGCTCATATGCCTGTTTTATTATTTTCCTTCCTATGAACAAAGCCAATAAATGTCAAGCATCATTAACAGCAAGTCTGCCCTCAAAACCAGCAAATGAAATGGCAACTTCTAAGAGAAGGTTCCAGGATATAAAATGGGTGACGACTTTGTTATATCTTTAATCGTAGAAGCCTCATAGAGGCAAAAGTTCTCAACATTTTATAAGGCAATAGATAAAGCCTGTTTTAAACTAAACTATAGTATAATTTGTATTTTCTTTGTGAGAGGGATCAAAACTTGGAATTAAAGAAAAATCATGTTCAACACGGTATTCCTTGCAAAAAAGGTAGGAGATTGGCTTGGACAGCAGCTAAATTATAGTATCATAAAGGTTCAAGCACAGAATTTCAAAAGTATTTTGTGAACTGTTATGAGTTTTCCAGTTTGTATCTGTGATTCTGAATTGGAGAAGGGGACTGGGAAGAAACTGTGAACCCTGATCCTGCTCCCCTCAATATATATTTTGCATAATGATGTAGCTGCTAAGCTTTCACTTTAGAAAATTCCATGTTTAAAAAATGCTTAGAATGGCTGGCTTAGAGAATGCTGGTATGGAGCATGATAAAATTAATAAATCTATGAATTTGTTTCAAGTTTAATTAACTGTCATTATTTGAGTGGCAGGAGCAGAGGCCTATGCCACAATGTAAGTATCTGTGCAGAGTGAGACAACACATTTTATGTGACTTCCCACAACAATTTACATGATGAAAACTCTGACCTCAATCCTGAGTTCATCACACACTGGATCTTTTGCCCAGATTTTCTTCATTCAGAAGTTCAGATTGGCAGATATTTCTTTCTGACATAAAACAAGAAACAGAATTGTTTCAAGCTATATAAAGGATGCAGAAGTAGCAATAGTGATATCTGCTACCCTTTTTATTATATATATTTGTTTTTATCAATTTTGATGTTGAACAGATTCTCTACCCATGTTGATCTTTGGGGACTAACTAATAGATTTGTCCTCAAATCTGTGGGACTTGATTACAATCAGTATTTAATAAATGTTTGTTGCATGGGAAAAGAAAGTGGGTAGTTCTGTTTTGTGGTGACTTAGGCAGGATTTTTTTTTGTATTAAAATTATTGGGGTGATATAGGTTAATGAAATCATAGATTTCAAGTATACAGTTCAGTAATATGCCACATTTATATTGCGTTGTGTGTTCACCATCCAAAGTTAAATTTCCTTTCATCACCATATATTTGACCCCCTTTACCCTTTTCTACCTCTCCCCACCCCCTCTTCCCTCTGGTAACCACCAAACTTGTCTGTGTCCATGAGTCTCTGTTTGTCTTGTTTATTTGCTGCTTTCAGTTTTATACCTCATATAAGTGAATTATTTTGCTTAGCATGATAATCTCATGATCCATTTTTGGATCTGACAAAACCCAATTCAGAGTAGAAGATTCACAGATTCATTCTATGTGGAAAAGTCAGAATGTATCTTGGGATTGACATGATGTCATCAGAACTATTCCTTCCCCTTGTTTTTGTTTTTGTTTTTGTTTGTTTTTGTTTTCTCTCATTTCAGTCTCCCTTTGTGTAGACTTTATTTTCTTCTATTTCCAAAGCTTCTCCATTCTGTTGCCCAGGGTGTCGGGTGAAGTGGGGACTATCTTAGTAGTCAAGTAGTGAATCCTTTGACTGGAAAGACAAGTACTAACATTGGCCAGATCTGATATTTTTACCCATGACCAAAGTGACAAGATGTAGTAATTAATAACATCACTGGATTCATAGGGTGGATTGGTACAGAATCGCAAAGGAAGGAGCAGATGTGCTTACTAGTAGAGCTGGGATATTGGCAGGGAAAATTAAAGAAGCAAACACATTAAATAATGTGTCAGAAAATTGGGGAACGTAACCAAGAAATCAAAATAGTCTCTTTAATCAATAGTTATGATTTATTTTAACAAATGAAGTAACAATGCAATATTAGAAATCTATAATTACTTATAGGTCCTAGGTTTCTATTGCTGCATAACAAATTCCCCAGAACTTAGAAGCTTAAGACAACATCATTTTATTAACTCTCACTTCTGCAGGTGGAAACCAACACAGCATGGCAGAGCTCTTTTGCTCAGGGTCTTACAATGAAACCAATGTGTCAGCAGAGTTGTTTTTCTCTCTTGAAACGCTGGGGGAGAAATCAGTTTTCAGTCTCATTCAGACTGTTGGCAGAATTTATTTCCTTGTGATTTTAGAACTGAGGTCCCGTTTCTGCTGCCAGTGGCGATGTGGGGACTGCCCTCATCTCCTCCAGGCTACCCCTCTGTATCAGTAATTCTCTACATGGGTGTTTTGGTTCTTTCACGTGTCTCTGATTTCTCTTTCTACACCTGGGAAAAAAACCTTTCTGCTTGTAAAGGTCACATATGATTAGGTCAGCCCCACCCAATGTAAATTACTCACAAGAGTTAAATCGGTAGCCTTCACAGTCCCAGACATGCTGTGGAGAGAATACACCAAAGGGAGAGAAATCTTGGTTGATGTTTTGGGATCCTGCCGAACACACTGTATGTTTGCATTCAATCATAATTGAGAATTGAGGTTTGATTTGAATTCAATTCTGTATTGAATATGCACAAGTTTTATGATCTACAATAATACAGTGAAGCATAATTGGACTCTGGGTTAATCTCAGAAATTCTGTCTATAGCTTATCTTAATCAGCAATCAATGACATATGAAGAGCAAAATTACAAAAAGCAGTGAAAGGAGATCAGTAAGTAAATTATATTCTTAATCTTGGAAATAATGCATCTGTGCAATCCATGGTATTCATACATCAGCTTTAGTGAAATGTGCTACAGACACACACACATACACATACATCTCTATAGATTACATAAATTATTAGGAAATTTTAATAGCAATGCAATTCAGTATTTTCTGAAAAAAATAATCAAACTTTGAGAGATTTATTCATCATTTAAGGTCTCAATTAATGTCAAATTGAGCATCAGCTTTTATAATCCAGAATTTCTTATTTTTAAAAAAAAAAGAACTTTGACCTTTAAAAATGCAGTAGCCTGAAATCAATTTATTTCATGCAGGCTTCCAATAATATATATATATTTGCAACAAGCAGTCAAAATTGAGGTTCCAGCCTCCGTGAGAGTTGTTTTCATTTTTCATTTTTTAAAAAATTCTTTTCTTTTTCCTTTTCTAGTTGAAGTCAAAGTGGAACTATTATCTCTTTGGAGGTTTCTCCAGAATCCTATTAGCCCTAGTGGGAAATAAGTGAAACCTGAGAATGATTTCTTCCCTAATGTGTCTATAATGAGAGCTTTAAAAAAAAAATCCTTGGCTAACCTGCATTCAGAAACAAGATACAACTTATTGCATTTCTTACACAGAACGCTTACTGTGTCTGTTTCTCATTAACACACTGAAATTTAGCTTTCAGATTACTCATGTTTTTACTGCTGGGCAAAACCTGAATATTTAATACATAAATTATCATGCAAATGAGCTAATATTTATGACACTGTTATTATATATAAGATGCAGAGATAGGAATTCATAATAGTAAATTTGACATAAAACAGCTTGACTCATAATACAAAGAAAGCAATTCATACTTGGATTTATTTATTTATTTTTTTGCATTTGTGATATTATACTTTCGAAATCCATTTGAAGTACTTATTGTAAACTGAGGAAAGGACACAAAGGACTTCAATGAGGTGGCTTTGTGCTTAACACATAAAGCAATCCCTACAGTAATGCATGCTGCAGAAAATGGGTCACCTTCAACCACCCTTGACATAAGCAGAAAATGTAATTTCAGATTGTGTTCTTAAGAGCATTGTTTTATAGTGCGTATATCCACTTGGCATTGTTCATTTTATAAAAAATGTGCATGTGCGAGCACATGAAAACACATGCGAATACTGTCTTCCTCTCTTTTTTTTCCTCACATACAACGTGTACACACGGACACCTAAATACCCTATTTGTATGTTTATTAGTTCATTGAGAGAAAGTATGCATGTTAATGACTACTGTTCTAACTAAATGGAGTTACTCCATTATGTTTCTAACATAATGAATTTTTATATGTTTCAAAGCAAATTATGGTATAAACAATGTGTAGAAACTCAGAAAAAAAACTCATTTTTCATTAATTTTTTTGATAAAAAAGTAAGTTACTTTTGATATAAAAGTAAGTTAAAATGAACATAAATATTGTTCACTTTTTTCTAGTTGACTAATTGTTTCAAACATATAATTGACACAGTATACTACTGAGATGATCTAACTGTAAATATAATACCACTTGTATTTCAAATAAAAACACAAATATACATACTTTTTAAGAGATAGATGTATGCTTATTATTTTTTTCTGTAAGAGAGTGTGATTTGAGAAGAACAAAACTATAAAAAGAAACTGTTTAGAATGAATATTTTTGCTGCAGTGACCTATATTCCTCCCTGGACACCTGTCCCCTTAGAGCAGGTACCAAGTTAAGTTCTCTCTCTGGAGCCTTCTGTAATCAGTAATGGGAAATCCAAAGCATTTTTGAATGAAACTATTTTCATTAATGTATCCATAAAAATACAATCTGGTGTTGCCCAAAGAAACTGATGTCACAAAACTAATTCTAAGTAGTTTGCATCTGTAGCTAATCTAATTATCTACAAATTTTCATACTTTTTTTCTCTCTCTTTTTTTTCTTTTTTTTTGCCTCTAGAGAGACCCCGTTTTGAAAGTTAAGAAAAATGACATTATATTAATCAAATTAAAAGAGAGCTGATTTGGTTTAAGTGCTTGTCCCAAAGACACATGGGATTAGACTGCCTGATTTGAATCTCAGCTTTGTATCTTTCTATTTGTGTGTCTTGGGCCAATTTAGCCTCTCTGTGCCTCGGTTTCTGCATCTGCAAAACAAAAACAATAGTAGGGTTGTACTCATAAGGCTGTTCTGAGTGTTAAAGTGCACATAGACTTATAAAGCCATTGGAAATTGCTTAGTAAAGCGTAGAAGCTTGATAGGGGTTTCTGTCACTTTGGATACAATTAGTTTTCTTTTAACTATGAACATAAATGAATATATATGGAAACAAATATTGCTGTACTAGGCTCATTTGGATGTAAATGGAGAGAAATGAAGGGAAATAGACGCTGTGAAGTTAAATTCTCTAAAACAGGGGCTCCCAGCCCCAATCCATGGCCTGTTAGGAACCAGGCCGCACAGCAGGAGGTGGGCAGCAGGCCGGTGAGGGAGGGAAGCTTTATCTGTATTTGCAGCCGCTTCCCAGCGCTAGCATCACCACCTCAGCTCTGCCTCAGATCAGCAGGCATTAGATTCTCATAGGAGCACTGGTCCCTGGTACCAAAAAGGTCGGGGACCGCCGCTGTAAAATATCCTCCAAATTTTACACTATGAATATTAGAATCCACATTTTGCATATTAGGATTCTGACATCCAAAGATTTCAGTAAGTTGAATAATAACATCCAGGTAAGAAGTAATGGGCTTGGCATTTTAACCCCAAATGTCTGATGCTCATAATCATGGATTTTAGATCATTCTATGTTTTACATTAGAGGTAAGATTTGGGTCTGTCTGCTTTATAAGAGTTATTAAATGCATATGCAAAGAGGTTAGGGTACAATATATAGCTTTTGAAAATTAAATTTTACATTTTGAAATATTAGAGTTAGTTTTAAAAGATTTCTATTTGATTTATTATGTTAGTATATTACTGATTAGTTTGAGAACTAAATACAGCTTATAAGATGTGTTATATAGTGCCTGATATTCAGTAAAACCTAATAATAAAAATAATAACATGGAGAAATAGTAAACAGTAATAACAAATTAATAAATAATAGGTAGCTATAATAATGTATCATTGTTATTAATGACCTATAACTTTGACGTTTATCTTAAATCTGGAATAAAACATACAAATTTGTCTAGAGTTCAGAAAAATAACCATGCTTAAAATCATACATAAAATTCACTTTTATTTCAAATAGAGACATCATTGCTAACAATTTGCTCAGAATAGTTTATTGTCTGGCACTGTTTTGTTACTTAAAGTATGGCCCCGTGAAAAATGTTTTACAGCTTTGGAAATGTATGAAAGAAATTATTTAAGCCTTCTCCTCCCATATTTTTCATCCTAAATCCAGGCACCATGCCAATGACCTCTCAAAATTTTGCAGAAATACCTATTAATATATTGTGACCATCTCAAATGATATAATGTAATCTGGGTGAACTGAAGTTGTAAAATGTGACACTCTATAAACACAGTTAGGATTCCTCTCATATGTAACTACACACACAGTATTCAAGGACAAAAAGAAAGGTGAAAGAAAATATTGGGTGAATAATATTTTTTTAAACATTGTTAAATAACAAAAATTTAACTGAGCAATTTTAAGATCGAATTGGCTTTATTCGATGATTCATAAACCAGAAGATTCCCAAGCAGCAAATAGAAAGGAGCTCTGCTGAGCTTTAGAAAGGAAAGGTTTTTAAAGATGGAAAGTGGCCTGATAAAGGAAATTATTAGCTAAGTACTCATTATTTCAGGCAATGTCTCCCTCCTAAGGGGAAAGGAAGAGGCCTGTCAGAAGGATTAACTCTCTAGTGCTGACCAGGTAATTCTAGGTTGACTGGTTAAAGGTTACATTCCTGGAAGAGGTTGAGACTGAAGTTAGGTTGGGTATCAAGTCTTAGTTTGGTGATGTGGGGCTTAGCACAAGTGACTCCATTTCAGGCCTGTTGTATCTTTTCAACAACAGGATGTATAATACATCCTAGGGTACCAGTTTTTGTTGCTCACAAGCACTGTAAATAGTCTTTGTTCTTTTTTGCTCTTCCTTGGCACATGTCTGGGGAGGTATGGGCTTTTTTGAAATGGATTTCTACTTTCTTAAATAGAAGGTGAAATATTTCCAGATGATAAATAGCTTTGGGTCTGTAACTCAGGCATGGGAATTCTCAACTCACCGTGGGCTGTTAAAGGGAATACCCAGGCTTGTAAAGTAGTATTCCTTTTGCTCAAATGGAAACAATCAAGCTAGAAAGAATAAATGAGTCCCCTCAGGGAGTAGAATGGAATAGAATGTCAAATATTCTTGAGCATTTAGTGACTTCAGAAAGAAACTTTGCATTATGCTGTTACTCAGACAGAGTTATAAATCATCTTTGGGTCTGATCTTCTTTTGTCAATAAACAATGTCTTAAAAACAATATAATGGCTTTGTAGCTTATACAGAGGCCACTGTGATTTTTCTGAGAACAGAATAGGCATTAATAGGAAACTAAACAACTACAAAAAAGGAAACATTGAGTATTTTATAAGTTCAGAAAGGAAACTCTGGCAAAAGTAGTTTGTTTTGTACATAACGAAATTATTTCAGGCAAAGAAACTCACATAACATTTTTTAATACCCATTTTTTAAGTTTATTGGAATGAATCTTATTTGTAAACAAAATAATTTCCCCTTCCAACATACCCTATTTTCTCCCCATGCCTAGTAAACACTCCCTATCTGGCAAACAGCAAATGAAAATAAAATCACTGCTGGACATTATAATATAATATAAAAAGCATTTTCTATTCTTATGTGCACTTTTCAACCCAGAAAAAATAAGAATATATTCCTTCCTTTGTGCAGCAGTTTCTAAAATATAATCAGAGAGATGCTAGTAAATACTTAACTTTAGATGAGCTTTCTTAAAACTTTTAAACACTAGAATTCAGATTCACTTACATTCTGAAACTAGCTGGTCTTTGGTATCTTTTTTAAGCTTCTTTTAGCATCTCATTTATAGAACTTTGTTTCTGGGACAAATTTTATTTTAAGCGTTAATACTAAAAGATAATTGTATGGGAGTTGGCTGCTTCAGTCAGTAAATACAGTCAGCACCTACCAGAAACAGCTTTTTAAAAATAATTGAAATAAGAAACATTTCTTGCTGTTCTTTTTAAATGTCTATGAAGGAAACTAGTTTTATCCTTGTGGAATTATTAGCTTGCGGTATGTGTAGCTTAAAGCCACTGTGTCAAATGGCATCATGTGATTTTTCTAGTTAACGCAGCCCAAAGATGAGGCAAAGCACGGGAATCCTCCTCCTGTACCTCTCCCTCCTTTATGCAAATGAACTAAGAAGTAGTTGAGCTCTGTACTCTAAGCCTAAATTCCCATGCTGAAAGATTAAAAGATTAAAAAAAAAAATTGCATCTCTAGAGATCAATTTATGGAATCACTCAAGAATCAAAAATTTTTGATTCATAAAAATTATATTCTTAATGTTAAAATTATCCTTTTATTTTTAAGGAACTAAACAGTAGAAAATGCTCACACACATTCATTGCCTTGTCTATGAAGGGATAAGCAAAAACCATTGACTTCTTTGAATAAATGTAATACAGACATTAAAAATAATTTTGAAGAATTTCAAATAACTAAAATGATTATAGTATATTGTTATTGAAAATATTGACTCTTTTTTATTTTTAAATATTGTGTATATGTACATGCAATCAGAAAATATTTTATGTAAATATAAATATATGTAAATATATTTGAGTATATCTGAAAAGATATGTATATATTTATACATACTCATTTTTAGGTATATATATATAACTGAAATGTATAAAATGATAAAAGAACTTATGTCTAGGTAAGAAGATGATGGAGATTTTCATTTTAGTTTATAATATTCTCTATTCAAATTATTTTGCATGTGATATGAAGAAAATTTTATAGTACCCAACACAAGGTCAACATCATACATTTGATATTAGAATTGACAGTGGAAAACACTTATACTCTTAGCTAATCACCCATGTGCTGACTCAATCAACACTGAAATAGCTGATTTTAAATATTGTCTGTCAATGCAGGTTATTATATGTGCTCTCCTTTAAAATATTATCATACAATGAGCTACTATAAAAATTCTAATACTCTCAAGAGTTTCACATTAATCATATTCATTTTCAGTTCAAATTTGAACATATTTTACATATGTTTTGAAGCTTTAATATCTACAAAACTCAGATTTATATTAGAAGGAAAAAGTAGAAGAGTAAGGAGTACCAGTAATCTAAATTTAATTTGGATTCTGGATAGAGCTGAAAACACATTTGCTTTTTTATTATGTCAGTTTGAAAAGCAAATGGTTCTGATTTTAGCTAAATGAAGATTTTTTTGGTAACTCTACTTGGTTCACGTTGTAAAACCTACTTAGAATTTTCACTCGGTTTCCACAATATTACCACATATGTTTTTTAGCCATTGGCAAAATGGATCCAGTTTATAAAGTCATTGCTTTTGCACTGAGTTTTTGCCTGTCTCGTATCTTCTAATAAATTTAAAAGCAAAAGCAGTATCCACTCTGTTGAATATCTTTAATAGTATGGTTAAAATTTGTAATTTCAAATTTCTAAGTTCAAAGAAGATTTATCTATGACTTGACTTTTCTGCTTGAAACTGCCTATGCTTGATAGCTGTTTGTAAAAAATTGTGGGGAGGGGAAGGATTTCTGTCATTCACAGCATTTTCCTTAGACTTGAGAAAAATATATTGAAATCCAAACCTAGTGCCCTCTTACTGTTTTCTCATTCATTAAATTATATCCTTTAACCTTTGCTTATACTCATACAAATATATTGTCAGAGAAAATTTTTGTAGTCAAAACAAATTTAAAAATGAATAAGTTCATATTAATAACATTAATTTGAAGGATGATGTTATTTTACTGAACTAAACCAGAGTGTTGAGTTTAAGAGCAAAGATGTAACCATGGCTGAGTTTATGTTTTTTTGTTTTGATTTTATTTATACCAGCAAGTCTATTTGCAATAGACTATTTATATTACTCAAAAATTTACAAGAGATCTGAATTTGTGCATAATTATTTTATTTTTTTTTAATTTAAATATAGTTGGTCTATAATCTTATATTGATTATGTCAGTTTTAGTGTACGATATAGTGAATTGACATTTTTATAACATACAGTGTGATCACCTAATTCTAGTAATCAAATGTCATCATGTAAACCTATTACAGTATTATTGACTATATTATTCTTTCTTTTTTCATCCATCTCCGCATCCCTTCCTTCTGGAAGTCATTTCTTTGATCTCTGTTTCTATGAATCTGTTTTTGTTTTGTTGTTTTATTTTGCTTTTATATTGCATATATAAGTGAAATCATACAGATTAAATTTTAAAGCACAGACCAAATGACTATGGATACTTTAAAACTTTAGCTCTTTCTTTTGACTGATCTGTTGACTATTTGAAATGATCTTTTAAATAATAATAATAATAAACTTGGACATTGAAATCAGAAGTGTGTACCCAAACGAGTGAGAATAGTTTAAAAACTATTTTACATCAGCATCTGAATAAAAAAGACCCATTATTTTTAAGAATATATATTTCACATAATTTATATAAAAATCTATTTTATTGTATTTATTCATTTCGGATAATTCATAATCTCCAAGACTATATCTGTCTTCTATTAATTTTGGACTCCAGTTTGAAAAACAAACTTCTAGTATCACGGTGATAATTTATCTTCTTTATGGTCCTCTCTCCTACACTATTTATGTGTATCTTATTCCATGCTATAGTAGTAAATTATACATATGTTGAATTTCAAAAGAAATTAGCAAAAATTCAAAAATTTTCTATATGTTTTCAAACATATAGAACAAATTAGAACAAGCAATTTGGCTTTGACTTCGAAAAGATAATCAGTGATTCTACCCATTATTTGGATGTGTAATATTGAATAACTCATTGAAAGTCAGTCTATTAAAATGAGATAACTCTATCATGCATAATTGAAACAGTCCTGGCCTGCCAAAATTCTCCTCTCCTTTCAAATCAAATATTTAATGTTTACTAAGTTCCTTTATCTTATCTTCCACTAAATTCAGGTCCTTGATTTCTACCTTCAGGATATTTGGAGGGTGTATGACTTGGTATTTATGAGCAAATTTATTTTAATTTTAACAATCATTTAAAATGAAATTAAGTATAGGTAAGATTTGTGCTTTTCTTTTTATGAAAATTTTATCTCCAAAAGTATATAAAAGAAGTAAATATGTACAAATGTGCAGAATAGTTGTATTTATGCATGGTGATGTGTTTGGGGGTTATACTTCTGATCTCTGTGACACACCAAGAAATAGAATGAATTAACAGAGGATGAATGAAAGAAGGTATATGTAATCTATGTGATAAGCCAAGTAGATTAAAAGGTAAATGGTGGAATCTTTGGGATACATAGATGTTCACCATAGATTTTTCAAACTTTTTTTCGGTGTGTATTTAAAATGTTAAGTTGATTTTAAAAAAAAAAAAAAGGAAAAAAGAACTATAAGATTTTTATTTTGTTTAACTTTGCTGATGAAAAATTGTATGATTTCTGAACATAGGACTATCTATCCACTTAATGGTCTTCTCTCTCTCTCTCTCTCTCCCCTCCCCCTGCCCTGCCCCCAAAGCTCCATTCCGACTTAGATAAGGGAGAGGGCACTGTTAAATACACCCTCTCAGGAGATGGCGCTGGCACCGTTTTTACCATTGATGAAACTACAGGGGACATTCACGCAATAAGGAGCCTGGATAGAGAAGAAAAACCTTTCTACACGCTTCGTGCTCAGGCTGTGGACATAGAAACCAGGAAGCCCCTGGAGCCTGAATCAGAATTCATTATCAAAGTACAGGATATTAATGATAACGAGCCAAAGTTTTTGGATGGACCTTATGTTGCTAGCGTCCCAGAAATGTCTCCTGTGGGTGAGTAGACTAATCAAAATTCCGTCATATGCTACAAGGCCTTCTCAACATTTATGTTCTAGAGATTGATATAAACATCGTGTTTTGTAACCCAGAGATTATTCTTCCACTGCAGAGGATACAATTATTTTCATTTATTTTTTCAACATTTTCTCTACTTAATTTTCTCCTTTTTGTTCCATTCTAAATATGTAAATAGATACATAAATATCTAGGCTATATAATAGTCTTCACTATTTTCCCATCTTTTCATGTCCCTAAACTCATAGAATTCCTTTGTACTTTAAGTACAAAACTCACTTTGTATTGAAATTATCATTATAATTTTAGATGTCTACACAGTGCTGGAAGTAACTATCATATCCAGCAAACACCAGATAGTAATTCTTGGCTCAAAGTAAATTATCCAAAGCATATATTGCATCTGAGTCTGGAAGTAGCCCAGAAAGGGGTGTGTTGCATCTTATGTAGCTATCAATAGAGATTCCAGAAAGATGATATTGTTTTCTTTGAGGCTACAGGTAACCTATAGTAGTTAAACCATCACAATAAAAAACAAATATTGTTATGAAGTTATTAGTAGAATAAATTTACAATTAAGCTATAGTATCATCTTCTTAATAATTAATAATATAAATTCATATTTCGACAACAAACTAAATTTATGAAGTCCTATAATATGTATTTTAAGGTTGAGAGTTAAGGATTCGAGCTTTAATGACAATTTTAAATTACAATATTTATTCCTCAGTCACCATTGCAAATCCTTCACTTTATTTCAAAGCCAATTTTAGTTTCTTCCACATTAATAAGATAAACCTACTCATCACTTCCAGCTTCCAACTTGAAACGTGTATGTGAGACTTTGCTAATATTTTCTATGCCTGACACTTCTCAGAGGGCTTCTGCTCTTCCTACAATCATCCCAGATACAAAAAGAAGGTGGCATAGAATTTGAGGGCAGAAGCAGGTTACTGGTTATAGGTGTTGTCACATGGATTTACCATAAACACACTTGAAATTGTGTCTGTGACATAGGCATTTAAAGACTACATTCTCTCCATGACCTGACCAGACTTGTTCACTTAGATTTAAAAATTTTGTGTGCATACTCAGTGTTGTATATCTGTTATTCAATTTCTGCTATATTTTTTGAGCTGCCTCTTTTATGGAATGCTATGGTTACTGGAGATTTAGAAATACAATTGGAAGGTATCTTATTAAAAAGTAGTCCCTGAAAATGGGAAAGAACAATTTTTTAAAAAATTGTGACTTGATCTTACAGGAGGAGAAAAATGAAGGTAATGTTTTACGAAAAATTATAGCTTTTAAGAAGACAATGCTATTTAGTAATAAATAGTTTAACCTGGTGCTGACTTCATGTAAATTGGAGAGTTTACATGAATTTTTGACCCTCAGTGGCTCTTTATTACTGAAACAGCATCCTTAAAGCAAACATACACACCTCTGTACAGTATTAGAAAATTCTATCTTATTAAATGAACAATTAGGTCTTTTGTTGTGCCAATTAGGATAAAGGGTAGCTGCAGAGTCTGAGCCTTTACATAAAGAGTTCACAGCTAGTGCCTGAAGAGAGAAATAAATCTGGAAAATCAGGCAAGCGGTAGGTGAATGAGAGAACAAAATAGCTTTTGTGTGCTATGGTGCTGAGACATAACTTTCTGTGCTGCTGTGAGGATTCAGAAGGATCTATGGGAGAATAGGTTCTTTAAAATGTTTTGCCATGTGCCATAATCGAAATTTCTCATAGATTATTCAAGAGACTCCAAATAAATACTTAAACTGATGTTCAGTATACCCTCCCTTTGTATTGTTATTTTTTTTTAATAACAGAGGAATATTTCTTTTGAATATGAAACCACATCACATGCTATGAGTTCACCCAGAAATTCTGGGACTACATTTACATAATGTGCACTTTTCAAATAAATATTAAAAAATATGAGCGCCGCATATAAATTAAATATTAGAAATTAAATACCTACCTCCCACTACTCTTGCCATTCCTTATAATCCTGCCTATACACATATAGTCAAAAAACACGGGACACCCTGTTAGATTTTTTATGGTATTTGTTGTTTCAGCTTATACATGACCAACCTAAAGCTAACCAAAACCTACTGTGCATCCAGGCATCATATTGATGTTTCTAGAACTGAATCCCATTCTCAAGCATATCCTTCTTACCATATGGAAATGCTCCACTGCTCTAAATTCCTTTGTCTAACGATTATTCTTTTCTCATTTTCTTTCTCCATATCCCTTTTAAGCAGTTCCTGCCTCGCAATTATTTTTCTTAGAATATCAGAATAATTTTTGGTCAGAACCAGATGAAGCTCAACATGGTATACTAGGTGGCATAGCTATTGCTGCAGCACACCTCATTATCGGTTTCATATATATGTTTGAGGTATTTTCTAGGCAATAACTCTCTCCCAATCATTGAAAATGTTACTATTTCATGTTCAATAAAAGAGAAGAATTGACCAATTTAAAAATACATGTATTAAAATAATTTATTTTGTAATACAGAATATAAAGAAAGAGTGGAACATTAAAACAAAGTTTATTATGCAGGTGTCAATTTGGCATTAGTAGATTGTACATCTGAAACTACTGTGAATGATTAAACTGGGAATGAAAATTAACTAAAGTGAAATTTGCAAAGAACATAACTGTGCAAAGGAGAGACGGTGGTGAGCACGTGGGCAAAGATTTCAGAGGAAAATCAATATTTAAGATTTGTAAGACTGTGGAATATATTTAGTTCCCGAAAATTGAAGAAAATTCTATGTATATGTGCGTGTATGAATTGTTAAGAGAAAGGTCACTTTATTACTAACTTGTGTGACATCCTATATGCCATGTAAGTAATATTCGTGGATAAAGTGCTTTTACTGTGACCTAAGGAGATAACTTAACGATCCAGATATTCCCCAACTCAGAGTTACTCCTTGGAGACAAATTTGGTCATTACGAATGTGGTCTTAATTTTTTAAGATCACTAGAGTAACAATGAATTACCGTAATGTGCCCTCTTTAATAGCTGGTGATTATGTATCAGTAGGGTATGCAGTTTAAGTTACTTTTCCTAGAGTGCTGACAGGTTTAACATTTTCAAATCCATATTCATACTTGTATTATCTTCTGCTGCCTGAGCTAAGCCATTTTCAAGCAGCTGGTTAGATTATTGGTAACCAGATCTTTATGACGATCTTTTATAGATGTCAATTCGGAGTCACATTTTATGTAATATGACCTACCATTTCCTGAGCAATAGTTAGGGGCCAGGTGATCTAACTAGAGTTTCATTTCACCATTTTATTTAACCGTTATGATAACGCCATGCATACGATAACTTAATTATTGGTCTTTATTTTTATATGAAAACTTCATTCTTATGTATCAGAAAATAGGAATGACTCCCACACTCTTTAGAACAAAATTAATTATAATCAGTTATACCTTTTTCCTAAGGATAGTGGCTTTTAAAATGTCTTTGGGGGTCTTAAATTTAGTTTTCAAACTCAGATGATCTGGTTAAGATTTTGGACTGTGTGTTGGAATGCATAATAATATAATATGTTATGTTAATTTAAGAATTGGGGTCCCTGATTAATACAAAATCTGAAGAATAGATATCTCTCATCCGCTGATGTAAAAACAAGTTTAAATAAAACAAGATACACCTAAAAGGAATCACACTGCTGGCTAAATAAAATAAACAAAGAAAAAAACCTATTAACATGTCCTTCCTCCTTTTTTTTAATGAACTCTATCTTGTTTTACATGAAACTTGGGAATAAATGCTAAGACTTTTGGTAGAGTTTTTAGTAGGTTATTAAACAGAAAATATTTTCTACATGACCATATTTAGATAGTCCAATTCCAAGAAAGAAATAGGAAGGCTGTTACTATGCTTAACATTGATCTATTTTATCATTATTATAATTTAGAAAATGTATACGTTTCCACATTTTCTTCCTTTCATGAAAATGCCATAGGGAGACAACCAAGAAATGATAAAGCAGATATATTATCTCATCTATGAGCCAGCCATAGCCACAGAGAACAACTCAAGTAGTATAGTAGAAACAGGTAAACTAGCATTGGTTTCTAGCTGTGTCCCATAAGCAGAGTCTTTGTCAAGAGGATGGAGATAGGATATTGGCTATTTTCTACAAATAAAGATATTCTCCTTGTATAATCAAAATATAATGATTAAAGTCAGGAGATTAACTTTAATGCATTATTGCAATCTGATACTTAGACCCCATTCAGGCTTCATCAATTTCTTCAATAATGTCTTATATAACAAAACATTCAAGGTCAAAATCACATATGGCATTTAAATGCCAGGTGACCTTAGTTTTTTTCAACCTGTAATTGGGTTTTTCTGAGGTTTCCGCATTACATATTCAGCATATGCCTCTTCATTAGCTATGTCACATAGATTGTATCTTATCAAGGGAATCATGGTTTCGATTTGTTCCATTAATAATGATGTTCATTTTTATTACTTCATAAAGGTTTTGTATTAGTTATCTATGACTGCACAAAAAAATTAACCCAAAACTTAGCAGTGTAAAACAACAAGCATTTATTATCTCACAAGAACATAGATATCTGAAAAGAGCTTAGCTGGGCAACTCTGGTTTAAGGTTTCTCAAGAGGTTGCAGCCCAGCCATTGGCTGGAGTTGTGGTCTTATCTAAAGGCATAACAGCGAGAGGCAGGAATTTGTTTTCAGGCTTACTCACGCAGTCGTTGGCAGGCCTCCGTCCCTTGCTACATGGAGATCTCTACAGGGCCACCTCACAACATGGCAGCTAGCTTCCCCAAGGTGATCTATCTAAAAGAGATACTAGTATTTTTGGGGGGTGAGGGGGAAGGATTTTTGCCTTATCAACCACTTCCTAGGTCATCTTCAGAGAAAGAGAAAACACCTCTGGGATCAACAAGGGCTCTCTTATCGTCTTCCTAGAACAGTCTATCTGCTGCCCCCAATTATTCATGTTGCTCTGTCATGTAATATATATTCAGCCCCTTTCTAGGATGCTCCAATTTTGGTCCCATTATTGCATATGTTCAAAGTCTGGAAGCTCATCATTTGAGTGCAAATGAGGCACCTTGTATTAAATTCCTCTTGATCTATAGACCTGTGATACCAAAGAGAACAGTTAATTACTTCCTACGTACCTAATATACAATGGTGAAATGTGCATGAGATGACTTCTTTAGATATCTCTCTTCAAAAAGTAGGGGAGAATGCACAACAGAAAGGAGTTACTGGCCCCTCACATTTCTGAAATCTAGCTGGTAAATGTTGAAAGCTCTTTAATTAGGTTCAAAGCTTGGAGATATTTGTCCAGGGGTCTCAGTTCCACTGCCTGGGCTCTTGGTTCCACCTTCTGAGGTCTCCTTCCCCTTTTGTTAAGTAGAATGTGACTTGCAAATAAGCACTCTCTATTTAGGCTTCTTGCCAATAGAATCCAGTGGCTCCAAAGGCCTCCTTGAACTGTACAATCTCTTTTTTTCCTCCAGTTCATGCTTCTGATTTTTCTGCACATAGCTCTCTTTTTAAGAATGTATAGGTAGTATGGGTATCCCATGAGTTTTCTCGGGGTTGACTGAATTAGTCAACAAATCTCAAGATAAATCCTTCTCTAACTTAAACTCAACTGAGATGCCTGAATGACAAAGCTCTTACATGATCTAGGATCCTCACTGTTTGCTGGAGAGGCTTTGAGCCATACTTACTATTAATCTCAAGAGAGAATTTGTCTGACTAGACAGTAAGTCAATGGACCATCCTTGACTTTCTAAGGTCTTAACAAAAGATTTTACAGTCATTCCTATGGCTTTATCTTTGGACTGTGCTTCCCTTTGTGCCCTGGATTTAATCTGTATTTAGAAACCATTTTTAATTTTACCATCTTTTGCCATCTGGAAAGACCCAGAATCTTTAAAACCAGCAAGACCCAGATCCTTTTTGTTTAAAAGCCACTAGATCCATCTTCTATTGTCCAGGTAAATGCACGCAATGCTTTTTCTTAAATTTTCCATCACTTTGTGATAATGATCTTTCTTTCTCTCATTTCCAATACGATGTTCTTACTTTCCTGCCAGCCCTTACCTGCAGCACATTCCAAGTCCACCATTCAATAAATAGTTTGTTGAAAGCACTTTGTGCTGACATTCTCCTCAAGGACCACTGCCTGACTGCAAAACCATTCTCACGTGTTACATATTTGCTTTGGCAGCACCTGGTGCAAAATTGGTATTATCTACTACTATGTAACAACTTGCCCCAGGATTTAGAGGCTTAAAACTACAAATACGTATTATCTCTCGTTTTACCTGAGTCATGCATTTGGGCTCAGCTTAATGGGGTGTCTCTGCTTCAAAGACTCTCGGGAATTTAGAGTCAAGTTGGCAGTCTGGAATGTGGTCGCATCTGCAAATTCACCTGTGGTGGGATGCACTTCCAGGCTCACTCATGTGGTTGTCATCTGGGAATTGATATCCTATCACTTCTTCACTTCTTCCATATTCCATTTATTAGGACCCACCTGATAAGTCCATTCCCCACTACAGGAAAAGAGATTAGACAGTGGTGTGATTATTGGAGGCGTATGTAACCGAGGTCAATCTTTCCTACATTAGATGTGACTTCATTATAAAGTTACTCTTTAGCTCTTTGTGATTGTTACATATTTTGGTAAGAGGTATTTTGAAACTGGAGAAAATACCTGGTTCTCATCGCACTTTCAGATTACTAATTTTTTAAATTTATATCAGTGTGGTCTCAAGGTTTCTCATTCTATTAAAATGATCCTAATGTATTTGTATCATTATTTATTTTAGTATTGAAATTTTAGATTTGGACAATGATAGCTCTTTTAAGCTGATTTTTGTGTCTTTTAGATATTACCAGTGAATTATTTAAATTATTCCTTATTTTCTAGCCCAAAAATATGATTGGGACTTGTTTTGTATCTTTCTTGCCCCAACTATGGAATAAGCTATTTCTCCAAGGAAGTCTATTATATGAAGAATAATATTTAGAAGCCAAAATCTAGTTGCTATGTGTGTTCTTTGCTATCATTTCTCCCAGACCCTCTCAGTAGACATAACTAAAGAATATACCTATGTATATATAGATATAGATATAATATTTATTTCTGTATCCTTTTACATATATTGAGAAACATAATTTTATACCAATACCTCCAACTCCAATCTAACACTATCATTTACTCCAGTTTTTCTTAAACCCTTTATAAGTTTTAACTCTCTTCCAAGAGTGGAAATTTGGCTCTTGTTACCTGAATGTATTTTCTCATTTGATCAAGCCCTTGTTTACAACCAATCTTTCATTGCTACCAATGCTTCAGACCCATGGCAGATGACTTGATGATTCTATTCCAGCTTTGAGAATCTGCACTGGCTGTTTCCACTGTTTTCTCTCTCATCATAGATGTTTTGCTCACCTCGCTTGGGCTTTGAATCCTCATGCTGGGCTATGTTTCCCATGCAAAGATGCTGTCCTCACACCAACTAATGTCTGATACCCCTTGCTAGTCCTTCAGTGTGCACACCTTCCTCACTCTGCGCAGGATCCGATCTCTTGCTCTGTTCCATTGCAGCTCCTCCCAGCTTCCACATCCCCATACCTCTGCCAGCACCAAAGCCTACCTCTTTCCACCCCAGGTAGGCTCGAGGACTGAATTATTCTAGCAAATGAGCAAAGAAGAAGAGGCTCTCTTTGATTCATAAAGGGACTTAGTGTTTCTAAAAGTGAATGTCTCTGGGTTATATTTTCACATGCATTAATAGTGTTTATATCAGGGTTCTGTCTTTTTTTATTTCTTAATTTGTTGAGCTGAATCCAGATTTTTATGTGAGAATCTGAAGATGACCTAGGAAGTGGTTGATAAGGCAAAAATCCTTCCCCCTCACCCCCCAAAAATACTAGTTTCTGAAACTTTTCTGCATATCGGGAGGTATCTTTCTTATTCTTTCTTATTCTTTCTTACAGTTAATTAAAAAAAAAAAAAAAAAAAAAACTTCAAGAGTGAGAAAGAGGACCGAACTCAGAACTCTGTGGTAACATGCCCTGGTCATGCAGTATGTGGTTGTCGAACTTGTTAATTCAGTTCTCTGCACAACCATTTCCTAATTTTGAGTATTTGCATAGGTTATTTTACCTCCTTGTGCTTTGGTTTTCTTACCTGAAAATGAGGAATAAAAATACCTTATTCCCAGAGTTATTGCAAATTTATGAGCAACACTTACCACAGTACCTGGAAAGGTGTGATCAATGAATGAGGAAGGATCCTGTTAAGTTTTGTTGATCATCCTTAAAAAACTAGAATGAAAGGTCCAGCTAATTATCTTAGTCCTTTTTTTTTCATATAATCACTCCCTCTGACACATAAGCTCAATATTTACTATCTTTTTTTTTTTTTTCCCTACAAACTGTACCAAGTCTATTTAAAAACCTAACAGACTTTCTATTCCAATTTACATCCTCTTTGGTGAGTACTCTTTTACCTTAATGTGTGGAGACAAGCTGTTGATTTGTAAGAAATGCCAATTATCAGATTATACTTTTGCTTTGGAATCTGCTAAGTCACTTTAACACATTTGTTGAAATTGAACAAGGCCTGGTGATCCCTCCAGTATCAGCAGTGAAGTAGCCACAGCACACAGCATGGTGGAACTATTTTCAGGGTCATAAGATGTTATGACTGTGTGTTCAGGGAGCATTTTATTCCTTTGTTCGATTCCTATGATTTTATTAGTGGTACAATTGCAAAGGTAATGATATTGACAGTTTTTGTATGGCTTTGAGAGAAGTGTATGAATTGTTTTAGTAGCAGCACAGTGTGTCCCTAAACATAAAACATGCTGCATCGATAGTTGCTTTAGCGGCCACTGATCAGCAATAAATGTTAAAAATTAACAAGTTCCTTTTTTTTTCTCCCTAACAGCCAAATGACTCTAAGCATTAAATATATGTTAGCGGGAGTTGCTTTTTGGCCACTGAGTGCTTCAAAACATTAAACATATTTTCGAAGTATTACTCTTTCTCCAGCCTCCAAGTGGTTATAAACATTAAATATGTTTTGTAAAAACTGCTTTGCCAGCTACTGGCAGGATAGCTATGAACATCATTTTTCTTTAAAGTTGCCTTCCCGCTGCAAGACCGTTTTTCCTTATTTGCTCTATTCTGTTTAGTTTTTGTACCAAAAAGAGCAGACAAAAAGCTACCTTCACCCAATTGTCTCTTGCTTTATGATAAGTGATCATGCGAGAGCAGTTACACCTACATAAAACCATGCTGGCAGTAAGAATTCTCTGAGGTTCGATCATTTGTACTGGACATTCCACATAGATGTCAGCTAAATTTTCCAAAATAATTTCTGCTTCTGCTTTCCATTGTTGAAGTATGAAGATAGGCATACACTAAGCTTAGTATTAAAGAAAATAACTTCAAGCAACCAAACACTGCTGGATTATACCCATCAATCAAGGTGAAAGTATTCCATGAAATGAACAGGCTCAAAGACAGGCAAGATGGCAGGACTACTAAGTTAATGAGGTCTTTAGCCCAAACATGGTGAAGGACTTGAAATCTATGTCTGGAAATAACTCAATGTGACAATCACATGTAATTCAAAGACAGTGAAGAGCATGTCACTATATAAAAGTCTATCCAGGAATTAGCCCAGTAAATGTATTTATTTTAACCAAATTCACAACAGAAAACAAGTGTGGCACCTGAGTTAAGAGAAAAAATAAATCCCCTTTATCATTGTAGGCATAGTAATTTATCATCAAGCCAAATAATTACTAAGTAAAGCTTTGATTTCTATAGGATTGAAGTGTTTTCCAAATCATATAATATTGTATTTGCCAAATGTTTTATTCTAGGCATATGTTTAACAGATTCAAAGATTAATGGGATACCTATTATGTACCAGACACTTTTAGGTACACTTTTAGGGGTTAGAACAGTGAGAAAAACTGACAGAAACAGCACTCATGGAAAGCTTTCATTCCAAAGGTCTAGTGCAGGGGCGGCAAACTATGCCCTGTGGGCTAAATTCAACTCATCAGCTGTTTTTATTGGAATATAGTCACACTCATTCACACTACAGTGGCAGAGTTGACAGCACAGACCTTATAGCCCACAAGGCTAAAGTATTTATTATCAGTTATTTATAGGAAAAGTTTGTTGAGACATGAGATAGTGGATCCAGTATCAGAGAGGTGTTTAAGATAAGGTCACCATTTTAAATACACCTATGAGGCAGAAGAGTGTTTATTCTAGAAAAGAAGGAAGGAAGGAAGGAAGGAAGGAAGGAAGGAAGGAAGGAAGGAAGGAAGGAAGGAAGGAAGGAAGGAAGGAAGGAAATAAAGAAAGAAGGAAAAAGGAAGAGAAAGACGCAAGACCAGAGATAAAGTGAATAATGAAAGCAAGTCTCATATTAACGTGTGGCATGAAATCAGATGCTCCATTGAGTCCATGCTGAAAGGAATAGTTTGACTTTAATAAAATTATTTAAGCAATGTTTTAAAGTATTAAAGGTTCATGGTAAAGTATTTTCTATTTTTCTGTAAACATAATTCTTTTTTTTAGTTATGTAACCATATATTTTTTTTTAAATTATAAGCAAAAGTTTAAAACTAAAACTAAAAATATTGAAAGAAGATAACCTCCAGATTGGGTTGAAACATTTCTTCCCCATATGAATTTTGGGGATTCATAAATTCTTTTGCCTCACTGAGATATACGTGGTGAAAGAGAAGTTGAAAATTACTGAAAGCAAATTTAAAAACAACAACCAATATTAACAAGTACTACCCTCTAACTTAGAGAAAACTTGTTCAGAAAGTAAGATTAGGATGAGTTTATCAAGTTTATTAACACTGTTTTTCAATTCTGATCAAGAAACTGAAACTCGAAAATAAGAATATCAGAGCTACAAATTTAAAAATAATTAAAAATAAAACGAATATAAAAATATGGTACAATTTGTTTAATTGGCCATAGGACTTGAAGGAAAAAAAAGTCAGTTAAACTGTCATCCATGTTAATTTTGCTTCTGAGAAAAAACATTATATTGTAATAGGATAGTTTCATGAAATGCTTTGATGGTAAGAGAGTGCCAAAATATGATTAGCTACTGCACATTTCAAATTAGACAAGAAAGCACTGGTGGCAGCTTGAATATCGAAAGATTTTGTTTTATTCCATATTTCTTCTCTGTATTTAATCGAGTATATGCTGTTTGAAAGTAAAATGATTTATACTAAAAACATTGATATCACAAGCATTTAGTAAAAACTTCACTATAAGAGGATAAAGCAGACTTCCATTTTCCCAAATCTTTTAAAAAATATAATTACTATTTCTGAATTTGTCATCTTTATATAAGTAATATTTTTCATAACTAATATTAAGTGCCTATTTTGCTAAAGGCTTCAATTAGAAGTAACTCACTCATATGATTATGTTTATATTTCCATTGTAAAATATGTTCATTTATTATTGAAACTGAATTCCCTTTTATTATTCTCATTTCTTCCTGGTTAGTCTGGATATTCTAGAATTATACAAAGTCATGTAATTTTTTACTACTGATATTTCTTATCCCCAATTCTTTAAAAATAATAATCTGGTGCATATCTAAAATAACAAAGAATTCTAAACACCAGAAATATAAAAAAAGATTATAAAGAATTCATTTTCTAATAGGTCTCAGCTCTATACAAAAGGTTGCTTAAATAGAACGTATAAGAATTCTATTTTGTGTTTTTTAAAATTTAATTTGTGTGTCACTTGAACCTTAACAGAATCCACACCTGATCACCAAGAACATTGTCTTCATATATTAATTTCTAGTAACAGAAGCAAGTTTAGAGCTTGTAAGCTTGGGAGAGCTATTTTAAATAGTTTAGAGTGCTTTTTATACAGTCATACAATTATTATTTGTTAAATAGAAAAAGAAGGAAGACTTTTAAAAATTATTTTTGGGTCCATAAATTTATTTCTCATGAGAGTGACTTGTGAAAATTATGTTAAAAAGGACTAGGACAACTGACAAGTGTAAGGCAAAATGAGTGTTTGCAGACCATTGATTTTAAAAAATTTAAAAAAGCTTCTCCCACTTCTAAAAAGGCAGAATATTAAAGGGATAACAAAATGGCCTCTGGAGTACCAACGATCTGAATTCAACCTTTGACGAAGTGTGAGAGAGTGTTTAGAAAAGTGTTTCCTTTTTGTAAAATTTAGATGGTTAGTATTATTTGCCACTAAGTGTTATAGAGATTGAAAGAGATGCCATTTGTAAAAACAACTAAACCTTAAAAGGATTTAAATGATTGCTAGTCATTTCCCCCTTCCTTCCTTCAGCAGCTTTTTCTCCTGCAGGGTTTCAAATTTGGAAAGATAAAAATTTTCAATTGCTTTTTTTTTTTCCTTTCTTCATTCATGTAATTGTTCCTAGTAAATCACATAAGAAAGACATACCTAGGAATACCTCCTTCCAAAAATGCATTATGTTTTTTGTGAAATAACATTCATCCATGATTTTTGAATAGAGGCTCAGAACACAGGAAATGAGATATGATGAGTATAAAATATAAGAAAATAACATGCAAAAATATGTCTACTAGATGTTAGAGTAATGTTTTGTGGTTCAAATTCATGAAAATGGACTGAGCAAACCATTGTATTTTTTCTTCGTTTCAAAATACCACTGAAACAACAGAATATAATACCTATAAAACAATAACTACACAAAGCTGGGATGTGTTCAACTAGCAGACCAATGAGTAAGGCATTTCTAAAGGACATAAATCATATCAGAGGGACTTCTGGCTTTGGCCACAATAGAATTATTGGTATTAGGCTTGTCTTTTCAAGATAAACAGTGATAAAACTGGACAATGTATATGAAGCAACAGTTTCTACATATGTGACAGGTGGTATAAGCTTGTCCTCTTTGAAAGAAGGAAAAGACATGAGATAAGCCTGACATTTATCTGAACTCTGATTAGTGGTACTTTTGCTTGTGACACAAGGAGATGGAATGTAAGAATAATGTTTTGAGAGGTAGAGATTAAAGCTTGTAATCGCTGAATTGACTGTGGTTCGAGAGCTGCTGAAATGGTAAGGCGAGGCATAGGGAAGCACTAAAGTCAGAGTAAGGGTTTGGTATGGGTTTTCACCAGGAGCTGCTCTATGTGTGAACAGTTAGTTAGGTCCTGTAAGCCTTGATGAAGGCAGATACTGTGGGGCTGAGATACTGCTGGTAACACAGGGCAGGGAGTTGTATTGACTAGCCACAGGGGAGAGATTGCACCGAATATCTCAGGCATGTGAGGTACCAAAAAGGCTATGCACTAGGAGTGAAGGCCATATTCTTCAGTAAAGGCTATTCCCTATGTCTAATAACAAAAAAGAGAGAGACTTTCTTCAACGAAGAGTTAAACTAGGCCTGACAAGATCAAAGAGATCTGCCAGTAATTTAACTGCCCTCAAAGAACTATCTTAAGGCCTCCGCAAGTAGGCAACATCCAGATTTCCTGTATTATATTATTCAAAATTCAAAGCAGATAATAAAAACAAATACAAATTATACAAAGAAGCAGAATTTGATCAACAATCAAGAAAAATGACCCAGTCAATAATAATAGACATCACAATGACTCAAGGTTGAAATTAATAAATACCTATTGTAAATATATTTTAAGACTTATGGAAAAGTTGTCATAATGATAGAACATAAAAGGAAATTATGTATAACTGAAACACTAGAAATAACAAGTACAATATATACAATGAACAATTCACTGGCAGAGCAGAATAGCAGAATGCAACTGTTGTAAAAAAGACAATGACATTGAATACAGCCTTTGAAATTATCTAATCTCTAATAAAAGAGGAAAATGAGCTCAATAAGAGATTGACTGACATGAGATGATATCAAGCCATTGAACATATGTATAATTAGAGTCCAAGAAGGATAAGAGACACAAAATGGAGCATCAAAATATATTTGAAAAAATAATTACCAGTGTTTCCAAATTTTGATAAAAAAATTCAGTGTAGAGATCCAAGAACTGAAAACAACAACACACACTGATAGGCTAAAAAAGCCAATTGTGTAATTAAAAGTACAACTTAAAATATACATTTTGTAAATTCTCAATGCTTTTAAAAGGTGTTTAAAAATGTACCATATCTGTTATTTTTGGTTGTTTTTCAGTGGGACATGTAGTTCAAATAACTTATCTCTG
>NW_011888808.1:3385691-3390362 GCF_000151845.1 Pteropus vampyrus | reverse complement strand
TCTTTTCAAGATAAACAGTGATAAAACTGGACAATGTATATGAAGCAACAGTTTCTACATATGTGACAGGTGGTATAAGCTTGTCCTCTTTGAAAGAAGGAAAAGACATGAGATAAGCCTGACATTTATCTGAACTCTGATTAGTGGTACTTTTGCTTGTGACACAAGGAGATGGAATGTAAGAATAATGTTTTGAGAGGTAGAGATTAAAGCTTGTAATCGCTGAATTGACTGTGGTTCGAGAGCTGCTGAAATGGTAAGGCGAGGCATAGGGAAGCACTAAAGTCAGAGTAAGGGTTTGGTATGGGTTTTCACCAGGAGCTGCTCTATGTGTGAACAGTTAGTTAGGTCCTGTAAGCCTTGATGAAGGCAGATACTGTGGGGCTGAGATACTGCTGGTAACACAGGGCAGGGAGTTGTATTGACTAGCCACAGGGGAGAGATTGCACCGAATATCTCAGGCATGTGAGGTACCAAAAAGGCTATGCACTAGGAGTGAAGGCCATATTCTTCAGTAAAGGCTATTCCCTATGTCTAATAACAAAAAAGAGAGAGACTTTCTTCAACGAAGAGTTAAACTAGGCCTGACAAGATCAAAGAGATCTGCCAGTAATTTAACTGCCCTCAAAGAACTATCTTAAGGCCTCCGCAAGTAGGCAACATCCAGATTTCCTGTATTATATTATTCAAAATTCAAAGCAGATAATAAAAACAAATACAAATTATACAAAGAAGCAGAATTTGATCAACAATCAAGAAAAATGACCCAGTCAATAATAATAGACATCACAATGACTCAAGGTTGAAATTAATAAATACCTATTGTAAATATATTTTAAGACTTATGGAAAAGTTGTCATAATGATAGAACATAAAAGGAAATTATGTATAACTGAAACACTAGAAATAACAAGTACAATATATACAATGAACAATTCACTGGCAGAGCAGAATAGCAGAATGCAACTGTTGTAAAAAAGACAATGACATTGAATACAGCCTTTGAAATTATCTAATCTCTAATAAAAGAGGAAAATGAGCTCAATAAGAGATTGACTGACATGAGATGATATCAAGCCATTGAACATATGTATAATTAGAGTCCAAGAAGGATAAGAGACACAAAATGGAGCATCAAAATATATTTGAAAAAATAATTACCAGTGTTTCCAAATTTTGATAAAAAAATTCAGTGTAGAGATCCAAGAACTGAAAACAACAACACACACTGATAGGCTAAAAAAGCCAATTGTGTAATTAAAAGTACAACTTAAAATATACATTTTGTAAATTCTCAATGCTTTTAAAAGGTGTTTAAAAATGTACCATATCTGTTATTTTTGGTTGTTTTTCAGTGGGACATGTAGTTCAAATAACTTATCTCTGCATTACTGGAGAGTAGAATCTTCGCTTATTCATATATTCATATTGGGCCATTTGTCTTTTTCTGTTAATTTTATTTTAGAACTCATTTTGGAGCCTCTATTTTATATGAAAAGTGATTGGCTTTTGATTAAGACAGTATTAGCTCTATTAATTTCCACCTGAATAACCATAGGCAAGTGATATGACATTTGCAAGCACCCATTTTCTCATATGTAAAATGAGGATACATAAGACTGTACCTGGATTAAAGAAATTAATTTATAAAAATATAACATAACACTGAAAAATAACAGGAACTAAATAATTAGTGTTCTCTGCCATCCTATCTGCTGCTAAAGCTCTCGGATATGAATGTCACAAGGGAACACGCTGTGTAACCACTCAGTGACATGAATTGCATTGTTGTCTTCTGGGGCATGTACTTCTCCCAAATAAATCATGTCACTCACACAGCTTTCCTATCTTATAAATCCCTGCTATTCTCCTGGTTGTGTTTAATGGAGGATAAACTCTTTGCTCACAATCATAATCAAATAGTAGCTAGAGAATAAAAGCTGTGGAGACCAGCCAAACATTGATTCAATTAATAACTGATCTCTTTCTCCTTTGGAGTGTCAGTTGTTTCTCCAGTAGTAAAATCTCTCTTGTTTTACAGTAAAAAACCAGACAGATGCTCTGATAGTTACCAGACACACACTGGGTTTCAAATGCAGTCTCAGTTGTGAATTTTAGTTTGTAATTGGTGTCTATTTGCTTATAATTTTTTTCATAGCTTTGAGAGACAACATATTGTGATTTTTATCAAGCCTCTAAGGGACAAAGTTTTTGTAATGCCTAATTTTTATTTCTAAATTTAATAAATATAATGCAAATGATCCATACACATACTAAATTAGTATAATATAAAAATAATATATGTAATTATAACAAATAATATAAATAATAAATAAAATAATGTTTTTTTAAAATAATTATTACACTATAGTGTAATAATATTTTCATTTTCTTAACATATTATTGTCTCGTTAACTCTCAAGAGTGTCCCAGTATTGACAACAAACTATATAATTTCTCTACTTCTATTTTTTCTTATTACATAACAATCATCAATTCACTCAGTCCCTCAAAATTTTTGTACCATATGTCATCAGCATTCTTTATTCTGTCGAACACAGCATGAAGCAACTATTCAAAGAGTATTTCAAACACTGAATTAGAGCAGAAATATGCAATTCAATTTCCTAGTGATATGAAGCAGGAATGTCTTTCACTATAGTAGAGGGAGCTCTAAACTGGCAGTCAGGAGAAATGCACAGATACATTTCAAATAATGTTATTTGTGTTTGTGATATACACTACTGATATAATTAAAATGCTCTGTGGTTTAGTTTTCTCCTTTGTGAGAAAGAAGACAAGGTTAGACTAGATAATCTATAAAGATCCCTCAAAAATCCAATTCTGAGATTGTTTATAGAAATATCTGTTGATACAGATATGTGTGCTGCTGGATATAGGTCCTATCTTTAAATTTTTATGTTTTATAACTAACTCAATTTCAGGGCTGCCTTTATGGGTGTTTGACCTGTGCATTTGCACAAGGCTCTGTGCTAGAAGGTCTCTGCATTTGGTTAAATCTCTTTTGTCACTATCATGAAGTTTTTAATAATATTTAAACAAGGTGTCCCATATTTTAATTTTTCACTGGGCCCGGAAATGTTTGTAGATACTCCTGCTTATTTGTTAATAAAGCTTTTCTTTAGAAAACTACCAAATTTATAAGGCAATGGTTAACAAAATAATTTCTGCCATGAATTATTAAATTCAAAATTATTTTACAGGGCAACACTACACTACAATATTGACTCTCATTTTCTATTTACTTACTTGTCCATAAGCTTAAGTACAGTCCATTCTTGAGTTGCTGCACTAAGGAATGAAATAGCAGAAAAAGTAGCAGCAATGTGGAATATCAGTATGTAATTCTAAAACAATGGCACATCTCTAAGTGAACTTTTGTGTGTTAGCATTGATTAGAGTGTTTTGCTTAAGTCAAAACTTAACCTTTCAAGTCCATAGGTTCTTACACACCAATATTAGGAAGAATTACCATACACACACACACACACACAAAAATACTATCCATCTGGAAAAATAATAGTCAACTTTGGATTTAAAACAAACTTATGTCACAATGGGCTGTGTACATTTTAAAAAGTAAACTAAATATTATGTGATTATACCTTCTTAATTTTTATTGTCAGCTTTTTTTTCAGCTAATCCTAAATAGAATATATATATGTCTATGGACTCTTTGTGCTTTGCTCATGTATCACTCACACTAGTCAACGCTAACTCACTAAAGGGTCATCGAAGGTCTGACATTGTTTTGGGATTAAATATTAGGATTTCACATTGCCGCTACTCTTGCATAGCTCTCACACTACTGTAGCAATTCACAAATGGATTGTATGTAATCTTCCAAAAAGAAAAGACATCATTAAACAAATAGAAATGAGAGTTATATTGCTAATTCACAATGTAAAATGTTTTAGAACTTTGAATATGTATGTGTATGTGTTTATTTAAATATATATGTACATTTATACATGATTATATACACATATAAGGATACATAGAGTCTCACAGTTTATCTTAATATGAAAAAGGAATTGTGAGAAATAGTAAATAGACTACCAGTTACATATAATTAAAAATATGAGAACCTAGTCGGGGAATCAGAAAATCGAGATCTACTAATGTTCTAACCATATGTATAATGGTATTAGCCTCTTATAGTGGCTGTAATGCATTACCACAAACAGTGGATTAAAAAAGCAGAAATTTATTATCTTATACAACTAGGGGTAAAACTTTTGAAATGAACTAATAGATTAAAATCAAAAGCTGTCTTGCTTCTGGAGGGTCTAGAGCAGGGTCCCCACCACCTGGGCTGTGGACTGGTACCAGTCCTTGGCCTGTTAGGAACTGAGCTGCACAGCAGGTTAGCAGTGGGCCAGTGAGCTAGGCTTCATCTGTATTTGCAGTTGCTCCCCAGAGCTAGCATCACTGCCTCAGCTCCACCTTAGATCATTAGGCATTAGATTCTTAGAGGAACACCAGTCCCTAGTGGCAAATATTTTGGAGACCATTGGTCTAGAAGACAACCCATTTCTTTGTATTTCATACCTTCTAGAGGCCACCTGCATTCCTTGTTTATGTCCCCTTTCTCCATCTTGAAATCACAGGACTTCAATCTGTGTTCCCACGTCAGTCATCCCCTCATCC
>NW_011888808.1:3358872-3385641 GCF_000151845.1 Pteropus vampyrus | reverse complement strand
ATATGAAAAAGGAATTGTGAGAAATAGTAAATAGACTACCAGTTACATATAATTAAAAATATGAGAACCTAGTCGGGGAATCAGAAAATCGAGATCTACTAATGTTCTAACCATATGTATAATGGTATTAGCCTCTTATAGTGGCTGTAATGCATTACCACAAACAGTGGATTAAAAAAGCAGAAATTTATTATCTTATACAACTAGGGGTAAAACTTTTGAAATGAACTAATAGATTAAAATCAAAAGCTGTCTTGCTTCTGGAGGGTCTAGAGCAGGGTCCCCACCACCTGGGCTGTGGACTGGTACCAGTCCTTGGCCTGTTAGGAACTGAGCTGCACAGCAGGTTAGCAGTGGGCCAGTGAGCTAGGCTTCATCTGTATTTGCAGTTGCTCCCCAGAGCTAGCATCACTGCCTCAGCTCCACCTTAGATCATTAGGCATTAGATTCTTAGAGGAACACCAATCCCTAGTGGCAAATATTTTGGAGACCATTGGTCTAGAAGACAACCCATTTCTTTGTATTTCATACCTTCTAGAGGCCACCTGCATTCCTTGTTTATGTCCCCTTTCTCCATCTTGAAATCACAGGACTTCAATCTGTGTTCCCACGTCAGTCATCCCCTCATCCCCATCTGTCATTCTAACCCTCCTTCTTACTCAAATAAGGACCCTTGTGATTATACTGGGCCCATTTAGACAATCCAAATTCATCTTCCCATCTCAAGATCCATGAATAGATTTAATAACTGCAACAGCCTTTTGCCTGTAGGTAACATATTAATAGCTTCTAGGAATTGGGATATAGACATTTTGGGGAGCCATTGTTCTGTCTACCACAATAGACATTCTTCATATTCCATATTTGAAAATAAAATACTCTTCCAAACAACAAGGATGCCAGATTAGGAGAAGAAACCGGCCACACCAGTCTCAAACCCCACATTGACACTAGGGATGGTTACATGGTTCATCATGATTCCATGTGGAGAGACGCCATGTAATACTCTCTCTACTAAATGCCTTGTCTCTTAATTTTGATCTTACTTTGAAGTCAAAGAACACCAACCAATATTCCAAATACATAGTTCATAAGTTTTGGTCCAAAGAATTCTTTGAATTCAACAATTTAAGCTTTATTTAGTGGAGTAGACTTTTAGTTAAGTTTCTTATAGGAATGACTAGTAACATTTTTCTAGTTTGGTTTTAAACATAAATCAACTAATTATTTATAATGTGAAACATCTGAGCTCAAAAAATAATTCCGTATAATGAAAAATAATTGTATCGATTTAAGTATGCATGCTAGTTAAATGACTCATTATCCTTATTTCTATTTTTTCATAAATGTCGAACAACCTCATAAACCATTATTATGTTTTAAGAATTGTCAAGCAACGTTCAATAATATTTAGATAATTAGGTTATTTCACATTTTCCTTTTAAGGATTATGTTGCTATCCTCAAGTTTGCCTTTGACTGGAGTCAACTACTTGCAGATTTTTACCTACAAATAGTCATAGAAAGATATTGCAAATTAGTGCAGCTTCTGGTAACTAAAATAACCTGCAGCTAGCTTGCGGGCAGCAGTGAATATTAAAATAGGTTCACTAAAGTTCATTTCAGAACTTCAATCCCTTTTGAAGTGGAGGGAAAATTTTTAACCAGGAAGTCTGTGACTCTTATGAGCATAATAGATTTCAAGTATAAACATAGGTTTAAAGATGGTTTACACACAATTCTGGAATTTATGTTGTAATTTCAGATGAATATTTTTTAAAAATAGGTATAAAGGATAGTAAGAGAGAGATAGAGGAGAGAGGAAAAGACAGAGGGAAGGGAGAGAGAGGGAGAAATGAAGAGAGAGAGAGAGACATTGTCCAAACATACATACAAAGATTTTTTGTAGCATTACCTTTGGATTATCTAGAAATGTGGTAAACTTTATACTGCATGAAGTAACTGTATATAATTATATTTACATAAATCACTCCCTGAATAAAATAGATTTAATTGGATACTAATCCAGTTTCCTACAACTTATTTATTCTCAGGGATATCTGTGCCTCTGGCAGTGATGGTGAATTTTTATAACCAACCATGAAATAGTTGTAGACTTCACAAGTTAAAGGAAGTAAATTTGACGACAGATTTTTGCCTGTGGAAAAAATGTGGTATTATTCTTACATTATATCAAATAAACATAAATTATAAAGGTTTTATTTTTGCTCGAAAATAAATTATAATGAAATTAATACATTTTAAGGAAAAGTAGCTTTCCATCCCTGCAGGATGACTTCCAAAGTCCTAAGGAAGTTTTAACTGCTTTTGGAATTAGAGAGTTATTTCAATAAATCATAGCTCTTTCTATAGCTTTCTAAATTTTTATTTAACCTGAATACACATAGAATAATTTTTCTCAATATCATTACCTCAGATATTTTTAATCATTGGGAAGAAAGGAAGAATATGGGTTCACTAGGTAAAAGCTGAAAATAAACATATCTAATATGTTTATTAGAACCTATTCAACTGTTAATTCTAAGTACTTATGAAATACAATTTCATAAGTACTTAGAATTAACAGTTGAATAGGTACTCAGGCTTTCAAAGTTAAAAGCACAAACACATATTTTAATCTCTTTTTCTATTTCGTCTTAAGTATAGCCATCTATGCATAATGCTACTGGATGTTTTATACAACCCCCTTTGAACATTTTAGTAATTGAGATGCATTCATTATTTGTGATTATCACTGCAATAATTTCTGTAATCTGAAGTTAATTTTTATGATGAATGCAAAATGCTTTACTTTTAATAAGGAAAATGAGAAAGAAATAAATTTATGTATTTTATCAAATAAAATAAATTGGAAAAATTACATTAACTTTGTGGCCTGCTGTATATAAAAATTTATTAAAATATATATTTTGACAATGATTCTAATAAGCCCTAAACAAATATGTGTATTTATTACCTTATTGGCACTTAAAAATATAATTATATATTTTTGAATAGAGTCAAGCATTCAAAATATGTAAAACTTTGAAACAAATTTGTTCTAGCCTTTATGTACTATATATTCAAAATCTTTTTCTATGATTTTATATCTGTTCAGAAGATATGTCAAGTATACATATATAATTTATCATTTCAATACAGCTTTTATTAAAGTATACACATATTTACATGATGTGCTTTTTCATTTTTTTTAGTACATATGCAGCTAACTCATTTTTTTTAGAGAGCTACATGCTTTTTTATAAAATGGACATACTGAGACTTATTTATTCATATTCTTATTAAAGGGTAATTAAGTTCATTCCAGGAGTTGTTATTATATATAGTGTTTCAGTGAACAGATTTCAACATATATCTTTGTGCCCACGTAAGAATAAAAGTGTTTCTGTATGTACCTAGGAGTGTAATAGTTAGGTTAGAATATATATGCTTTTCAATTAGGTAGAATTTTCAAAATAGCCCAGAATTTTTCTAATAAGTTTTACTCACTTGCTCTCCTTCCAAACCTAGTGGAAGACGAGAAGGAAATTGTGGAACAAAAGAAAGAGAAGAAGGATTCTTCTTCCTGAGATGTTAAAAATGAACTCTTAAGAAGAAATAAAAAGTGGATCAGAGAGAATAAAACAGTATAATTAGAGGGAAAGTATAGTTAGCAATAACTAAAGTTACTGCCTTGTCAAATTTTGAACCAGTATTTTCCAGTTTATAAAATGCTTTTTATTTTCTAAAATAAAATCCCTTTCATATCACATCTTCAGGACCTAACCCTCAGGACGTATCCTGTTCTGTGATATTTCTCTGTTGTGCACCTTTATCCTCATACAATTCTCAGAGCTCTGAAAACTCCTGTAACACCATCTTGCTGACGTCACTCTCTCCTAAGCCGTTTTCATCCTGCTTGGCTATGCTTTTAATTTTCTTTGCTGAAACGATTCACTCCATCCATACGCGAATTGATCACCATAATTCCTTAAGTGCTCTACTGAAATATATCCTCTTTGCTAAGATTTTCCTGACATCAACATAAAGCAGATTTTAGATATCTTACTTTCTTCTCTCCCATTCCTCTACGATTAGCATACTGTATTACACGGCTTGTTAGACTTTGTAGATATTTTAATCTAGGTGACTGCATCCTTTATGCGTCTTAAGAGGTATAAACTTTATACTTTATTCAATTCGTGTGCTTCTCACATAGTACATTGTCTGAGGCAAGGTATATACTTAATATATGTCTATTAATTAACAAGTACATTAATGAAAAAAAAAGTAGATGAATGAAAAAGTGAATGAGTGAATTGACGAAAGGACCTAGGAAGTGAAAGACAGACTTGTGAGTGTTTAAACATTTTTTCTTCAAGTAATTGAGGAATGTGAGAATTTTAATAACAGATATTCTATATTTAATAAGGAAATTTATAGAAAATGAAAACAAATATGTCAAATCAGCCCATGATCCCATCACTGAGAAAATACTGTAATTTTTTAAATTTAACACAATAAATGGTAAACCATCCAAACATAATTAGAAGAGGTGGATGGAAAAAAAGGAGTGTAAGAAAAGGAAGAAGTGAAAGAAGAGAAAGAATGAGGAGGAAAAAAGAGGAGAAAGCTTCTTTTTCTTCTCCACCAGCCCTTCTCTCCACCAAAAAGCACATACGCACATGCATACATATAGACACACATATCCACATATCGTGTGTCCTTGTGTGATATCTGTGCATGTATCCTTTTCTTATGTATAACAGAAGCTTGTTTTATGCCTCTGTTTAACCATTAATATTGAATCTTGGAGAGTTTCCCATATCAGCTTATACTTTCCTGTTCTTTCGGAAATCTTAAATAGTCACTGCATGGCTATACTATTTACTTAGTTGAACAGTCCTCTGTTCATAGACGTTTTGTTCCCATTTCTATTTTAAGCTCTTATATGCGATAAATTAGAATTTTGGAATTAGTTTAAATTTACCAGAAAACAGTTTTACTTGGAACTTATTTTAAAATAACTGTCCTATATATTATTTAATTTTCAGATCATGGGAATTACAGATTTAACTATGCAGGTTAGATGTATCTCAATTACCTGATCAAAGATATTGGATGATATTTGACAAAAACATTTTTATATCAATCAACCTCATGCATTACTTCTGTCTAAATATAGAGCACATTCCAGATAGCATCGTACTTAAATAAGTCAACTTTTCAACAAGCAATCTATACTCAGGCAACCACTATATCTCTATTATAGCATTAACCTGTATTAAGGTAACAGTGTGTATTATTATTTGGAATAATTTGATGAATAGTTATTAAAAATTTTGATAAGATAGAAATAATTTATTTTCTCCCAGCATGATCGGCAGAATATAGAGATCATTTTTTTACTTCTCATTCCTCCCCCAAATGGGTGAATAATCTTCATGAGATCCAGGTTATTCTTTTGTTATTATTAAAATGTTTCTGACAAAAGTAACCCCCTATGAGTAATATGACACACTCTTCTGTAATTTACTGATTAAAATGCATATCATTTTGGTGATGTGTGTGTGTGTGCATGAGTCTCCGTGTGTGTTGCTTCAATATGGAATTGTAAATTTGTAAAAACTAAACTTGAGGAAGTTGATGTGATAGTTTTCCTAAGGAAAACACCCAATGACACAATTTGCTATTTTCAAGAAATTCTTTTGTCAAATAGTCTTAAAGCTGTGCCTAGAATCTATACATAGTAAAAAGATTTGGTGACTGCTTCGTGCTTTCTGTTAGTTTTATCTTCTATCTGATTATGAAAGTTTTTATATTTGAGTTTAAGGAATAAACATGTAATGAATTTTCCCTGCCTTCCCGCTCCCCCTCTACACCTTTTCTAACAGTGGCCACATATAAACTTCTCCCCTACATGTCTGTGCTCAGGTCTATCACCCTCTTCTAGTCTTATGGCATTGTTTTCTACCACTTAATTTATATGTCTAGAGCTACTTTCCATTTCTCACTTGAAAATTTCCTTCTACTTATGCTAATCTGCTGCTTATTTTGTTGATATAATCTTGAGTCAAAAGGGGATTCCCCTGGGAGTATTACATGCTGTGGAATACACAGTTCATTTTTCAGTGAAAGTTGTTTTTAAACCCCTCCTCCCACTCTGCAATGATTCTCGATATGCCCTAATTAATCTTACCTTTATTTAGAAGTGCTGATTGTTAAAAGCTTAATTTACTTGATGCATTTTGGAATTTTAAAACAATATAATTAATGCCTTGCCCTATTCCTTGTTAGAATGCTGTCTTTGAGGCCCACTGGGGTTTTCATTTTAGTAATACATGTCTCATTAGATTATGCAGCTTAAGATTTCATATTTAATTTTAATATATAGATAGAGAAATAATTGATGTTCAAAGTAATAAAATTAATAATAGCACAAATAAGAAGGTATTCAATTAAATATTTATAAATTGAGGATACATATCATGGTGCTTTATCTACTGGTTTTAGATCGTCTTGGTGATTGTGATCTAAATGTTAAACTCATATGTGTTAAGAGAATATTTCCTGTTTGTTTATGTATTAGTACTCTATTTAAAGAATATTGATACTGGTCTGCTAATGTTGAATATGCACATTTTTAATGTTTTTCTCTATAATTGAAAATAACTCATTCAATATACTAGATATAATGATAACAAAATTAAGAATTTTGTTGTGTGGATATTTTTAACACACAAAACTACTATGAGGTTAGGAAAGAAGCAGTAAGAAATCACAAACTTTATTATGTCGGAATTTATTTTACAGAAGGAGCTGGATTTTTTAAATTCCAGAATGTAATAATTAGTTTTTTCACTGAACATATTGATTTTAATAATGATAATTTCTATTTGTATACAGTTGACCCTTGAAAAACACAGATTTCAGTTGCATGGGATCCCCTTATACATGGTTTCTTTTTAATGAATACTGTAATTATATTTTCTTCTTTATGATTTTCTTAATATTTTATTTTCTCAAGCATATTATTATAATAATACAGTATATAATACATTTAACATACACAATATCTGTTAATCAATTGTTTATGTTATCATTAACTCTTCCTATCAAGAGTAGGCTATTAAAAATTAAGTTTTTGGGGAGTCAAAAGTTATACACAGATTTTTAAACTGCAGGAGTCATTTGAAAACCCTAACCCCTGCATTGTTGAAGGGTCAACTGTATTTATCTGCATACTCAAAGGTGTTTCTTTATCTAGAGATAGAATTATAATTTCATTTTTTAGGGGAGAAAACGGAGACATTGAAACATCGAAGTTTGTTGCTAATTTGACTAGTTATTAGAAAAATGAATATTAAGACTAAAATATTCTAGAATCCAGGCATCTCTGACTTCATTTTTATTATGCCTCAACATGAGACTCTATTTGTTAGATAGTTTTGCTGATGCAAATTATGTTTGACAAGAATACAAGATATTTGTAATTACCCATACTTCAAATAGAAATCACTATCTTATTATGATAAAAACCAAAACAATTTATTTTTGTGTTTTTCTTATTGCATCATTTTTCAAGCTGTAGTTTCTTGTAAAACTCAACATTGGTGATAGATAATGGACATCAATATAACTAGTAAAAATCCAGTGACTCCAAAATTGAAAGGTTAAAAAAATATGTCAATCCCAAGGTTCACGTTTCAAGGGTTGATCATCTGTGCTATCACAGTATTATTTTGATTTTGAAAAATCTCTATAACACCTTTACATCTAAATCAATCTGACTGGTAAATTAAATCCTTATTAATTAAGTTAAACAAGAAAAAATGCCTTTTTATTTCTCCTGAAGATTATTCTTAATAAACAAACCAAGAAAAAGTTTAAGGATAGAAATCTGATTATAACTGTCCAATTTATTTGGTAGCTTATAAAGCGATTTGCTTTGAAATTGATGCATTATTATATTTTTTAAAAATTGCAGTTAAAATTGGAAAACAAACCCCAATGTAGCAGTGAGCTTGTGCAAGAATATAATATGCACAGCTTTTTTAATTTTAATTTTATTTGCTAACCTAAAGGTCAGTCAGTCTCTCGCAAATTTATTATGCATTGAAGATACAAGTGGTATTTTCCTTCAGGAATAACATTGTTCAAGTGTAATGATTAGTGAATATTTCTTTTGTTCATTGATCCATTAGTTCATGCAACCTTAACTCCTAGACCTCTGGGATCTGAACTGCTGCTGATGTTTATTCTCAAATTACTTCTTTAAGAGCCTATTCTAGGTAGTTTCTAATTAGACACCCCCAGATGGTATGAATCAAGCAGCTGTAATCCCAGCTGGAAACAAGTGTGAAGAAAATGCTAATTTTTTTCTTAGCTGTTTTTTTCTCTCTCACAACTTCAATATTCTCACAATTTCCACAGGCTTTTGAATACTGTAAATTGTTGGATCATATGCTGTGGAATACTAATAAGATATGCTTTTCTAGCAGTAAAGATGAGGAGTGTGTGGATATAGTGGGCCACTTGGACTTCTAAATGATCCAGCTAAAAAGCTATTTCATAGAAACTATGCCCATGCATTAAAATTAATACCAGGAACACTATATACTTAAAGCTGAAGATATTTTGGATCATACCATTGTTTTTAGCTCTTCATGATCTTCCCAAATACTTTCGAGATCCTTTTTAGGCCATTGGTTATGAGATGTGATTCAATAATCCACTAGTTTAGGTCTATCTTAATTAATATATAGTTTATTTGAGATATATTTCATAACCAAAATAATTATTATTTACTAAAACCACAATTATTGAGAACTTTAAATGTTTCTCTCTATATACAAAGCTGTTAATCAACATAATCAACATATTTTTTATTAACCCTAACAACTGTATGTTGTATCCCCAGTATACTAGATTCTTACCATACAGATGAAAAACTGAGATCGAAAGATGTTATATAATGTTCCAGTAGCAGAAAATAGCAAATGTGACAGAACCGAGAGTTATTATCCTAGTAAATAATTATATAGTTAATAATAATAAACCATTTATTGAGTGTTTACAGAGCCAAATAGAGTGCTAAATTCTCAATAAAAAAGTTATATTCAGGTCAGCCTTCCAACACGGATAATTTGATCTAGGACAAAGGCCAGCTAGATGGGATAATGGAAAGTGGCTGCAAAGGAGGATCATTCCTGGCAAACCAGGATGCAGGATCACTATGACTGTATCTTGCACACAAAATTTATTTTTAATTTCAAACTTCAAGAACAGAAACTTACAACTTATTTTTCAGCAAATGTAACTAGCAATCAGTTGTCCATTCTGGCATTAAAGTCAAACTCTTAAGCATTGAACTGTTCTCCTCACTCAGAATTATCAATCAATTCTTTGCAGCGTCCCTTTTCTTGTTTCAAAAACAAGCATTCAGTACTCTGTTAAAGCCTCTCCTCATTTACCGCCCTCCAGCTATTAAATCGGTGATTTTGAAATGCTGTGTCTACTAAATCATGAATATTGCCCATATTTACTATGTCTTTAGCTAACTAATAGAGTGTCTGATGTCATTAACACAAAAACATCAGTGAATTGAATCGTACTGCCCTGAAAATATCTATTTGTTATTTAAAATGAATGATTCCGGGTAGAATTTCAGGACAGCGTGATGGGCTGTGGAATTTTCCAGGTCACATGAAGGCAATATCATCAATCATATTGGCTCATCAGGATATATCCAGATAACAACTCATAATGACCTGAAATTATTTCATTTTCTTGTCTTTCAAATAGTCTTTATTGGTTTGAAAGTTAAGCATTTATTAACTCTGCTTATAAGACTAATAAATGCTTGGATTGAATATTCTCTATCTGCTGCCACAAGGAAAATAATTAGTCTAAAATTTTCACTGCCCCAGATAAGCCCAGGGAAAGAACAGAAGAGAAAGAGAAAGAATGAGGGAAAATATGAATTAATTAAGAATGTGATGAGAAGAAAAAAATGAAAAAAACAAAGAGATATAATGTCTTGGAATCATTAGTGAATTCTAGTACCTCTCTCTCTCTATCTCTGTCACTGTCTCTGTCTTTGTCTGTCTGTCTCTCTCTCTCTGTCTCTCTCTTCTACTCCACCATCTCACCACCATCACCTCCCCTCAAGTTCTCATTAATAAGCTATTTGGCTATTTGCTTCCTGGCTAGTTGGAGAATACAATTTATGTTATGAAAAGATACTTATCGCCACATATTATTTCACCCCAATCATAGATTTTACACATAATTACCATGTCACTATATCTTGAAATGAAAAACATTCAATCTCCTTGTATCTGAAAAGTCTTTTATAACTAGGAGAGAGAAGAAAGTGTATAAAGTCAATGTTCACAAATTAAAACTACATTTTCTTTGGTTTTCAAAACAATAAGAAACTTTTTATTTTCCATTTTATGGCCACAAAAACAGTCATTGACTTAAGCTGTTTAATGTTGACTGGGATATGAAGATATAGAAGGCTTTCCTATAGACCAATTTTTAATATTCCCATGACTTCCCACTTCTTCACTCTCTAGAAGTGTTCTCATTTACCATAAACCTTCTTGTTAGTCACATCCATTCTGGAAATTGATGTAAGGGGAGCAAATTCTGACTCATATATTATGATCCATATTCTAATTTATGGATGAGAAAGAATGAAGGAGGAAAATTGAGAATGATTAGAGAACCAAGAAAATGTCTTGAGAGATCACATAAAAATTAAAGGAACAATTTATACAACAAATGTTACAAATTACCCCAAAATGCGAGATGGAATGTGGATTTTGCCATTCTCTGTATTATTCAAAAGACTAGTAAAATTACATTGAAAAGATAAAATATCCAATGGCATTAATTGGTTTATCAGCAAGAAAAAGAATACCAAAAGTAAAAATTCTATTATGAATTAGTGTGAGTGACATCAAAGAAACACTCTTGATAAAATTAACAAAAGACATGAACATACATTTTAAAGAAGAGGATCATACATTATCAATAACTCTAATCCTTATATAGCACTGTATATCCTCTTTCTTGCCTCTGTCTCCCATTCCCCAACTTTTGACATCGTCCAGAATGCTCTTTGGAGTATGCAGTTCATCACGAAAAAAATTCCTTATTTGCTTAATCTTTTATCCTTTTACTTTCTTCACCTTCTTGTTCTAACCAACACTGGTGTCTTCCCTGAGAATATTTCTTCCCCCCAAATTCTTGTCAAGTCATGGCTGCTTTTTCTCCCACAGCCTTTGTGCTAGGAACTCTGGAGGTGGGAATGAGTATTTCATTCTCCATGTCCTTTCTGGTCCATTCGTCTCTTCTCCCTAAATAACCCTCTCAAAATAAAGACACCCCACTGTTGGTCTCTTTTCAGTATTACTCCTCTCATAATTCTTGGTAACTGAAGTATTCATAAAGTTAGAATAATAAGATTCTAAATTTGTAGACTCATTTTTTTCATTCTCTCTCCCTTTCTCTCTCTCTCTCTCTCTCTCACACACACACACACACACACACACACACACACGCAATGATTTTGTAATTTAACTACTTTTGCCGTTCACTCTCATGGTCATAGTCAAGTGCTTTTATCACCATCATTAATATTTTCAGAAAATGTAGTTTCCATAACCTCAACTTCTAGCATCTCAATCTTTGATCACAATCTTTCCCATCCCCCCACTGGAAATTATTATTCATTTATTTTAATATCTTTTTATATTTAATCTCTTCCATCTATGGCTTTACATTCTTTCTTACTATCATAAATTTTATGATTGACTGTTATTATCACTCTCTTGCGTACAACTCTAAGTTCTTTGCCCTAACCCTGGTTAAGTCCACCTCTCTGCTTACTCCATACCTATAATTATAACAGTGTAATATGGCTGGAGGAAACATATAGCCATGCCTACTTGACTGCCGTGACCACAAACTCCAAGCCTCACGTGCTACTGGCTGTCCCACGAAATTACCTTTATCTGCTCAGTCTGCCACTAGCCTAGATAAACTACCTCATATGTTATGCTGTCTTCTCAACCCCCCAGCAACTTCCCCTCCATACTTTCTCTCTGTTTATGTCCTGGTTCATTTTTCTGATTAAGAAAATAGAAGCAGTGAGAAGAGAATATCCTCCTATCACTTCTATCATGCTACCCACATCAATGCATATATACTTTGCCTTGACTCCTGCAAATATGAGTGAAGGCTGACCCCTTAACTCACACACTAATTTCCATTCACTTTCGCTTATTCAAGGATATTGTTCAAGCTAGTCCTCTCTTCCCTCCCCCATTCCCATGGAACCAGGGATATCAAATTCTGCTTTAGAGCATAAAGGGGCTTACTTAATTTGAAGGATTAATAAAATGCTTTTTATTCTATTAGTCTTTTCCTCAAGAATTCATACCACCTACTTCCAAAGCCATAAAACTGGAACATTCTCAAATGCCAGTAAAGTTGGCTATTGAAATGGCCTTGCCTGAAAGATATTGGTACCTAAAGAAATCACACACACACACACACACACACACACACACACACACACACACACACACACACACACACAGATAGAGACAGAGAGACAGAAAGACAGAGGAGTTTGGGATTCTTCGGAAACTGGACTAAGATATTCATTAGTTCTAGTAAATAGATTAAGTTTCCTTCTGGAAGTGTCTACCAAAGTCTAAGAGATGAGGAAGGTCATTTTGTCTGTGTAAACCGCGTCTGCAGAATTTAAGCCATGTCCACAACTATGACATCGAGTTGCCTAAGACAGCCCAAAGTGGGCAGTCTGATTCCCAGTGTACTCCTGCACAATCCCAAGGTCAGTGGAGAGTGTGTAAAATTCAGTTTGCATTTCTCAGTTGTGGTCTACAAGAAACCCTGTAGCTTCCTGAGCAAAAATATGCACAACACATCAAAGTGTCTGACATATGATTTTTTTTTTCAAAAAAAGGTTACAGATCAATCTGAACTTTCAAGCGAGATGAAAGACTCTAACATCTAAAGAAAGATGACAAGATGTGTGTTTTCATGACAAAATATAATTTAAAACCTCTTCAGATCCTCCCCCACAAGATGCCAGAAATCATTTCTTTTTTCACCAAAAGCATATTATTGGAGTCATAATTCACATCCCCCCAAAAAGGAATAGAAAGTCAATAGACTCTAACCTACTTTCAACTGTTCTCAGTCTGTTTTTGGTGTGCTTTTGCTGCAGTCATGGGCACACTGTGTGAATGTTTGTACTCTTAGTATTATAGTATTAAACATTAAATATTGGGGAACAATGCCCAATGAAAAACTTTAAGAACTATAAATTGTATTCATTATCGCATATAGGTGACTGAATTGATACTTATGTTTCTTATAAATTAGCTGAAGAGATGCAAAAATATGCACAGAAAAGGGTAATCAAAGAAGAACCAAATAGATTTCAATGGATAAATATATGGAAATATTTCTTATAACTGACAGTATCACGTTATGTGGCAGCAGCAGCTTCTATTAAAATGTCAAATATTACTTTTAGTTTTGACCATATGTGGCACATTGTCAAAACAAAAAAATTCTACGGGTTTTGATGGAAAAATACTCCTAGATAGAATTCAAGAGTCAGTCTCAGAGGCATTTATATCAATACTAGAGGCACAAGTCACATCACACCCAAATGCCATTGTCAACTATAATTAGAGCCTTATCTCATTTTCTGTTATTTTATTTAAGTGAGGAAGAGTCTATTTAGTCAAATGTTTCAGATATACACTGTTTTAGAGATGACTTGAAAGGCAGTTTCCTTTAGAGCCACTGATGCATATATTCATGAACTTTTTTCAATTGTCTTTTTTTTTCCCCCCACAAGGGACAAAGCTGTAAAATGGATTGTCATTTGCAAGGAGACTCCACCTGTACTAAAGAGATGAAAATGTGTTTTCTGGAACATTCAGGGTTTGATCCTTTAATCTTCGCCACCATAGCAATGCTGTAGCCTGTTTTATTTCTCTTTGATTTTTATTTTTTTCTTCTTGTTTTGTTTGTTGTTTGTGTTTGTGTTGTATTTTCACTTTCTTCCTCCAGAGAAAAGGATAACTGAATTCTTGATTAAATTAGCGTGCTTTATTCCTCAGGAAAGGAGACACTGACATCAATTGTCACATAGGATAGTTCTAATTGATCATTTCGGCCAGGAAAAAAAAGAGTAGTAAACTGTGACATAGTGAATATGAATTTCTAAATAATATAGTTATTTCTAGTATTAACTAAAAATCCTGAGAATAGCATCAGTAAACTGTATGTAGAAATGGCTACATTTGAATAATTGTAGATAGTAAGTATTTAAAGCGAAATTTTCACATCAGCTTCAAACTCAGGTTACGCACAAGAAAGCTATTAAGTTGCTGCGTTGTCATTAATATGACTTAAAAGGAGCATTCTTCCAGCTTTCTGAAATAACCACATAATAGAGAGAATATGAGTTAAGGACAACAGTGAGACAAATCAAAATGATGAAAGGTGTTTCTTTCAGTTTAAGTCTTGAGCCTTACTTGAAATTAGAAAGGATTGCAGGTAGTAAATAAACAACTAGCAATGGAACACATCATTCTCACCTGCATTCATTCATTCTTACTATCTTGCTGTTACCCCGCCCCCCACCCTCCTCCCCGCTCCCCGCCGCCAACCCCAGTTCACAGGAGTAAAGCACCTGGTGACTGCAGTTGTTAACATATAGTTTTCCTGTTTGAATGTTTGAATTGGCAATATCATTAATGGAGTTGCTATAGTTTGAGCATCAATTGCTTTAAATGGGAAAAATAAGTAGAAAGAGGAAGGAGACAGTAGGCTAATTCTTCTCTGGCGATCCAAAGCATTTTACTTTCTCTGCTATGAAGATCATGTACATCAAATATATCATACCTTCTAGCAGCCTATCTGCATGTTCTAAACATAAACTGTAAGTTTTTAATTCTATAGAAAAGAAACTTTGATTCTCCCACATCAATGGTGATTAAAAATTAAAACAAACAAACAAAAAAAACGGATCTATCTAAAATTCTACCCAAGACTGTATGAAATGCTTTCATAGAAGCAAGAAGCCTTGTAATGGCTAAAATGTATATCAAAAATCCCTGTGATTTATAAGATCTCTCTGTGAAGCAGCACCCCTAACTTATAGAAACAAATTAATAGAATTATCGGTATTAAAAAAAAAAAAGATTTTTAGTCATAAGTATTCTAGAAGCCCTGCTATATATTCTCTATAGAATCACTAATGACTCCAGAAACGATCTAGCTAATAGAAGACAGAACAAGAAATACAAAAGCTGGAAAGAAGGCTATACTATTGCATTTGGCTCTGGGAGACAAAACAAGATCCAGTAGGAGGAATAAAAGGAAACTACTCTTGGGGGTAGAAAGGGAGCTGGGGATGATGGTGGGGCTGTAAGTTGAGGCAAGATCTCAATTTAGTGTAATTAATAACTAACACTGAGAGGGGTTCAATAAAAGTGAATTATATGTTGGTGATTACATAAATTTATATAGTAATTATATATTATCTACTGCATATCTATCTATCTATCATCTAGCTATCTATCAACTATTTATAGAAACTTGTTAACGTGTTCATGCAAATGCTGGAGACTGCTTCTGGAACATCTTGAATGAAGGATTCTTGTTTTGGGTAGAAATTTGAATTAGACTACTTGAAATGTCTTTTTCTATTTCAAAATCCTCTAATTCGCATATCACAATATAACTTAGCCATACTATGTATAAATGGATTGCAAGTAGTTTTTCAGCATATGAAGAAAGGATATAGAAACATTTATTCTATTTTTTTTTTTCCTGATAAACCATTATCTCTGTTTACCTGTCTAAGACTGAATGAGCCTTGTAGGTGATGACATTCAATTTGAAATGCATTGCTTAATGACATCTAATCTTCTACCTTTACCTGGAAAGTTTCTTGTGAGAAAGAATTGCACTGTATGCCTTATTAACAACTCTTGACTATGTATTATAAGAAAGTTTAGATATCAGCACATTCATCTGTGCATTCAATAGTCTTTTTGGTAAGCAGATGTAGATATGATGGCCCATAATTCAGCATTTCTGGAAAAGAAATAATTTGAGACTTTGAGAAGGAAAATTCACCTCAAAGTATTCTAAATGAGATTTCTCATTTTTCCTGAAAGTAATCTAGTAGCGTAAACTCATAAACCGGCTCTGAGATGCCTCTTACAGATCCTACACTCTAAAATTCTGTGTTAATCTTCTATGAAGTTTTTCCCCTGAATAAGGGATAAAATGAAGAAATAAACACTTCCAAATTATTTTCAGTTTGCTGATAATATTTCCTTGGGGACTTGTGTAAGCTATTTCAGAACTATGGGCAGATGACACTAAATGTAGTGACATCTTAAGGAGTAGAGGTCACTAAGACTTTTATCACTTATTCGACTAAGTTGTCAACTTTGGGCACCCCCAGAGTACAAGGAATTGCTATAATCAGTATAGCATTTACACGTTGCATGAAAAGACTCTTGCGTTTTTCTCTTCCTGTTTAGAAACAATTTGAGACTTGGCAATGAGTTCGGTCATCTGAGGAAATGCAGGTGAGTGGGCATTTTAAAATTAGCAGATGACAAAGGAAGGAAAGCCAGTGGTTTTACACAGGGAAAAAGCTTTTAATGGTCTTCCTTGTCCTCTTGATGTCCCTGAGGTTTTTGAGATGGATTTTGTTCATTTTAGATTCCGCGGAAGGCACAAATAACGGAATTTTAGTTCATGCTACACAGAGGGAAATTCATAGTGGCAGATTTTTTTCTCCCATCATATCGAAAAGAGAAAAAAGAAGTGGCATCACTGAGATATGAGGGAACCGAAAGGATCATCTTTCTTTTTTATCTGGTGATTGGACTGACCCCAGCACATTTTGCCATGACTCACAGAGACTGCTTTAACTAATTCAAGAAGGATCTTCAAGGATGAGATGGTAATGGTCTGTCACACTTGCTTCTGACCTCATACAGTTTCGGTTGGAAAAAAACTGAGAGTTCCTCAGTAGCAAATAAAGGAAGACAGAGAGGAAAATTGCTTTAAGAGGAACTAAGTTAAATTCAAAAAAGAGCACCTCTACTTCACTGTAAGAATAAAATAAACAGATTAGTTTTAGGGCCAGATGGAAGAGATGCAGGATCATCCTCGCTAAACCTATCTTGGCATTATGACAAGTACATGGATAATACTAACCATATAGAAGTTTATCTCATTTATGATTTGAAGGTTTTAAAAAGAATTTAGGATAGTAGCCCTCAAAGCCATATAGTACTCTGTACTTTTTAAATGTGGAGTATTATGCCATGTACCTTTAATTTTTTCTTTTCTTTATTCCTCGCATGTCCTAAGAATAAAGTCCTCAACCAATGCTGTTGATCAACTGCATGTCCCTCAAGGACAGACACAGAAAAGAGTTGACAATTTAAATGCTTTAGAGGAAAAGGTTTTTCTATACGTAACTGCTTCCTAAAATGTGAGCAGCAGCTGTAGAATCAGGGAAAACTGCAGTTTGCAAGCATTTGCTGCAGAGATTTGCCTTTGCTGAAGCCAATATGACTATCAAAACATCCGTGGTACTCTTTCTTCCCTCGCTACTCCTCCCGTTTCATACGGTTCCTTTCCAACACGCTTTTCGATTGTCCTAGACTCAGAAAAATGAGATAAGATTAAGGAGTGAATGAATATACTGAACAACTTCCAACTTGTGAGGTTGGAATCCTGAGATGCCACATTGTTTCTCTGAGTGGCTTCTTATGCCAAGTCACAAAAAAGGCCACCTTGACTTTGGAGATTGTTGATAGGTATGTCCAGAGTGACTGAAAGTAACCCATGTTCTTCATTACTTTGAATATCTTCTGATTATCTGACTTTAGAGGCAAGTCACTTTCTTTAGTCAAAATCCTTCTATTTATTATTAATTGAAAAGAGTTTTTACTTGTCTGTTAGCATATACATTCCACCAGAGTTGGGGCATTGGTCTGATTTTGCTGTGCATTAAAATATCCAAGTGCCTTGGGCATTGTTGGTCTCAATAAATATTTGTCGAACAAATTTATTTAACAAATATTTGTTGAAAAAATATTTGTTGAAAAAAGGTGAGTGAATGAAAGTTTTATACAATATTCTGAATTATTTTTCTGTCAATGTATGATGTATGTAGCCATAATTAGATGTCTTAAATAATATATATCAAAATATTTCTAGAAGAGAAATGACAAAGTGTAAAATGAATAAACCGTGTTTAGTATCTTATTTACTTCTTACAAAATGGGTATGGGGATATTTGCCTTAATATTGTCATTGGAAGCAGCAACGTGGTAGTGGATATAGAAACCTCTTTTCATTAAATATTTCAGTGTAAGTCTTTTAGAAGTTCGAACATTAACTCACACCAACTCTGACAATGAGAATATTTGTCAGTGCTGGATCCTCATGTGATAGGCTTATAATGATTTTTCAATAGTAAATATAATATTAATTAAATTTTAGTGCATCCCAATGATTCCTCACAGTGTTGACTTTTAGATTTAATACATTATGTATTTATCAGTCTGTTTCTCTGAATCAAGGCCATGTACAAGTTGCCTTTGTGAAGAGGGTAGTGACACCTTGTGGTAACAACTAACACTGCAAATGGCTAAGATTGAGGGTGGTGGAAATTTGAGAAACAATTGTACAAAACTGACAATTTTGCTAAGAGAAACAGAATTTTCATAATAAGGGCGAAAATGGACAACTTATGAAATAATGGCACATCTTGAGTGGAATCGAAGCACTAAAATGTTTGTTTCTCTGGACAATAAAATATATTTTGAATTGTCAAGTCAGAAAAAAAAAATGAATTGACCGACAACAAAACCATCTATTTGAATCTTTGTGTTTTGAAAAAGAATATTTTATATTCCAGTAAATCCTCTAAATTAATGTGATCAAATATTTCAGCATAAGCAATAGGAAGAGAAAAGTGAATATGAAAAAAAATAGCTCAGCTGTGTAAAACATTACTATCTGGGAGATGAAGCCGACTCAAAATGGTTCATCGCTACATTTGGAAATTAAAGAGCTTCGACCTGGTGAAAATGTCTTGCTTTTTGATTTTTGAATACTTTGGGCTTTATTTTTCAGTAGAAAAAATATTCGGTGCAGATATTGCAATTGTTATCAATCCATCTGTAATAATTATCATATCAGTTTAATGGTATTTTATTGAGCTTTGAAATTGAAAAGGAGAAAACAGGAAAGAATTGGTAGAAAATAAGTTGAAAATTTATTTTTCAACATCTAACAGGTTTTTTCTGTCCATGTGTCTTTGTAAAACTGAGGAGTATATAGATGTTATAGAGATACTGATAATCAATGATGAAATAACAAGAGTTTAATTCATAAAAATATTTAATTTGAATTGTAATTTCTATCTGAAATTAGATAAATGCTAAAATGATTATGTAATTTATACCAAAAACATTTTAAAATACTTTAGGAAAAATGGATTTTTAGACACAGATATGCTTTGGAATAGAACAACCTTATTGCAATATCTAGATATGAATTATATTACTAAAAATTAAAATTGCTATAATCTTAATATGCAATTAAATAACAGAGAGACAAATAAACTTTTTCAATGTATAATGATTTATAATGAAATAATAGTTTTCTCAACCATAATTTTGTAAGTGTATTATAAGCAAAAATGAAACAGCTGAAAACCTCCTTTATGTAACATTGTATATCAATAACACATTTCTTTTCATACTATGTATGAAAATGCATCTTAAAGATGTTAAAGGAATGTTTTCAATATAAAGGCAAATTCAAGACTTTCATGCAGTACTAAAATGAACAAGTGTTAGAGAGTTTATCTCATTTTTATAGAGGAAACCAGTAAGATGTTATGACTGGTATAAAGGAGAACTCAAAGGAGCATACATTTATATGCAACAAAGTAATGGTGAAATGAATTTGAAGATCTGGTTTATTCATAGGGCAATAATCAATTGCACGCTAGCAGCCATAAGTCATTTTATTACTACGGATAAGAAATACTTGCATTGTTATCTATTTTCTTTAAATTAACTTCTATTTCTAAAGAGTTGTTTAAAGTAGCCTAGCCAAAGACAAAGTATACATTCCATAAAATCAGATAACACTGAAGTTTCCAACATTTCATGGAAAGGTCATTCTTTAATATTTTTTGCCTATTCCAAAGTCTAATTTTGTCCTCGCAAAGTAGACTTGGTAGGTTCATCATATATGAAATTAGCAGATTTGGCCATTCAACTAGATAGCTGATCAAGCAGATTCTGGGTTTTATATCAGAGAGGAAGAAAGTAGCTTTCTTCAATGATATTAACCTGCGATAAAATAATGGGAAGATAAGAAACTATCTAAATATGAACCATTATTTCTATTTTGAAAGCACAGTTGCTTTCTTAAGCCCTTCAGGAGTTGTATTTCAGAAAAAAAAAGTAAATCTAAATTAAAGGCACAGGTCTACTTTTGTGTTTATCTCACCATTTGCTTTCATTTTTCCTTCCTCTCATAAACACTTTAAAAACAATGTAGGAGTAAGTTCAGAAAGTGATAATAAGGGATCACTGGGCTCTATTAAATATTATTTCAATGTCCAGTTTCTCTTTGAAAAGCTAATATTAATGATATCATTATTAAGACTTTATAAATCATTATATAACTATGTCTTTTTATTAAATTTACTGGAGTGACATTGGCAAATAAGATTATATAGGTTTCAAGTGTACAATTCAATAACACATCTCATATATATTGTACTGTGTGTTCACCACCCATAGTCGTATCACCTTCTGTCACCATATATTTGACCCTTTTACCCTGATCTACTCCCCTCTCTCCCCACTTTACCTCTGGTAACCACTAAAATGGTGTCTGTGTCTATGAGGTTTTTTTTGTTTGTTTGTCTTGTTTGTTTGTTGCTTTCAGTTTTATACCCTACATATGAGTGAAATAATATGGTTCTCATCTTTTTCTGTCTGACATATTTTGCTTAGTATGATAATCTCGAAATCCATCCATGTTGTTGCAAATGAGAGTATTTCATCTTTTCTTATGGATGAGTAATATTCCATTGTATATATGTACTACATGTTCTTTAGCCAGTCATCTTTTGAAGGACACTTGGTGTTTCCATGTCTTGGCCACCATGAATAATGCTGCAATAAACATCAGGGTACATATATCTTTACAGATAAATATTTCCATAATTTTGCAGTAAATACCCAGAAGAGGAATTGCTGGGTCATATAGTAATTCTAGTCTTAATTTTTTGAGGACCTACTGTTTTCCATAGCAGCTGTACCAATTTACATTCCCACCAGCAGTGTATAACTCCATCTTCAAGGAAAAGAAAAATAACTCCAAGGTATACAAATGAGTTTTGCATAGATAAGTTACTTTTTATAGAAGAAAAAATTTAAAAAACTATTTTTTTTTTATTTCTTAGTAATTCAGAAAAATTGCCTCAACAAAACTATTTTTAATTGTTTTATCTTTCTAACCCCATTGGGATGAGCTTTAAGATTTTTTCCAAAAGTCTAAAAAATTTTCAAATAAGCACTAAAATCAAGCTTAGATATTACCTTCTGTGTGTCTGGGACACCTGAACTTCAGCAGATTCTCATTCTTATGATGACTATGGAAATATCAGTTAATTATCGAGAAAATGAAAATATGAGGTTTATAGAATATTTAAAATTATATAAAAATGGAAATAAACATATATTAAATCATAATAGTTATCAAAACTTAATAGTTTTGCAGCTAAAGCCTCATCAAATTTCTTTTCTCTGGATTTTTAGGAATGTCAGAGGAATGATATATGTGCCTCTTGTGGGAAAAAGCAATTCGAGAAGTTCACATACTATGTGAAGCTAAACGAGATTGTGTTTACAGGCATCATTCACTATTTTTGCTTCAGTAACTTTAAAAATATTGTGCAGAATCAACCCATTTATTCAAAATCTTACTTTTTCTAGGCTATTTTAAAAATCAATCAAATCTTTTAATGTTAATCAGATTTGTATATAAAAATATTTTACATATATTAATTAGAAGAGAAGTGACAGTTTTCACAATTTGAAAGTATAGTTTCTTACTGTTTTATAACTCGGGTACTTTCTTTGTCAGAAAGGGACTGAGTTTTATGTTATAATATATAACATAATATATCTCATTATACACAAAGTTATTTTTTCTCCCATTTTCAGTCTCTTAAGATGACATACTGTCAATTCCTCTTTACAAAAAGACCACATCAAAGTGGGCTTCTGACATGAGAAAACTAAGATAGAATCATTAATACTTTTGCTTTTCTCTTTAATGGAATGCTTACTGTGTATCATATAGATGCAAAGTAGTATAAGAGGATATTGAAAGGTCCATATTAATAAAGTCGAAAGGCATGAGAATGATAAACTTTAGACAGGGTAAGGTATGATGTCATTGAGGAGCAGGCAACCTTTTACCGCAACACAGAGGAAAACCAAATTGCTTCAATCAGGGTTTCCCACAGAAACGTACTGATGGCATATATGTATCTGTATTTCATATATATATATATATATGAAATCTGTCTGTCTATCTATCTTCCTATCTCTCTCTTTCTCTCTCTTCCTCCTTCCATCCATCCATCCATCTATCCATCCATCCATTCATCCATGTACATATTGAGAGATTTATTTTAAGAAACTGAACCACACAGTGTGATCACTCACAATCTATTGAATAGGTACACAGGCTGGAAACTCAGGCAGGAGTTGATATGGTAAACTTCAGGCACAATTTCTTCTTTAGGAAAACCCAATTATTTTTGTCTTATGACCTTCTACTGATTAGATGAGGTCCATCCACACCATTGAGGGAAATCTCCTTTCCTTGCAGTCAATTGATTGTAGGTATTAACCATATCTACAAAATATCTCCATAGCAACAAACGTATTAGTGTTTGATTAAATAACTAGGTACCCTAGTCCAGCCCAGTTCAGACATAAAATTAACAACTACACGGACTACCTCCAAATTGGGAGGGTGGATGAGAGTGAGTTTTTGCTTAAAGAATAAATATTTGGACTGTGTGATTATTACAACAAAGAATGAAACATTTAGAGACCACGTGGCAGAAAGGCAGGATACGTGGTCTTTGTTAGGCATCGGTAGGCCGATGTGGGGAGGATGCTGTGGGTGAATCAGGATCGATAAGGTACTAGAAAGGCAGGTGATTCAGGTCAGGAAGGGCCTGAAAAGGTGCCATTTTCCTGAAAGTAACCAGCAGATATGAGAGTTTTTCAGCAGTAAGTGACATCGTTAGATTTGTCTTTTGGAACAATGAATCTGATCTTATTTCATAGCACAGGTTGAAAAAACGACTAGAAATTAATAAGAATGGGAATCAGATGTAACCTTTACATTCTGAGTGAGAGTGTTTGACACTATAACAGTTAATGGTAATAATGGCATTGAGAGAAGGCAAAGATGAGGGAAAATAGGCAATCAAAAACAAACAAACAAAAAACCCCTAGGGAATTGAAATGCCACAATTTGACCAGTTAAATGAGGAGGAAAACCAGGATAATTATTAGGATTTTTGAAAGGGACACAAGGAATAACTCTTCTTACCTGAATTTTGAACCAATTAAGAACAGACACAGGAGGAGAGCATTTGGAGACAAAAATACCACATCCATTTCTAAGAAATTGGTATTGGAGATTGTAGGTTATAATCTGCAGAGAGGGAAGTTTTCAAAAATGAAATCCCGGATTTAACCAGATTCCACCTTTAGCAGTGGTAGTCAGGTCACAGACCCTGCCATCATCTCTCCCACCCTATATACCAAGCTGGTCACTGAGGAGCAGCAAATTCATTCTCCCTACTTGAGGTGGAGGACTGAGAAAGGTACGAGGTATAGAACGAGGTCAGTGTGCAAGGAGCGAGAAAGACGTGAGACCCTCCCTACATCCCCCACCCCCACCACACGATGGTCTTTCTCAGTTGCAATTATTTCAGGGGGTGCCATAAATGAATTATTCAATTATTTTTACATTCTAATTTTACTTTTATTTGTAACAATTTGGGGTGTGTGTGTGTGTGTGTGTGTGTGTGTGTTTGTATGTGTTCAAGAGTGAAAAGAAATGGGCAAAATAGTTTGGAGAGGAAAAACAAAAACAAAAGACCAGGGAGAGCATGGGTTGGGGTATCAGAGAGAACAAGCAAAACTTCAGTAATTTCAATTAGCAAAAATACATAAATTTAAACTATATGTGCTCTACCACTTTGTAATAAAAAAAAAAATGATTGTCTCTAAGGTACCAATGAATATAACAGTAATTCATATTTGCATATTTATTCATCTATCTATTCACTAAATGGTTTTGAACATCTATGAAGGCCAGATGTGTATGATATTGGGCCCTGAGACAAATACTACTATTACTGCTAATGTAATAATGTCACATCAACAGTAATAGTGATGATTATGTAAGTGTTCTAGCAACAAGAAATTCACAGTGGTGTATGTTATACAAGCCATACACCCACATAAATATGATTTTCTTTGTCTCCTATATACTTAGCACAGTGTCTGGAAATTAGGAACTTAAGTTACATGTTTATTGAATGAGTTAGACTCAAGAAGATCACAGTTATAGAACAGGTTTACTTTTTCCTACTGTAATGTCTTCAGACAAACTCCATTAAAATATTCTTGCCTTTGGATTAAAACATGAACATCAAATGTGTCCCATTTGTGTTTTTTCCAGAGAGGCCAGTTGTCAAACTCTATTTTTATTAGGTTTGTATCTTCCTTTTGTTCACAGATCAGGCCTTATTGGAAGCTAGCTTTGGAGACATAGGTAGAATATAATTAGTTTCTTCTGTCTTCCTTGCTCTTCTCAAAATCCTCCTTCCTTCCCCCTGCCCCCACTGACAGACACCTGTTTCTGGTCCCTCCTATGTTGGGCCTGATGTAGTGGGAAGGGATGGACAGAAATAGAAGGCAAAGCTTCACAGGGGTGTAACTGTAATTTTGATTTATGCTCTCGGGGTTACAGCAACTCAGAATTTGAAGAATGCCCCTCCCCTGTGAGTTCTGTGGGTTCCTTGCAGATATTGCACTGGGGATAATGACAGTCCTCAGGCCCAGGCAGTGCTTCATTTCTTAGCATTTGCTTTTACAGGTTCCACTTACACAGTTTTTATGATCTTTAGATATTCTTTTAAAATGAAATTCCTTTCGAAACAACTCACGGACACTTCCTTTTGAGAAGATCTGCATCTGGCTCCCACGCTGCAGCGTGTTTACGCTGTAGCTGGTGGATGTACAGCTCCCTCCTGCTGAAGTTCTAGTCGTTCTCTGGTTCTCTCCTCACATGAGGCCCGTTCTGGTCCTCCCTCCTGTAAAATGTCTCATGCAAGTTTCAGGTGATCCTTCTGAGCCCCAGGCTCCTCAGGATACTAGTTGAGCCTTCTCAAGCCTTCCAAAGTTCTTCATTTGTCTTGAGCTCCGTGGTGAGAGAAAGAGAAAAGCTAGAACCTGGCAGCACACCAAAGTCACCTGGGAGCCTCAAAAACCACCAACGCCTGTGGTCCAACCTCAGCGATTAGGATGTAATGTTTCAGGTATGGCCTGAGCATTTTTGATGATTGTCCTGTGTAGTCAAAGTTGACACAGCTGCTCCAGATACACACTTTCTACTGACTTCCCCAAGAAGGCTTTGTCTTTGCATAACCTGGGGAGTGGTTCATGGTCCACTTGTGGCAGTCTGGTTTTAGATTACCCTCTGGGGTGACCTTCATTTTTAGATCTTTACAAATCTGAAAAGCTTGACACCTTTTATTCTCAGTGTTGGGACTTCAATCAAAACTCTGAGAAAGCAAGAGTTTCATTTAAAATCATGCCCGGTTTTTGTTGAAGTGACCTGACTGAATAGAGAGCTGATGGATAGGATTAAGAGTTATGTAAGTCCCCAGGACAAACATTGAGGCTGCTTAGCAATTTTCCAGTCCATTTTCCTTCTGCGTATCATTTTGTTTTCACTCAAAAAGCATACTATGTCCCTGATTCTAAATATGTCTTCACTTTACCTAATATTTACTGGGATCAAAAAGTGTCAAAACTGACCATTTCAAAGTCACCCAGCTTGATGCTTAATTTTCTCTCAGAATATGTAGCAACTGATTATTTTATATATCCGTATTTTGGAAATTGTCTCTTTTTTGCTGTCCTCCATCTTTTTTGATGAGAGCTATACAAAAACTGGCCAAACTAATTTATCTTTGTAAGTTTCAGGGTTTTGTTAGGCAATGGATTTTATAATTGGGATATTTAAAGTAGTTCAATCCATGTAATATAACCATCAGATTCTGAACAAATTTAAAACAACCACAGAAGTTACAAACTTTTCCAGGTGAAAAAATGACAAAAAAAGATTTCTGAAGTGGAAATCAGTTTGAAATAAAATAAAACATGAATGTGCTACACATGCAAATTAATTAATATTTGAATAGTTATGCAGTAGTTTTATATAAAATAATTTTGCTTCCATTTCTAATGAGGAGTGATTGTGATTAAAAGAATGAAAGCATACTTGTTCCCCTCAAGAGATACAAGCATGAAGGTGTTCCATGTAGTTGGAATAA
>NW_011888808.1:3352065-3357612 GCF_000151845.1 Pteropus vampyrus | reverse complement strand
GGGGATAATGACAGTCCTCAGGCCCAGGCAGTGCTTCATTTCTTAGCATTTGCTTTTACAGGTTCCACTTACACAGTTTTTATGATCTTTAGATATTCTTTTAAAATGAAATTCCTTTCGAAACAACTCACGGACACTTCCTTTTGAGAAGATCTGCATCTGGCTCCCACGCTGCAGCGTGTTTACGCTGTAGCTGGTGGATGTACAGCTCCCTCCTGCTGAAGTTCTAGTCGTTCTCTGGTTCTCTCCTCACATGAGGCCCGTTCTGGTCCTCCCTCCTGTAAAATGTCTCATGCAAGTTTCAGGTGATCCTTCTGAGCCCCAGGCTCCTCAGGATACTAGTTGAGCCTTCTCAAGCCTTCCAAAGTTCTTCATTTGTCTTGAGCTCCGTGGTGAGAGAAAGAGAAAAGCTAGAACCTGGCAGCACACCAAAGTCACCTGGGAGCCTCAAAAACCACCAACGCCTGTGGTCCAACCTCAGCGATTAGGATGTAATGTTTCAGGTATGGCCTGAGCATTTTTGATGATTGTCCTGTGTAGTCAAAGTTGACACAGCTGCTCCAGATACACACTTTCTACTGACTTCCCCAAGAAGGCTTTGTCTTTGCATAACCTGGGGAGTGGTTCATGGTCCACTTGTGGCAGTCTGGTTTTAGATTACCCTCTGGGGTGACCTTCATTTTTAGATCTTTACAAATCTGAAAAGCTTGACACCTTTTATTCTCAGTGTTGGGACTTCAATCAAAACTCTGAGAAAGCAAGAGTTTCATTTAAAATCATGCCCGGTTTTTGTTGAAGTGACCTGACTGAATAGAGAGCTGATGGATAGGATTAAGAGTTATGTAAGTCCCCAGGACAAACATTGAGGCTGCTTAGCAATTTTCCAGTCCATTTTCCTTCTGCGTATCATTTTGTTTTCACTCAAAAAGCATACTATGTCCCTGATTCTAAATATGTCTTCACTTTACCTAATATTTACTGGGATCAAAAAGTGTCAAAACTGACCATTTCAAAGTCACCCAGCTTGATGCTTAATTTTCTCTCAGAATATGTAGCAACTGATTATTTTATATATCCGTATTTTGGAAATTGTCTCTTTTTTGCTGTCCTCCATCTTTTTTGATGAGAGCTATACAAAAACTGGCCAAACTAATTTATCTTTGTAAGTTTCAGGGTTTTCTTAGGCAATGGATTTTATAATTGGGATATTTAAAGTAGTTCAATCCATGTAATATAACCATCAGATTCTGAACAAATTTAAAACAACCACAGAAGTTACAAACTTTTCCAGGTGAAAAAATGACAAAAAAAGATTTCTGAAGTGGAAATCAGTTTGAAATAAAATAAAACATGAATGTGCTACACATGCAAATTAATTAATATTTGAATAGTTATGCAGTAGTTTTATATAAAATAATTTTGCTTCCATTTCTAATGAGGAGTGATTGTGATTAAAAGAATGAAAGCATACTTGTTCCCCTCAAGAGATACAAGCATGAAGGTGTTCCATGTAGTTGGAATAAACTATGCCAGTTAAATATCACGCATCCTTATTCATATTTTTAAATTACATTTTATTAATTTTCATAAGGAACCTCTCCAACCAGAGCATAAGTTCTTGATGACTTCAACCATGTTTAATTGTTCATCTGTATCTTTTAAATACCTTATGTTTAGTAGCTTTTTAATAATAATTTAAAAAATGTTAATTATGGTATTGTAGTATCATGTCACATAACAGCCCCTCGTTTGGTGATCTAAAGCTCAGGCAAAAGTCAACTAGTGATCAATAATTACAGAATTCTATTAAGTATTTTAAAATAAGCATTGAGTATAGCCTAATGTATAGGCTGAGGATGATTTTGCTTTTTTAGGATGTACTGGGATTTGATACTTCTACCTGCTAGAATCTAGGTTCTGATTTTAAGAGCTCAGGGTTTTCCTACCTAAGGACTAACTGAGCTTAGATAAATAATAGAATGGTCATCAATGGAGAGAAACAGTTACTATGCCTATCTGGAGCATTATTAAAGGCTAAATTTTGTCCTTGCTTAGGCAAAAGAAGGCAACACATATTATTTTTATTTCCCATAAATTAACTGTGCAAAATAATTTCATTTTAAACATTACAAGGCTAATTATTAGGTTGTAGCATATAACCAGGCAAGAGCCTTTGAGAAATATCCCTGGAGAACATTTTGATTCCAGAGACAGAAGTTGCTAATTGGATTTGTATCGTTGAGTCATTTAGTTCCATTACTCTTTGGGACCTGAGTTATCGAGGCCTCTGGAAGGGTGAACACCTAGGGCCTATCAATCACCTTTCACTTAGCATAGAAGAGGGAATGACTTGTTGTAGATGAGCCTCAGTGGAGAGTTTACGTAATGAAGTTTCATATACATATATATTCTGCTTTACTCTTGAGAACTAGCACTTTCTCACTTTTTTCCACTCCAAGATGGTGGGTTGCAGCATCAGCTCCAGAGGTAAAACATATTTGGCCAGTCGGTTAGTTGTCAGTTCAGGGATGGCACACAATCCATGCCAAACTGATCTGAGCCAATGAGTTCCAATTCTAAGGTTTATATTGGAGCTATCTTGTATGAAAGGGACAGCTTCTGTTTCCTGAAGTGACTGAGAGACAAAATGCAAACTTGGAGTCTCTGGTTCTGACATGCTTGAAGCCAGACTATTCTCGACTTTTAGGTTGTGTGAGTCAATAAAGTCCGTTTCCCCCTTAAGGCAGTTTGCGTTGATTTTCTATCACTCGCACCTGAAAGAGTTCTGAATAATGCATCCAGGATGCTCTGTCTGCAAGTATGTACACATTTTCCACATAGCACCTCATTTAGATAAGTGGTGGCCTGGGTGTTAAATGGAGAATAACTGCTAAGCGCACTCCTATAGGTAGTAAAATAGCTGAGAAACATAGATTTTTCTAAACTGGAACATTCTAGTTCTGTGTCAAATGACAGCTATTTTCTCTCTGTGACCACAGATTTCTGTTTGACCTCCATAGCATTTGGAGTTTTATACCAATCAAATACCCCTTGAAATGGGTTGGTTATACATAAAGGTATTTAAGGTAATGACTTCTGGGTTCCAGTCTGTGATGCTGTTATCATGAATGAGTGACGAAAATGGGACAACATTGTGACACAACCATGCTTTTTTCTTTCCTTCCTCCGTATAGCTAAATAGCCTTTTATTCTGAGATTATCTTTTAACAATTTTTTTGGTGGGGGGGTGCTTACAAATGTCTCTAAGGAAATGAATCTATAATTTGTAGTAGAGTTTTGTAATTTTTTTTTTTTTTTGCTTTTTTGACCATCCCTATTCACCAAAATCAGATATAGAAAATCATATTACTGGCCCCAAGTTTTTACTAGTATTGCTGTCATTGTTGTTATAAAGGTGATGAAAAGATACTGATTTGAGAAATCTCAAATTATAGGAACCAATATTTTATTGCAACTCAATATTCTCTTGATTTTAATTACAAAGTGTGACAACTCATCTCTCACCAGTGGACAGTGAAAAATTGTGAACCAAACATAAAGTTTACAAAATTGACCTTTTCCTGTACTCCCAAAGATAGTTCAGATTTACGTGTATGCACCTCGGCATTGCCTGGTGTGAGGAAGAGTTTGGGGTATATCCAGCCTGGCACATATCCCATGGGACATTAAATAAGTAGGTTAAATACAAGCACAGTGTGTGCTACAATCAGAGAGATGTGGATAAAGGCTTCACCATTGTGAATAATCATTACTGGAGATACAACACATCCTGGACTTAATAGACAGACATAGGAATGAAAGATGCTGGAATGATGGGATAATGGCTTCTTTAGACTCTTGATGGTGGTGATATTCATACAGGTGCCATCGAAATTATTGCACAATGGAAGAGGAGTTTTTCTTTATTGTTTTTATTTGGTCTGTTTTTTTACAAGGAGAGAGTATAAAGAAATAATAAATACACACAAAGGAAGAAAGATAATTCAGCAACACTGAGCCCCAGAAAACTATTAAATCAGAGAAAACCTAGCAAAACAAATATGTGCCCTTTTAGGCCACTCTCATTTATTCCCTGCTTCTAAATTGGAGAAGATCTCACAGACACTTATATGAAGCAAGCAGCCAGCCTATACCCACAATCTGATTTCAAAAACATTGGAGAACAATAACAGCCTTTTCTCGGGATTTTTGTTGATAAAGGAAGAGAACAGAGTAACATTGCATGAAAGATGAGCACTCCTTCCTGCACTCATGCCCTTTGTTATGAAACTTTGTTCTACTACAGGCAGAAGATGACTCTCTAAGTCTTGATTTGGGGCTTGGTAGTGTGACTTGCTTTGGTTCAATGGCATGATAAGAGATGTGACACACATCTGTACACAGTTGTTTTTTTTTTCTTTTTGTGCTCTGTAAATGCCACGAAGAGGCTTCTGCCAGATATTTGTTTATATGTCAACTTGGGCCCCAGAATGAAGACACATGGATGAGACCTTAGCCCATCCCTCAGGGGGCTGCCAAGCACAGCTGGACCCACAGTTTGAAACAGAGCCTATCAAAACAGACTAGCTTCATTCCACAGAACCATGAGCATGAGAATAATTGCTTACTGTTTGCAAATAAATCTTGGGAGTATTTGTTAAAAAGTGTTATTGTGATAATAGTCGTTACAGCTATTAACGCAGAACTTCGTAAGAATTCTCTTTAAACACCGTCACTCCAAATTCTCAATTGCTTGGGTAGCTGCACTAATCTGCTTCCTTTCCTATAGCCTCATTGTATGATTCTATTATTCTATGCTACTACCCTCTTAATTAAGTAAATAAACAAAAGCCCTTTCTGCTTTGCAAATTTCTATCACTACCTTCTCTCAACCCAAATCCCCAAGTGCTGCTGTTAGAGAAACACAAAGAAATAATTTGTCTTTTTAACAAGTCAAGACAGGGGACACATAATACATTTTTCACTTAACCGGGGCAGTTACAATGCCCTAGTCACTCTTCTGAGCTTACAGTGTATATATAGTCACTTGATCCCTAAAACCTTTATGATTAAAACCATTTTATAACAGAGAAAACTGAGGCTTTCTGAGGCGGTGGTATTCTGGGTATTCTAAGTATTTGAGTAGAATATGTATGGACAAATAACCTTCCATTTTCTGGAAGGAGGCAGATACTGAAATTTGAAAATGAAATTCCAAGCCAGGAAGAGCGGCAGGAATTTTATCCTGAATAACATTTTTACCAGTATGCTGACCTGGAGGCCTTGGGTAATTCTAAGATTTTGGTAAAGAAGCGCGTAAGTGGGTATTCTCTGATTCCCACCTGGCAAAGAGCTGGGGTGGGAACACCCAGATCCAAAATAATCATATTTTACTCCCAACTTTAAATTGGTTGTAGCAATCATACGCTTTTCTGAAGCCATTTCCATCAAGCTTACATTGCATGGTACAGATTGCTGCAGTGCCCACCCGCGGGCCCCTCCCTTTGCCAACTTTGGAGCAAATTATGTTTCCTATGCTTGCTTTGC
>NW_011888808.1:3340401-3350170 GCF_000151845.1 Pteropus vampyrus | reverse complement strand
GCTGCAATAAACATGGAAGCAGAGATAACTCTTTGAGATAGATCATTTGATAGTGCTATTTTTAATATTTTGAGAAAACGTCATACTGCTTTCCACAATGGCTGTGCCAATCTAATGGATTGAGAAGCTGGCAGAAGGAGGGATTAAAGGGGTGGCCAGAGCGTTGCAATTGCAAAAGTTCTAAAACCCAAAGCTAGAAAATTATAGGGCAGATTTGGTTTCATATAGTCATTTTCTAATCTATCGGTGAAGGGAAGACAGACTCCACAGAGTCTGTAATTTTAATTATTTTGTTCACTGCTTTATTTCCAGTACCCCTGGGGAACTGCCTGGTTAGCACTCTGTAAATAGTTGGGGAAGTCCCTAGTAAACTTGGGGTATAACCACAATTCGTATAAAATTATTCTCCCATTTCTTTAAAATTTAGTTTGTTTTTGCCTTGTTTTATCATTTTTATGTTTTGAGTTTGAGTTTTAAAGGCCTACGCTTTGAGTCAAATAGTTCTAAAAGGCTATAAGGCAAAGTAGTTCCCTATAAAATTGTCTGGTGACTTCATCCTTTACCCCACCCATTTCCTGTACTCACTGGTAACCGTTTAAAACCATGATTATGTTCATTTATATAAGTTGCACCCCTAAAGACAGAAGTTTAGTGACATTCAAAGCATACATTAAATGGCTAAGCAAATAAATACTTCCTTGGTTTCCTTCAACTTAATAAACTTGTGAACCTTACAGTTATTTTTTTGGGGGGAAGGGGGATTCTTATGTACTTATTAATAATGCATCCTCCATGTCACCTCCCAGTAGCACAAATCACATCTCAATACGTTAGCTATTGCTTTAATTTTTAGTCCTAAAGAACTCTTCCTTAGTATCTTCTGACCTACTCCAATCTGGTTTAATTTCTCTCTAGAATCCCAGCATCCAGTGGCTGTGGAGTTTCTTAGTAAGCATTTTGTTTTTATTCCTTCCACCTCTCTCTTGCGTTCACACCCCTTTTTTCTAGAACTTCTGATCTTCTGCCTTAGTTTGCTTTCTTGTTTTGGTGGAGCACATACCCATTCCCCACATTGCTTCCTGTGACAGGATGCCTGGTAGGTAACATTTTTGAGACTTGTGTCATAAAATAGAAAAGAGGCCAAAGACTCAGAGAGATACATGGCAAAAATGTAAAATAAGGGTTATTGGTAAAATTTAGGGCAGAAAAGCAGACAGTAGTTGTAAATTATCCAATAGAGAACAGACTTGAAGTTGGACCAAGATGTTTGCTTTTCTGAAGGGACTATAGAGGTGGATCCCTGATGATGTGAAAATTCCCAGTCTGAGTATTGATGTGGGTCTCTCTTCATCCATCATGCAAGGCTTTTAGTGAGATGTTTAAATCTGGAGATTGATGTCTTTATTTCTAGAAAATAAGATGAAAATGTCACTGTTGATTTTTCTGGATCCCATTTTTTGTTCTCCTTCTAGAATTTCTATTATTCAAGATACTTGTCTTTCAGGGTACTTTTAGATCCTACTTTCTATCTATTTACCTTTTTACTTTACTTTCTTGGAGATTTCCTCAACTATATCTTTCGGCTATTCTGATTTATTTGTGCTTTTATTTGTTTTCTCTCTTAGATGATTGTGAAACAATACATTGAGTAGACGGGATCTGAGGAAGAGTAGTTTAGTAAGCATTTATATGCATTTATTATTTGCGAGTCCCCTTCATAACCAGAAGGGGGAAGACATCGAGGACAGACCCTACAGAGGCAACAATATAGAAATAAAATTTAATAATATTGCTTTGCTTAGATTGTGTTAATTTTAATAGATTTCATCTATAGATACCTTTATCTGTTCATTCATTTATTCAACAGATATTTCTTGAGTGCTCACTACATGGAAGGTATTATTCTAAGTTCTTATACATGCAGTGTTAAATAGAACAACAACGAATCCCTTTCATCATAGAGTGTTTGTTATACATTCAAGTCATAGTGATAATAGTTCAAGTAATATGCATATAAAGTTAAAATTGTTAAGGACATAGTTAAACCTCGCCATGAATATAAATGACTGAAGGGCTGTGATGTGATTTGGTAAGCCTGGATTAGACGCAAACAGACGGAGTTAAGAGGAAACATTTGGTTTCTTGGGAACTCAAAGATGCTGGAAAGTCGTACGTGTAGGTGGTTCATTGGAGCGAGGCTGAAGACTTTGATATATCAAGACAGCACCCAGAGAATATGGTGATGATCATTAGATAAGCAAGGTTAAAGTTTGTTATGCAGATATGAAATCGGAAAACATTAAAACAGTAGTTTCAAGAATATAAATCAAAGTAAATTTTAATATCACTTTTAAATTCAGTTTGAAAAATATGTCCTAGAACTAGAATATTTCCAAAAACTTTTTGACGAAAGAGGATATTTGAAAATTTTAAATCTGAAACTGTTTAGCTGGATTTAAAATGGTTTAGTATTTGCATGGACTCATATCATGTATGACATGGAACCACATCAGTTCAAAATAAACCTAAACAAAAAATGGACATAATTATAAAAGGAGCACTTTCTCCTATTTTGACCACTTTGGGAATTAAAATCTTAACTCCACAAATTGATATGAGTCCTAAGTCCCAGCTACCTTATATACTGTACAGAAAGATTTTTTACATTGGACTTTAGAAAACCTAAACATAGCTTTGAAAATAACTGAACCTATATTTCACAAGAAAAAATATACAACATATGCTACAATGTATACCACCTCACCAGAGATTAGAAGACCTTGCATGACAGAAACATTGATGAGAAAGAAGAGCATGAAGCCTTTTGTTTGCAATGTGACATATGCTATGTGGGCTGTAATGCTCACTTATTTTCTGAAGGGTTTTTTCTTTATTTAAGCACAGGTTTTAAAGATGACTACGAGATTGTGCAGCTCTTTGCCTTCCTGAGTGTTTAGCGTCAGTGATGTTTTTCTCACCCGCTCATAATTAATATAGTAGTAGTAGTAGTAGTAATAGTAGTAATAGTAGTAGTAGTAGTAGTAGTAGTAGTAGTAGTAGTAGTAATTAGTTGCCAGGGAGCCCTTTTAAATTAAACTTCCAAATAATTTTCTTATTTATTACAGATTCATCACATTTACATTTCTTTAAAAAATGTCTTCCTAGACTATCAAAATGTCATGCTTCAAATAACTCTGATTGCTTTGCTACTAGAAGTCCTCAAATATTTGAGACATTTTGAATTGTAACTGAGTCAAATTTTGAGATCATTCTTTCTCTCCTAACAACTGTGTATCCTTGATTTGAAACACAATAAATTCGAAAGCTTTTAACTTTAGCCTAGTCAATAGTAAGGTCTTTAATTAGGGTCTTGATTGACCATATCCGGGACCTGTTTTCACTGCCTTGTATCACGTATCTAAGTGGCACTATGCTAGATTCCCTAGTTATATGGCCACACAAATGCATGAGAGATGCAAAGATAGACCAGACTGCTCTTGCTTTCAAGAGATCTACAAACCAGGAATGAAGCAGACTCTGCACTTTAAAATCTGTAATGCTGGGTGGCATGCAATAAATACTGAATATAAGTAAAAAGTATGGTGGAAGCACAGGGGAGGATAAAATTAATTCTAACTAAAAAGGTTACAGATAAATCCGTGGTGGTTTTGATACTTAAATTTAGGTTTCAAGGATAGATTTACAACAAATATAGAAAGTGTAGTAGGGAAGAACCCTCAGGTGAAAAGAAGAGTATGAATTAAATCATAGAGGTAGAAAGAGAAGCAGGAATTGAGACACGAATTTTTCCTGGAAAACAGGACAAACAGTGAGAGGCAGAAAAGTGAGCTTAAGTCAAGTGGAAAATGCCTTTTCCATTATAGCTTCTTCCCCATTCTTTAGATCAATTTTTTTTTGTTGTTTATGTTTTTATGCTAAAACTCAAGTGGTATAGTCACTATTTTTCCCTCCATTCTTACTTATTACTTCTCTTCATTCAGCTTAACTTTGTTGTTCACTTATCAAAAGTTTCTTTAACAAGATTGAAATTCTCTCTCCTCAATTTTTTTCTTTTTAAATTTTAATTTATATTTCATGACCACAAGTTTGGATTTCTTCTATAATTTCTTCCCCAAATGAACCAACATTTTGGTTAATTCTGTTGACTTAAGCAGTTGCTGAATATTCAAAACAGTACTTTAACTACATTAGGTCATACCTATTATTAAGAAGGAATATGCCAATTTTCTGATGACATAAAAATATCAAAGCTATAATAAACATTCAGTGGAATATAACCTTCTCCATTTTCTTTACATTTTTAATGCTCTTGTTTTCTATGACAATTATGGCATATGAGTACTTAAAATTTCAATCTTTTGAAAGTATTTTGTTAGTATCATAGTATAGGGAAAATTTTTCTAATACATTGCAAAATATGAAATTTAAGTGAACTATGTTTGGCCTTATTTTTAAAATAGCTCTAAGTGTTTTTGTAATACTGAGTTTTTATCTTATAAATTATGCCAGGAATATTTGTGAAGTCTTTATAAACATTTTTATTGCAACATATGTATACATCACTAACATGTAATATATGCATGTTTATATGATTGTTTTAGACTTGGTTTAAATACAATAAAAAATCTGACAGCTCTCCCTGTCAGTTTTATTTTTGGGTAACTCAGAAACTTTGAGGCATATAGGATAAGCTAATGATTCTGTCCTTAGAGACTTCAGATTGCCTTTGTCAGTAAAGTTTCATTCAACATAACCACTTCTGTGCTTCATTTCTCTTCGGTAACATCAAAATATCACTTGGGAGACTTTTGTTAGCAAAATGTAAAAGAGATTGATAACATAAACTCTGAGAAAGCCAGAAGCTTTCTAGATGTCCAATGTCATATGCAGCCAATAGTTTTGACCAATGAATTTCAATTCCTGGGTTGACAATGAAAATTTCTCTCCATCAGATTTATAAAGAAAATCTGTAACTATCAGTTGACAGGGTCATTGGAAATAGCAATGCCTGGCTGTGTGGTTTATTTACAATTTTTTCTAGATCTTTACTAAGCAACATTTCAGTTATTCAGATTTTCTGGCAATTTCCCTAGAAATTACACAGGTTTTATCTTGATTTTTTCTCTTTTTTTTTTTTTTCTGAATTGATCATAGGCGATCGTTTAATATTTTGGTTGTTTTAAATTTTTCAATTATTCTAATAAAGGACAGAACACTAAAAGATCTACTTGTTTTCTTTTGATGTTTTCTCTAGCAATATTCTATTTTTTTTTTTTTTTACTGGTGGTTTTAGAAGAATTATATTCACCAAATAAGTAAGCAAGTGAACCTCAAAAGTGGCAAGTTACCATCTGATTATCCCTCATGGATCTATAGTATCACTTTTCTAAAGTGTCTAGGAAGCTGGGAGTGTCAACAAGTTTATCCACCTGCCAAGCACTCGGTAAAAATGTTACTTTAGTCTCACAGGTTTTCAGTCATTTGTCAATCTTACACAGTTGATATTTTCTTGATTTAAAAAAATGACAACTAAATTATATTTGTTTATACCTCAGTTGGATTGTGGATTAACTTGAACTCACAGTGGCTCTACCAAAATTTTTAAAGGTTTTTATGACAGCCTGTTGTTTTATAGGTAAATAGAAGGGAAAGATATGAATTCTGATAATCTGCTGAAAATTGTTAGAAACTGTAATGATTCATATTGTTGTGACAACTTCTGAAATAATCTATATATACTGAAAAGAGTGTACTATCTCTTAAATATTTGAGCTGAGAAAAATTACTTTTGCCATTTCTTAATCACCCAAAATATGAAGATAATCTATACTTGGAAAATAGTTGGTATTCAAATATTCTGGTTGTTTACAGGAAAGATTTATGTATTATAATTCTTCAAGATCAGATATGTGTGTGTGCGTGTGTGTGTGCGTGTGTGTGTGTGTGTGTGTGTGTGTGTGTGTGTGTATTTTTCTCAAAGTCCCTTAGTGACTTGCACATGTTTTTTGAATTAGGTTTATTTGATTGGCTATCTATCATTCCAGTTGACAAGGAAGATGTTGTGCCTCATATGAACAGAGTTCAGCACTCAAACCTGACACCACACATAGGTATGGAAGCCAATTTACCTTGCTGGAGGAATCTGCTGGCTCTCAAGCACTGGAAGTTGTTTAGCCTCGTCCATTCTCTTCCTGGCCCGTGGGCTGCAGCTTAGAGTCACACACTGATAAATAGAAGGGAAGCTCGAGGGGCTACCATGCTTGTTTTGCTTGCGAGCAGGGAGGAGTCTTACTATCTTCACCATCACGTAAACTTATTTGAAGGAAGCTTGCCACTTTCTACCTTTACATTCAGTGATGGCTGCTTGTACCTACCCACTCTGTAAGGGCTTGGGCTTCTCTAGATTTGTAGAACTAGGTTATTGTTTCTTTCCAGCAACAGGTGAGGAGCAGAGACCCATCTGGACTCTGACACATTTCTAATGGCAGAAAGTGGTTTATTGTCAGCAGCTCAGCTAGCCGCTAAGGGAAGAAAGAGCAGCGGTGTAGCTAAAAGGATGATGCTGTTTCTCAGATTGTCCCATCTGGTGCTTGGGAGAAAATCCCTACTGGTCTACCTTCCTGAAGACTGTTTCTGGAATAGCAGATGTCTTAACAGAAGGATGATCCCTCTGTGATCTGCTTGGTCAGGAAGGTTCCATGCATTAATAAAATATATGGATACAGAATCATGGTTACTTCTCTCTACTCAGTACCAGGGTGTGCCTACTCATTTCTTTTTTTTTTTTTTCTCTTCCCACAAGGAATCATAATGCCCATCCTTGCTATATTTTTGGTTTGGACCACATACATTAACCCCAATAGTATCTCCCAGTGAAGGATATTTGAGGGGCAGGTTGAGGAGAGGGAGATAGGTGATAGAAGTACATCCTTGAAAGCTTCATGCAAACGTATTCATCTCCTCTCTGTAGCTGTGTGCTTTACTTACGTTATACTTTATCGTTTCCCCTTTTTGTAACAAAGATAAATACTTAAAAACTCAACTAAATAATAATAGGATAACAGATTAATAGGTAATAGTTGTGTACAAACCAGTCCTTTATATTTTATTTACTACATAAGTTAATTTCCTTCAAATTTTAATTCACTTGAGCAAATATTACCAACCACCTATGCTCTCTGCTGTTATTCTTATACATGAGAACTATTGGAGAGATGAAGAACCATCACATTCTTCCCAAAAGACATAGATAATGTTAGATTTCTTTACGTGCTGCTAAAGGGATAAAGATTTTAAAAAAACAGAAAAAAAAACAAAAAAAACCCCAATCTACTCTACATTGGTTTCAGAGGTTTATAAGAAAAACCTTTTGGAGGCTTTAAAAGCATTCTAAATTCAAAAAAAAAATTAGGAGTAATGTTTTTCATATGACTTGGATAAAATTATAAACAAATTCAGTAAGTTAAAAAAATCAAGTTACCTTTCTTTAAAATTTCATGCTTATATTTGGGGCTGTGAGTGTTACATGTATTTCTACACATTGCATTTTTTTTTGGTGTGCATGTGTTGTGAATGTGTGCATGTGTGCATATATATTTAAGTACATTTTTGCACTTAGTAAATGCCTATTATACTTTGATTGTTTAAATTCTATTTTCCTCACTCATCTCCATGTACCAGCACCTAACATAGCACCAGTGACAAGCATTAAGCAACAAACGAACAAGACAAACGGGCAAAAATTCATAGACAAAGACAACAGTTTTGTGGTTACCAGAGGGAAAGGGGTGAGGGAGTGAGGTAGATAAGGGCAAAGGGGGGTCAAATATATGATGACAAAAGGAAATTTAACTTTGAGTTGTGAACAGATCATGCAATATACATATGACATATTACTGGATTGTACAATTGAAACCTATGTAATTTTATTAACCAATATAACCCAATAAACATAATAAAAATGAAATTTAATTTAAAAATGAAGTTAAATAAATGTTTTTTGAGTAAATAAAGATGAAACTCTTGAATTCCACTTCTATGATATTAAGACTTTTATTCCTAGATATAGTTAATGAAAATCAGAGAAAAATCTTGCTTGCACCTATTTGCTTAAGGAAACACTTCGGTCCATATATTTCTCTTATAAATTGATGACTTTATAACTCTACTAGGCTTCAAAACCAGTGGTGGGGAAGGGTGATAAAATTAATTTTAAATGTTGCTTTTGTATATCTGGTTTTATATGGCCATTAATAAGAAAATAAACAGCAGTCATTAAAAACAATCTTAGCCATAGAGTGACTCTGCGCATGTATATTCTACAGTAAATATCTCTCAAAATTACAAAAATGTTCTGAATTTCTATTTTTGAAATGTTGAATAGCTTAAAAATACTAAATTGGTAGTACTGCACCAAAAATTCAAAGACATTGTTAGATATAGCTGGTGACAGATAGATACAGCTAGTACTTGTAAACAGCAATATTTAGCAAGATGTGGTGTAAATATTACTCTAGGTGTGTCTGTGCTTACAGGGGAATATGTGTCTAGATTTTTCCCTTTCAATTCTGATGGGCCCATTTCTAAACTTGTGTATTTCTGGACTCCATTTGGTTCTCTTCTCCCACTCTCTTGAATTTTTCTTTTATTGTTGCCATTTGTTTTTTGTTTGTTTGTGTTTGTTTTCAGATTTTTGGTGTAATTTCTGAATCCTGTCCTGCCCTCAGCCAGGATTAGACTAAAAAGTTCTGGCAAACACTGACTAGAATGGTCCATTTAGGCTTGAACTTTTACAATTAACTTGAAAGTTAATGATAAAAACTGTTCTGTCATTTAAGGTGCAGTGCAAACAAGATATCTGCTAGCAGATATTTCTCTTTTTTACTAAATTTATTGAGGTGACATTGGTTAATAAAATTATATAGGTTTCAAGTCTACAATTCAATAATATGTCATGTCTATATTGCATTGTGTGTTCACCACCCAAAGTCAAATCTTCTGTCACCATATATTTGACCCCCTTTATCCTTATCTACCTCTTCCCACCTACTCCCCTTTCCTCTGGTAACCACTAAACTGTTGTCTGTGTCCATGAGTTCCTGTTTATCTTGTCTGATTGTTGCTTTCAGCATTATATCCCACATGTGAGTGACATCATACAGTTCTCAGTTATTTGAGTCTGATTTATTTTGTTTAGCATGATAATCTCAAGATCCTTTCATGTCATTGCAAATAGCAGTATTTCATCTTTTCTTATAGCAAGTAATATCCCATTGCATGTACGTACCACTTCTTTATCCAATCATCTGTTGAAGCACATTTTGATTGTCTCCATGTCTTGGCCACCATGAATAATACTGCAATGAATATCATGGTTCATATACCTTTACAAATAAGTATTTTCAGATTTTGTGGGTAGATACCCAGAAGAAGGATTGCTGGGTTTTTTGGTAATTCTATTCTTAATTTTTTGAGGAACCTCCATATGGTTTTCCATAGTGGTTATACTAATTTCCATTCCCACCAGCACTGTACAAAGGTTCCTTTTGCCCCACAACTTCTCCAATACTTGTCGTTACTCATCCTGTTGATGATAATGTCAGCAGACATTTATGTTCAAAAGATAAGGGCAAGAACAAGATGCAGGAGAAGGTTGTTAAGTATCTGGTAAATGGTAGAGAAAGGGGACCAATTCTGTGTTGTCACTTATTTGGTTACTCTTTATGACCATTATTCTATACTGTATTAT
>NW_011888808.1:3315978-3339366 GCF_000151845.1 Pteropus vampyrus | reverse complement strand
CCTTTAAAGTTTTGATTTGATCCAGCCACTCTATTCTTATTTTCAAATAATAAAGTATATTTAGCAAAGAGAATTAAGTAAAAATAGAATCTGTAATTATAGAATATTGATTCTCTTGAAGAAAATCTTTACTTTCTCACATAGAGATAAATTCAGCTACTTTGGCCACATCCAAATATAGATAACGTAATCCAGAATTGACTTCTGATTATTGTCTAGTGTGTGGGGAGGCTTTGCAGAGTGTTATTTATTATGAAAAAAAAGTCACAGAAAAGGAGACAAACATCTACTAACTATAATTCTCTTTACCCCACTAGCCACATTATTCACTTGCCCTCAGAGTGTGCCTATGTAAGAAATGTTGATGGAGCAAAGATATTCTTCAATATTGGGCAGAGAAAAGAGCACTGACTTGAGAAAGAAAGGATTTTCTTTCTTCTCCCAAATATGATAGTAATAGACCACTTGAGATATAGTTCAATGCATTCTTTGGCTGTTTTCCTTATTCCAAAAAATAAAAGAGTTAAACAGAAATTTTATCTTAAGTGACTTCTAGCTCAAAAAAGTCTGAGTCTATGAAGGGTTCAATGTTAATGTTTCTTGTAGTATCTTCCAAAAATAGGGCTGGGCCTAAAAATTTCATAATTGTTAATTTAATTTTAAATGTATGAAAGATACCTGAATATAGTATCAAATACCTAAGGATGCATCTTTCAGAACCCTTAATCTTTTACAAATGCTATTTTATCTTAAATGTTATCTTGACCCTAAAATGAATGGAAGAATGTTAAGTACAGAACTATGCACTGAAATGATGACATATCTAAGCAACTCAGCATATGGGTGGTTAGTAATTTTTTGGGAAAGTTTTTTTACATATATTGACATGTCATAACTTTTGAACTTTATATCATCACTTCCTGGATTCTTAGTCTACATTCGATGAAGACATAATGATGTTTATATCATTTAGATTACATTTACAACAGGTAAGCCGCTTTCAAAAAGTCAGATTTTTTTCACTCTCAAGTTGTTTACTTATTTTGTTATGTTTCTTCAATATAGAACTATAATAGATTTAAAAATTACTTAAATTAATTTTTTTTTACTTTTTTCCTCTAAATAATGTTACTTGCATTTACTTTATAAGCTTAACTTGATCATATCTTTGCATTTTTGTTGAACTTTAAAAAAAGGAAATTTATTGAGCTGTTCTACTTTTCAAATACATAGGGAATCACAAAACATTCTTATACTTTATGTACATTCTACTGCCAAACCTATACATGTAGGGTCACTATTTCTAAAATTGTGCTTTCATGGGTGTGGAACATGTGTACATTCATTAACATGCAAATACAAATGAACAAATGTAAACCACATAATTATTTTTTATTTCTCTCCACTGAGTTTGAAGCCCAATGTAAGTTAGAATAGTAAAAGCACATTAGAAATATACCCATTGAAATCCTTTCTTAAATAAATAATAATCTGAAAGACTGCAGTTCACTTTATTCTTCTTATTTTCTATTAACTATCATACTAAATAACTGACTTTATACATTTATTCAAGAGTTTCATTCATTATAAAGTTATTCCATCATTCAAGCAACCATTAAATATTTGTGGTGGATGCTGTGCTGGATGATGCGCCCAGGATGGAAGATGAGGGAGAAAAATATATCTTAATTATTGTAGTAGTTTAGATTTGAATTAGAAACACACGTAAGACACACACACAGATACATATAAGTGTGAGAGTTTACTTAATTTGGCAAAAGGAAAATTAAGACATTATTTCTGGAATTAATTCAGTTAAGTGCCAATTATTTAAACCTGCTTCCTGTATTTCTTGAAACATAGAATGAAGCTTTGAGATTTAAATTTTGTTGGTTAAATATAGTTTATATTATAAAAGGAAGTGTCTTAGACTACATCTGATACTTTACCTCATTCTGTAGGCAATAAAAGTCAAACCTGGCCAGTGCAGGGTAACTGATATACTAAGAAAAGCAGCTCTGGCCTCTGATGTTAGCGCAAGACGTGTTTTAGGCCAAGGCAGCCATTCGTCATTTGTATTGAGAAACTGTAGTATTGCTTTTATGGATATGATTACTTCCTACAGCAGAGAGAAAGAGAAAACAGAAAAAAAAACTCACATATATATTTTTTGTGATGTCTGGAAAGCAAGAGAGCAAGAGAATGTGCCTTCCTCATTTTGAGCAGCATTGTAGAAATTGATGACGTTTGTTATCGAGTCTGCACACATGTGAATATATAGAGTAGGAAGAGGCTTCTTTAGGTAAAATATTGTGTTTCACATCTGTAATAGCAGCTTCAGAAATCTAGCTTCAGAGCATATTACTGCTAATATTTTTCTTTCAAAAGATAAGCCCCACAAAGGCAATTCCGGCTTGTCTCTTTACGGGCTCAGGCAACTACTGCTTTGCGAAAATCGGTAGTGACAGGAAGGGGAATATGTTCAGAGACCAGTGGGCTCCCCGATCGCCATTGCAATATTCCTCTGCAGTGAGCTGGAGACCAAATCTCTGTTTTCTTAGATTAAAATAATATTTAAAAGAAAAATTTCCTTTATATATATATATTTGTTGTTGTTGTTGTTGTTGTTCAGAAGTTAAGACCATAAATTTTTTAATGATCCATTTCCAATTTTTAGAAAATTCTGGGATTTTTTCTCTTTAATTTATTGAAAAACTGTTTGAGTTAAATTATAAAAATGTTATGCACAATGAGGTATGTTTATCTTTTATTTTCCTAATTAAAAATATTAGAGTAGCATCTTAAAATATGTATTTTTCTATCAGAAATATATAATCACATATACTTTTCTGTTTTGAATACTGGGTACTTATTTAGAAATAAATTAATTCTCTAATATACACCTATTTGTACATGCAAGGATATGCATTGTCTTCTTGTTTATAATGGTGAAAGCATAAAATAGATGACCATTAATAACAGATTGGCTTTAAAAAAATAGTGTAATAATTCTTTTGATGAAATATTGTGTATTTATTAAAAGTATGTCATCTAATATTTAAAAATTGAAATATTATCACTCGATATTGTTAAATTTTAAAAAGCAGGTTGCAATATATTATGAATAGAGCAATCTCAATTTGCTTAAATTTATTATTAATAATCATTGCTTAAGCTCTAAGTAAGATATACAATTTAGAGTGGAGAAATCTGAGCTGGCCTATCACAATGGAATGAGTTTCTTCTTCAGCTACTGCCTCGTAATATTAAATTTATCATATTTATTTTTTCATCTCTATTACATAATCATAAACATTGTATTTAAATATTTTATCCATTATACCATATAGTGTCTAAAAATAACACTCAGTAGGGGTAAATGAATGAGCAAATTAAGGAGATTCAAAGAATTATTATCAGGGAGAAATTCTAAGGTAAGAAGTTAAAGAAGAAAACAGTGGATACACAAATAGACTTCTCAGATATTTTCAAGTTTAGCAAAAAATAAAAAATACAATTAATCAATTCAAATCAGTACAATGTATGAAAATTCTAAATTAGATCTTTTACACCTTTTCATATCGTATTCGATGACATAAGCATTGATATTATCATATCACGACTCATATAGATAATAAGAAAATTTGCATAGAACTCTGTAGGATATTGACCAGAAGCTGTTGATTCTGTAGTTTTGGTGGCCACAGTACTGGCTTGCTACTTCATGAGCAGAAACAAACTCTTGCCAAACCAGTAACACCTTCACAGACCACCACTGGTCCATAGCACATTGATGAGAAGACTGCCCTAAATAAATAAATTCTCACCACATACAAAGAGTTCTCAAAATGATTTTACTGTTCCATCTTAACAGATGAGCCAAAAACTAAAGATCATTATACATTAGAGGAAAATAACAATATAAAAAACATGAAAGAGAAAAAAATAATGATCTTGAACAAGAGTTATTAGTTGGTAATGAGATCAATAAGATGTCTCACTTTCCCCAATATCTACAGAAATTCAGTTATAATACTATCTATAATAAAAGAGGAGATATTAGGAAAATGAACAATTAGAGATTAAGTGCCTATTATGTAATATTTGAAGACACATTTAAGATAAATGAGACATTTCCAAGGTGATAGAATAAAGTGTCAGTTTTTTAACATGATAAAAGCATAAGAGATATCATCATCCAAGAGAATCTAAGAATAACAGTTCCAGAAGAAGTCCGAGGCAATAAAAATTAGATTATTATAAAATGAATATATATAAGACATTCACAAATCTGCAAATGCTTGCTATAGTTTGAAATTTTTTACCCAGTTAGCTCACTGGATAATGAATGAAAATGAAAGATAAACTTCATTTTAAATATGCCAAAGATGAAGAGAATTTTACAAAATTTAAGAGAAGAGAAAAGAAACACACACCAAAATGTTTTTTTAAAAGATCAAAACAAAAAAGAACCAACAAGTAAAATAAATATTTTAAATAGAGAATCAGAACAACATAAGATTTCTCAAGAGCAACATGGAGTCATGATGAATGCTAAGAGTCAATAAAGCAATGTGTTTTATGTTGTAAAATACGACAATTTCCAACCAAGAATGATTCATCCAAATGATTAAATTTAATCCAAGGAAAAATTCAAGCAAGTACACATACAATATACATTCCTAATATACTTTTAGAAATTATACTTGGATCTCTTTCATCAAAAAACAATAAATTACACCAAGAAAGAGTTAACATGACATGGAGAGATTAGAAGTATCTATCAGCAAAGCAGTGAAGGAAGGCAGATGGATGGAAGACCAAGGGGAGGAACTACTTAAGAAAATAGGGATTTAATAACATACCGATATTAATGAGCATCTGGAATGTTTGAAAAGCACTGATGATATAGTAAAGGCAAATAGAGCATAAAGAAATAAGGTAATTAAAACTCTATAAAATCCAAATATATTTATAAATAAATGTAATAAATGAGCTAAGGATTGTTGCTTTTAGCCTTAGGAAGTTTTTCTTTGGTAAACGAAAATACATTTGCACTGTACATATATTAATCAATATGCAAGACATATTGAGGTGTATCTCTAATTCAGAACGGTGAAATATAAAATTATATTATCCAAGTATTTGGTTCAAGTTAGCCATCTACAATTGCGTTTGACCAATACAGTGAGATTGTATGAATCTTTTATTGGAAGAGTGAAACATTATGAAACTAAAAGCTATACTACCAGCTACCCAATTCAAACTGCATATAATCATTTTATGTAAACTAACAGGCTATGTCACAGTGATTAAGTGCAGTAGCTGAGGAATCGGACCAGCTGAATCATAAATTAGTTCTATAGTTATTTGACCTTGGGCAAATGACCTAAAGCCTCATTGCCTTAGTTTCATCAACTATAAAAAGGAGATGATAGCATCTTTCTCATAGTGTTGTGAGGATTTAATTTATTAATAAATGGGAAGTGCTTAGAACAGAGCCTATTATAATAAGTTATTACCTTATAGAGTAGTTGCCAAAACTAGGTGAATGTTATTTTAAAAAATGAAAACTTAGAATATTGTCTATTATAGTACTATAAAAAGGTTAGCAATTCAATGTAGTAGTAGTAGAAATACATAGACACCTGCCAAAATGTGAGTGCAATACAGCCAGTCTGTTTCTGGTTCAAGTAGCTTGTGTATTCCTGATTAAGGATTCGATTGAAAATATTGATAAAGTAACAATAATAAATCTTTTTGTTAATTTCCACAATCGCTTCACATTATCTTTGTATGTGTCTGTGTGAGTTTCCCTCAGTAAAGAAAATTACATATATATTACAAATATCTTGGCATAAGAATAAATTCTGAAAAAAAAATATGATTTCTAGTAATGGGAGAGTCGGCATGATGCATTGGTGCCTAATTTATTATGGAATGAACAAACAAATCCACTGGTAATAACTGTCTGGTGCCAAAAACGTAATGCTGAAACCTGGACATTGCTTCTTAATTAAATATTGGCAATATTGTTTGACATAATTTTATAAATATTGCTTCATAATCTATTTTCAGTTTAGTAAGACACATTATGCATCTTTTTTTATTTTTGCTTTTCTTCTTTTTTAATTGATTAATTTATTTTTTATGGTGACATTGGTTAACAAAATCCAATAAGTTTCAGTTGTACTCCTTAACAGTAAGGCATATATATATATTTACACTGTGTGTTCACCTCCTATAGTTAAATTTCTTTCTGACACCACATATTTGACTCCCTTTATCTCATCTACCTCCCTCCTCTCTCCTTCCCTCTGGTAACCACTAGTCTATTGTCCATGTCCATGAGTCTCTCTCTGTTTGTTTGTCCTGTTCATTCGTTGCTTTTGAGTTTATATCCCACGTAAGTGATATCATGTGATCTTCAACTTCTGTCAGGCTTATTTCACTTAGCATGATAGTCTTGAGGTCCATCCATGTTGTCACAAATGGCAGTATTTCATCTCTTTTAATGGCTGAGTAATATTCCATTGTATATATGTACCACAGCTTCTTTAGCCAATCATCTATCATAGGACACTTCGGTTGCTTCCATGTCCTGGCCACCATGAATAATGCTGCTATGAACATCAGTGTGAAAATATGTATCTTGAATTTCCAAATCAATAAATCATGAAGTATCAAAGTACATCGACAACCAGAGCTTAGATATAAGACCAATATTCCTCACTCTTCTGGGATGTGAAAATATAGTCTAACATGGTGCTACATTTTTAAATAATAAGATTAGAAGAAAAAGACCCAAGCCTCAGTATACATTACTTCTCTTCGATCTTAAATGTGTGTAGCTACTTTGAAAATTTCTTATGTACTTTCTAAGTATGCAGTTAATTTGAAATTTTTTATTATATGTATTTGCAAATCCATTAATTATTTAGTATCAGACAAACTGAAACTTAAAAATAATACTAAGTTTAGCAAAATAGACTATTTTACTACTTGAATTAAAGAGTGAGTAGTATAATATTTTTTTATTGTGGAAAGAGTATTTAACATGCATAAGATCGGTCCTCTTACATTTTTTAAGTGCACAGCATAGTACTATTAACTATAGGCACAAAATTGTACAGCAGATCTCTAGAATTTGTTCATCGTGCATAAACCAAAACTTTACACACATTAAACAGAGGCACACCACTTTCTCCTTTCCCCAGCCCTTGGAAAACATATTCTACTCTCTGTTTTTGTGTCTATTTTAAATACCTCATGTAAATGGAATCATGCAGTATTTGTCTGTGACAGGCTTTTTTGCTTAGCATAATGTCCTCCAGGGTCACCCATGGTATTGCATATGGCATAATTCTTGTCTTTTTTTAAGTCTAAATAATATTCCATTGTATATATACACCACATTTTCTTTATCCATATTTCATCCGCTGATAGGCATTTAGGTTGTTTTCATATCTTGTCTATTGTCAATAATGCTGCAATGAACTTGGGAGCGTGGATGTCCGTTTGGGAATCTGATTTCAATTCTTTTTGATGAATACCCAGAATTGAGATTGCTTAATCATATGGTAGTTCTATTTTTTTTTAATTTTTGAGAAATCCCAATATTGTTTTCTATAACAGCTTCGACATTTCCATCTCCATCAACAGTGTACAAGCATTCCAGTTCCTCCATATTCTTGGCTGGACTTGTTTCTCTCTCTCTCTCTCTCTCTCTCTCTCTCTTTTTATAGTGTTCTAACCAATGTGAAGTGATATCTCAATTTTTGTTCTGATCTATATTTCTCTGATGATTAGTGATATTGAGCATCATTTCATCTAACTGTTGACTGTTTGGATTGTTTGTATATATTCTTTGGAGAGATGTCTATTCAAGCTATTCCTCATTTTTTTTTTTTAATTGAATTGTTTGTGTTTTTTTTTTTTTGCTTTTGAGTTGTAGGAGTTTCTTACATATTTTGGATAACAACTTATTATCAGGTATATGAACTGCAAATATTTTTTTCTATTCTGTAGGATGCTTTTTGATTCATTGATTGTTTCCTTTGCTGTGCAGAAGCTCTTTAGCTTTATATATTTGTCAGTTTTTGTTTTTGTTGCTTGTGCATTTGGTGTCATATCCAACAAATCATTGCCTCAATCAATGTCATGAAGCTTTCCTCTATGTTTTCTTCTAGAAGTTTTATAGCTTCAGGGCTTGCATTTAAATCTCTAATCTATTTTGAGCTGATTTTTATCTATGGGATAAAACAACAGTCCTATTTTATTCTTTTGCAGTGGATATCCAGTTTTCCAAACACAATTTGTTAAAGAGATTATTCTTTTCCCATTGTGTATTCTTGCCTCACCTGTCAAAGGCTAGTTGACCCTATTATGCATGGATTTATCTGGGCTCTCTCTTCTGTCCCGGTGGTCTATATATTTAGCTTTAGGATGCAAGGATGTTTCAACATATACAAATCAATTAATGTGATACACCACATTAACAGAATAAAGGGTAAATTTACATAACCATATCGATAGATGCAAAAAAAAAAAAAAAAGGATTTGACAAAATTCAAGATTCTTTAAGGCTAAAAACTTTGATATAGGAATTAACTTCAATATAATAAAGACCATATTTAAAAGTCCATAACTAACATAATACTCAATGATAAAAATTACAAGCTTTTCTTATAAGATCAGGAAGAAAACAAGGATACTCACTCGTACCAATATAGTACTCATAGTCCTAGCCAGAGAAAATAGGCACCTAAAAGAAATAAAGGCATCTAAAGCTGAAAGAAAGAAGTACAAATATTTCTGCTTGTAGATGACATGATCTCATAGGCAGAAAACCCTAAAGAAACCCCATCAAACTGTTAGAATTAATAAAGAAATTCAATATTCTGTAAAATTACAGAATATAAAATCGACATAGAAAAATCAGTTTTATTTCTATCACTAACAACAAACTATCCAAAAAAAGAAATTACAAAAAGATTCCATTTAGAATAACATCAAAAACAATAAAATACTTAAGTAATAAACTTAACAAAGGTGATCAAAGACTTGTACATTGAAAACTATAAAACAGTGTTGAAAGAAATTTTAAATGATGCATATAAATAAAAAAAAATTCCATGTTCATGGATTAGACGACTTAATATTATTAAAATGTCCATACTACTCAAAGCAGTCTACAGATTCAATGTAATCCCTATCAAAATCCCAAAGGCATTTTTTAGAGAAATAGAAGAAATAAACCTAAAATTCATATGAAACCACAAAAAATTTATAAGAGCTAAAACTTGAGAAAAAAGAAAAAAGCTGGAGGCATCCTACATCCCAATTTCAAAATATTTATAAAGGTGCAAAACATTAAAATAAGTCATATATTACTAAAAGTTCAATCTAAGTTACCAAAAAAAAAAAAAAAAGAAACAAAAATACTTTGTACCAAGTATGGCTGAACAAAATGGAACAGCTAAATCTCTTTCAAAAGCACTTCTGTGTCCCCTTGAGGTGGTACTGAGCAGTGGCTTCAGGCAAAAGCTCTGTTGTGACTGTTTGAGTTTCTGCCAGCTCCACAGTTTACGAAGTGTAATTTAGCATTCATAATAATCTAATTATTGAAGATAGGGTGATTTCAAGCATTCTTTGAAACCATCTATATGCATTCTATATGAAATAATATTCATTCTATATGAAATAATACCTATAAAATGTTTTGTGTAATACTTGACACATTGCAGTAATTTCATACATATTAATTATACTCCAATCATTTTTTAGGAAAAAAGTAAGAGCTGCAGATGAGAATAATTGTCTGTGTTTTACAAGATAAAGAACATAAACAAGTTCTTTGAATACTCTTTTTTAAGGACAGAGATCTCTTTTGTTTTTGTTTTGCTTCTTTTTTATTCTTATAGTTTCAGTGTATAGTGTAGTGTTAGCTGCCACAACAACGGTAAATTAATTAATGTCCTATTAAAAACAAAACAAAACAAAACTATGGACTTTATTTTTATTCCCAAGGGTATCTGGGGGAAAAAAAAATATGTCTTTAGAATCCGTCACTAGATATGTAGGTTGGAATTCCTACATTTCTTTATTCTGGAAATTATGGAAGACTCAAGTCTGCACCTCAGTGCAAAATCTCTCTCTTCAGAACTAAGGAATGGAAGCTGCAAGACACTGAAGCTTTCTCTCTCAGATGGAAAATCCTAAGAGATGGGGTTCACCAGGACCCTGTTTTTTTAAGACTTAGACTTTACAGAGATTGGGTGCCTGTCAATAAGGAAACATCACAAGGGAAAAAAAATACCAAAAACAATATATGTAGAGCAATCCCGTGGGAGAATGATCCCCATCGACAGGCAAGTACTACCTTTGTGCCCTACAATCACAGACTAGAAGGAAGCCTACTTATTCCTGGGCCCAAATCTAGTGGAAGGAAACCATCAGAATCTATAGTCGAAACAATAAGGAAAACCACAGCAGCAGGAAACACAACTTTGCTTTAGTCTTTAACTTCTCAGTTTGGTAAGATTTAAGGAAAGGCAAACTGCTGTCCGAAACTTTAAAGCTATGGAAATTTCTGCTGAATGTGGCTCCAGGTTCAGTGCTGTAAAGGAATAAGAGGAGAACTTGGAAATGAATCTGAGCATAGGCATGCATTAAGTGTTCTGGTTTGCCACATGGTCTTCTGGCCAGCTGCTAAATCTTTACAAGCAAGGACATCAAATCTTTTCCTGAAATTTATCTTCCACAACTTCTTTTTTTTTTTAATACCACTAACCGGTAATTTGTAATTGTACCAGGCAAAATTGCCCTTCACCGAGTTTTCAATCTACCTTTTAAATCAAATATGAATCGAATTCATGACTTTAATATTCTGAATTCCCTTGTGCTCCTGGAGCGTCGTCTCTTGCTGCCTGCCCATTTTGCATTTGGTCTCTTGTCTGTCTCTTCAGCTGGGTCATAAAATAAATTCATGGGTAACCCCATCTAGCTATAACTCACTCTCACTTAGACGTTTAATCCCTTTTTTATCTCTTAATCTGCACTATATTTTATGGTTGGCTTACAACTTAAAAGCTTTTTAAAAATACTACATATGAAAAATTCCATGTAATGATATATTTACCAAAATACCGAAAATGAATAGTCTCAGTGTCATGGGAGAAGCTTCATGATAAATAATAAAATTATAAACTATTTAAGAGATATAGCTTCTATTTGTAAATAATGGCATAGCTAATTCTATTTTTGTCATAAAAAATGCATTTTAAAGTAGTGTTTATGTAAGTTTTATTGTTTTAAGAAACAGGAATGCTTCCAATTTGTCGGTATATATTGTGTAGCTTAATTAGGTTAAGTTTGTTTCGTGTAGTATGCATTAATATTATAGGTTAGTGATATAATGGTTTTTATCTTTCTTTTTATGTGTTACTCTGAAAAGTTCAAAGTGGTTAATAAACAGATTATTATCCTATAAAGTAATAATAATGTTTATGCTACTTTTCTTTTTTGATGATTTTTAAAACTCACGTTCTACTTTTAAAGTATTTTTGTAAGTGAAACTGTACATCACCATAAGAAAGATAACTCCTTCAAATTCAAATCTTAGGTTGTTTTCACAAGATAGAAACATGTGAAGTGAAAATTTGGTAAAATATATATGAAGTGAAATGCAATTGATAAATCCATCAAAATTTAATTTAATCAACTGTCAACTTAATTAGGCTCTCTGGTCTAAAATCAAAGCATATGTTTGTATAGTGGAGTCTAAAGATGTTTATTCTAAACCTCCCATTTTAGAGATAAAGAAACTGAGATCAGATTATTTTGCTTAACTATTGTCATTCATTTATTCATTGAGAGAATTTGGATTAGAAAGTTTATGAAATCTAGCAAAGTTTGAATTTTGTTTAGCTACAGCACATTTCTGGCCCGATAAATTGGATTACAATGCATCTAGCAACAAGTAGGTTTTCAAGTCTTATATTTCTGTAACAATTATTGAAACCAAACCTCAGCCTAAATCACTGCAGCATTTAACTACAGCAAAAAAAAGGAACAAAACCTTAATATTAAATCACAGTACTTATATGCAAATAATACACATTTCTCTATTAGCTGAGATTATTTAAACAATAATGGCTGCAGCTATTGCTACATCAAAGCTATTCCTGCTTTCTGTCATTATGCATGTGGACTTGTGAGCACTTTTGTAAATATTGCAATGTCACATGGCACCATTGTGTCTCTGGGTCTGCAAAATAAATAATATTCAAGGTCACTTGGTTCCACGTAATGAGAACTGATATGACAAGGTCTAGACTTTATTATAATGACTTTTCCATAATGACCTCAGTATGGTCCTTGATTTTACAAAAGTTTATTTTCTTCCTTAAAACTGAGAAAAGAACTGTATAATCTTCTGCAGACTTAGCAGGGCTCAATGTATCAGGATTACCAAATGATATGCTAGTAATTGATTTATTGAGTTCTTTTGCTACTAGCATTAATTGTTCTCAAGACACTTTTGAGTTGAAGCCTGTCCTTTGATTTTTGGAACAGACAGCAAAGCACCATCATTGTCATATCTGTTGACAAGAGGGGACATTGAGTCTTTTCCCTGAGTCAAGAGTTATCATAAAGGCTTCATCATAAGCTTCTAACATTAGTTAATCGGAGAAATATGTTCTAATCCAAACTCATTTTTTAAAAATTTACTTATTCAAGAGACATGTATTGAGTACCTATTATTTACCAAATTCCACCATAGGTCCTGGGATCCCCCAAAGAACTGTAAGCAGTCTTCACTCTGTATATTATGTTTACTGCCTAGTAGAAACATAATTAATGCCAAACAAGATGCTTTGTGTGCATATGGAAATGAGTTTCTGGAAGAGAAGATATTGAGGCCAATCTTTAATTTGATCTGAAGTTCACCTGAGTGAAGGAGAATATTTCCGATATCCACAACAGAATCTACAAAGAGGAGGACATGAAGTAACACTATGTCTTGGGAAGGTAATGTTCTATTGAAGCAGCATAAAGTAGACAGGAAGTGAGGCAAAGGGATGAAATATAGTTAGAGGAAATATAGTTAGAGGCAGATTCAAAAAGAGCATTAGAGATAGTGCTGAGTACAAAAGCAAATTTACATTTTTGAAACACCAGTGTGGCTTTAAATATACAGGGTGAGTGGTAGATGGTTATAACAGGCAACAGGAAAATTATTGAATTTTATAATGCTATAATGCAGGTGAGATATAATAAAATTTTGAGGAAAAGTAGTGATGGAATAAAGAGAGCAAACATATTTTATTAATGTTTAGTCAATGATGGAGACTGAACTAGCTGTAAACAATAAGTGATAAAAAGGAGTCTAGAGTGTAACCAAGAAATCAGGTGTATCTTAGTCTAGTTAACTGGTAGTTTTATTATTTAAGCAATTGCAAAATATAACAGATGGTCCAGCCACTAGCACCGAGGGACAAATATGAGTGATATTGTAGAATTAGACATATAGAGTGAGAGACAAAAGTTGAGGTGTGTGAACTTTGAAAGTTCAGAGAGAGGAAAAGGGATCTGTAATGAAGACTAAGAAATTGTGATTGCAGAAGAAAGTGGGGAGCTGAGAATAAATGATGTTGGAGGAATAAATCATAGTCAGAGGAAACTTAATAAAAGTGATTTGTTTCAACCAACTACATGCCTCCAAAGAAGACAAGTAAACATGAGCACTTCTTACTCTTGGCATGAAAGATGAGGGAATCAGAAGCAGTATTGGAAAGCTGAAGGAATGCAGTTACAGGGCAAAAATATGCCAGTGGGAAGTACTAGGCTCATGGGAAGCAAGCTTTCAATAATAAGAAGAACCTGATGGAAATACTCTGTGCAAGTATAACAATGAGTAGGTTTGTCTGTAGTACCCCAGCAGTAGACTCGATTATAGGAAGTGGCCGGGGAGCAGGAGAGAATGGAAGAAACCAGAAGGAGGTTTATCAGAAGGAGGTTTATGTACATTGCTTAATTTATATTTTGCAAAACTTTTGTGGAATATATATATATATATATATATATATATATATATATATAGGTTTTTTTTTTCCATTCTTTTATGAGATGCTCAGAGTTGTTACCCAACAATTAATTGCCAGCACTCTAATTTTTGTTAGACAGTAAATAAATTTCCATGGGGAGGTTTGCAGAATCTGAGGAGTTTAACTTTTGAATGAAAAAAAACAGTTGAATATCAGTCTTGAAAGAGTTCAGATTGCATTTAGTGATTCATGGCACAACGCTGAATGATTTGGATATATTCAAAATCCTGTAACCGGATGATTAATCTACAGTAATGAGTACGTTATTTTCTAAAGTGATGATTGAGTATTGTTTCAATTTGTACCATAAATTGCTGCAATTAATAGAAATGAAATTTTACCCCTTTGTTATAAAGTTGAAAATTTTAACAACCATTTTGAAATGGGCTCCCTGTGTGCCAGTTATTATAACCAATTTGTATGCGTTAACTCATAAATGTGTTTCATGAGGTTCTGACTATTTATATGTCTATTTTGGATTTGAAATAACAGAATTTTAGAACAGTTAAGTGAATTGCCAAAATTCTTAATCCAACTCAAAGTATAAAATTCAACACAAAAAGGGATTTATGGTCTCAAATCATCAAAATTCTCGGTGGTTGAGTTTCATTCAAGTTTGAGTAAGAGTCTCCATTTTTTTCCTGGGATTTCCAAATTCGTCATCTCTCGTATGTGACTGTCTCTAGTCACATTTTCCTCAAGGTTTTAGAGTGGCTAAAGCAGCTCCAGACATTTGTATATCAGCATTCAGAGGAAAAAAAAAGAAAAAGAGCATTTCTAAAAGGTCTCAGCAAACATATCCTCTGGTTTTATTGATTTGAAATGGGTCACATAATCAATCATTATTAGCTAGAAAAAAAAAGAGGCTTGTGTTTGTTAGTTTAGACTTGAGCAAAATGGCTTTAAAGGAGTTAAACTAACATATATAGATATGTGAAGGAGATAGTACTATATGAGTATGCATGTGAACATTTTTAAAGATTAGGTAGGATTAATTTTTGGAAGGGATTGCTATACTATCCACTAAAAGTACATTATCATCCTTATAAAATTAAAATAATTTGCAAAATATATATCTATTTAATTACGGAGCTGTTTCTAGGATTTAATACTTCTGACTCATGGGTTACACAAACACTTTTATTTTTCCTTCCACTAAAACTAGATAGACAGATAGAGAAATAGATAGGAAGGCAGAGGCAGATAGATAGATGTATAGCTAGAAGAGGAAATAGATAGACAGACAGACAATATATTGATATATGGAGGCCAGATGCATGGATGGATAGATGCATAAATAGAGAGATCGACAGTAGATCTTTCTAACCCTTAACATGACAAAATCATCCAATCAAGTAAAAACAAATAATTTTAGATGTGCAGGGTGTGTATTAAATCAAATAATTAATCACATTAATCGGTCATTTACACCTTGGCTAAAAGCATTTGAATCAAAAGTAGCGATTTATTTATCCTTTAGGAATATGATGCTGCACAGAAAATACGCGGAGCTTACTGAATTATAGCTTAGGGACACTGAGTGAATGAATTCCAAACCCATATATTTGATTATGATTCTATGATGTTTCCTATAAAAATAATTTTCAAATGTCATTAGGCACAGAGGAGGCAACATTGTACTACTGCTGGATATCTGAGTTCAGTATGTGTCACTGGGAGCAGACATTAGCATTTGTACTGGGTTCCTGGTATAGAATTCTTGGCACACAAAGGAGAGATAAAATGCTCATAAAAATGGATTCACTTATCCATCAAAGTACAGTTGACTCACAAGGTATAAATATGTATAGTCTAAAATATTTAGGACATCTCTAAGAGGAAAGTTTTATAACATTAGAGTACTTTTGGATCTTTGGACTGAATAACAAATCATAAATTGATGTCACAGCATTAGCTGTGCCAGGGGACACTGTGAGGCTGGGCTGAGCAGGTTTGGAACTGGGGGCAGAGAGAAAGCAAATTTGCTGCTTCGATCCTAGAAGTATACAGTTTAAGGGGGGCATAACTTCTGCTCTGAGAATTTTTTATGACATGTCTTTTCTAGGCTGTAAAAGTTCTGATTATTTCAGATGGATATAACAAATATGCAAACTTCTTTCATGGTTCTCTAACAAAGTTGTCCAATCATCATAGTCTACTTGTTTGGATTTTAATACATTTTAAATACATATTTCAAATTTCATTTTTATAACATTTGGGAGGTAAAATCAAGATCACTATATGAACGTTAAGGTGTGAGACTTAACAGGAATCATGCTAGTGTTACACATATGAGAGTTGTTATCCTATGGGGTGGTAGTAAAGGAGAATAGAAAGTATGTACGTATTTATTTTATTGTGCATACATTTAAGTAACACCTACTATGTGGAACACTCTCATAGTTTCATTATAAATATTAACTCATTTAATACTGCTGAAAGTAGATAATATTTTTTTTACTTTTTTTCTGTTTATAGGGAATCTAATACAGAGAGGTTAAGTAATCAGTTTGAAGTCATGCAATTGGCTAGTGGCTGATCTAGGATTCAAACCCAGGCACCAAAGCTCCAGAAATAAATATGGCCTTCACAGCGATGAGCAATGCAACCTTTCCTGAGAAATCTTCTAGGTTAACTATATGGTACTAGGCTTCTCAGCTCTGGGTACTTATTAGACTTACCTATCTGCTGAGATTTTAAAAATTTCTGATACTTGGCACACTCAGAAAGATTAAATTAGATTTTCTGATGAAGGGCCAGGGTTTGGTATTGTTAATCTATGTAAATGCCTTATTTATATACAGCATTTGTCGAAGATAAAAAAGGCAGAGGTGTAATTTTTTACTTTTAAAGGCAAATATAGAAAGAGAATCCACAGAAGGAAGCTAAGATACAAGTGTTAATGAGCAATGCAGTGAAATCTAATGTAAAATGAATTAAAGGACCCAATAACTTGAAAGGCTATACTCACCTGCTGTACATCTATGCTTAATTTTACTTTATAATTAAACATGAGCTTTTAGCAGACCTCATGCTTCAGTCTTATAGTATACAATCCCTTTGTGGAATCTCATACCTCTGTACACACACACACACACACACACACACACACACTGTCTTGATTCTGAAAATCTTTCTGCCTTATATTTCTCTGCTGCTTAATGTCTTGTTTTATGTAATAATATGTACATTTATTTTCAATTCTATTTGAAAAGAAATTTCTATGCATTTATCCTCCTATACCTAACTCTAACTGTATTATTTCTCGTTTATAATGCAATGTACATGAGGCAAAAGCAAAAGAAAGTGATATACCCTGTGAAATGTCTTTCTTGTCCTGTTTATGCTAAACAGTCCTGAGAAGAGCTTTATGTTATTCAGCAAAGAAATTTATATTAACTCTCCTTGGGTTTGCATTCCATATTGTGAATAAGTCTCATTTATAGGATTTTTTAATGTAATGTTACTCATTTTTGGTTCTGCTTTCTTAACAGAACAGTGAGATACATTAGAAAGTCAAGACAAGTTAAACTCCCAAATTAATGCAAAGGCCATAATTAGCTGCCAGGTCACCTGTCCAGAGTATTGTGTGTATAGTATTTGTGTCCTTTGTGTGTATATATGAGTGCTACAATTATTCAACCGATAAACATTTATTTGGGACTTACTTCATTTCAGATACTAGTCTGTATGTATATAAAGAATGAATATGGAAGGACTGTTGTAAAAAAATCTGTAGTTCATGAAAAGAATGCACGACGTATTGAGTTTCAAATAATCGAAATGTACTAAGGCTCATGGGAGTACAGAGGAGTGGACAAATTATCTCTGCTTAGGTCAGAAAACCAAGGATTTACAGAAGTGACTGTGGAGCTAGGACATCAAGGGTGAGTAGGATTTCTCCAGATGTGGGAGGCAAATGCCCTCCAGGGAGTAGGATCACTTGTTTAAGAGCACAGAGGCATGAAAGAGCCTCAAATAAACAGTCAATAAGCCTGAGTGGTCACGGCTTGGGTTCTCTGACAGCACAGTCAGAGACTACTCTGGGAGGAACATTGAAACCCATTCATGTCACGCTAGTTATAACATGTCAATGAATTTAGATCAGTTTTTTTTTTTTAATAGAAATAGAAACCCATTAGAGAGTTTTATAAAAATATTTTAATTATTATTTTTTTTAATAAAGGAGAGTAACGTGATAAAATTTTTTGTTATGAGACAGTGACTCTGATGCTCATGTGTGAAAATGAAGCTGGAAGAGGAAGCAATCAAGATGCCTTTTCAGCCTTGCAATTGAGTGACTAAGGGTCCAAGCCAATTGAGATAGTTTCAGGGGTGATAAAAAGCAAAGAAAATATTCAATGAATAGCATTTTCATATCAAAAATACTCTATAGAGGCCATAAACTAACTTTAATTCACTTTTTTTTTTCATGTATTTCTGGAAAGATTGTTTATGTAATACCCCAAATGCAAAAATTTCATAGAATATAAAACTGTCTTGCTAGATGTGACACTTGACAGAGTAAATAATTGTATGACATATTGTTTTTTATTGTATGTTGAGAATAGTACCTGGTGCATGGTCTGTTTATTGAAAAAATAAATTAAGGAATCAACAAACTAATGCCTACTTTAGCTGAAATCGTGAGTTAGTAGGGCTTAAGCTTTACTCCCACCTCTCTACCATTTTGTATGAGAATGTTTTTAGTATCAATAAGAATGATTTTAATATCACTGAGCTTCAATTCTATGATTGTAAGTTCAGATACTGTTAGAGTATTTCTAAAATTCAACCTCTGCCTTGATAATATTGATCTGAATGAAATCAAATAAATAAAGCACATTTAATACATGACCAGATGCAAGCATTAGCTGGGCACGTGTGGTTGCATTGTGAAAGCAAACTGACTTTCCCAGTCTGGGCTCCAGAACCCATACTCTCATTGTAGAGAGTGTGAATAGAATATTCATATTACTCATACTCTATAGAGGCCGTAAGTTAACTTTAATCCACTTATTTTTCCCATGTATTTCTCGAAAGTTCGTTTTAGAATTTAGAAAGAACTTAGAAAGAAAAGATAATAATAATAATAATAAAAAAAACACCTAATCTAGCCAAACACAGCAATATTTATATAGAGAATATTAGGCATAATTTAATATTTGTAGACTTTGCCTGTATAACAAGTGGGATAAGGTGATAATGTTGATACAAGTGAGTTATTTTTCTGGGGGAAAAATCACTTCTTGGAATTTGGGAGGGAAGAGAGGAATTTATTTATGTAACTGTTCATTTCTATAGCATTAAAGAGAATGTAATTTTGGTGAATTTTTAATACAGGTCCTCAATGCCTGTTGGTCAAGTAATTATTAATGATTTTGTAAATGTTGACAATGGTGATGATGAATTATGGTGAATAGTATCAGTTATCATTTTTGATGTTTTAAAAATGCCTATGTTCCTTCTAGAAGTTTTCTTTCTTGAGAAAGGCATTGTAATAAAGCATATTGTTCATCTGTCAATACAGCTAGAATTTACCGAAGCATCTTAAGATACAGTTTTTGACAATGAATGTCTACCAAATATTATTTCTTACTTTTATCACCACTATAACACTTTACTTAATTTTTAAAAAGTAGAAGTGAAGAGAATACTTTCAGCTTTCAGACTAAACCTTTAATTTTTAGTTTGTTCTCATTTTGTGCTGCCTTAAGAAAAAAGCCTAAATGAGTAACTGAAAGGGTAGGAGTGATCCTGCATTCCCCAAACTGAGCAGTTCCTTCTAATACCTCCAAGAGATGTAGAGTGCTCTGTCCACTGCATATCTTTGGCAGAACATATCACTCCCTTTATGCTCAATAGAGGTATCCTGCCTTCATCAGCAACAAACTTATTTTATTATATCAAGTTCAATAATTTTGATTTTACTTTGTTCTCAACTTAAAGTAGTAGCATTGAACAAGAAATTAAAAAGAGATACTCTCTTAAGAGTTCTTAGGGAAAGACTGTGACTATAAATATGTAAGATAAAAATGCACATAAAAATCTCCATTCAACCTCTCTTACTACACAAGTAATATGACCAAGTGTCCAAAAAAAAAAAAAAAAGAGAGAGAGAGAGAAAAGCTACAGATAATTTGGATTGTGTTTAATATTTTCCTATGTCAATGAATCCTTTGGTTAATTCCATCTTAAGGCATACAGATCCTCCTGTATCTATAATTGCAGTTATTTTTGGTTTCTCAATTTCTCAAATATTCTGTCCTAATTAAAGACTTCTTAATGCTAATATGCAATTGTTGATTTTTAAATTGCAATTACAAATTACTTACACCCTCTAAAGTTCAATAAGCCTTTAAAACTTTTAGCTTTTCTATTTATATCTTAATGACAAAATTAAAGCATCTGTAGTAAGCAGCTGAGCTAATGTAAGCAGTGTCTCGTCTTCTTTGGTGTACAAATCAATAAAATTATCGTGATGTCTTTCTCTTCAATGATCTAGCTACTGGAAATGGACACAGCTTTTAAAGTAGATATTTAAAGTATGTATCGTTCACACTAGCAGCTATACTGTTGCCTAACATTTTGGTTATAATGGTTAAATTATTCTCAGTGACATCATATACTCACAGAATCATGAAACGATGCCAAATTTCAAAGGAAAATGGAGTCCAACAGATAAAATACATGACTTAGAGCTTTTTAAAAATAAAGATGCTAGAGTCATATTGTCTTATTTTCCAGGTGCGTATGTGCTCCAGGTCAAGGCCACAGATGCAGATGATCCGACCTATGGAAACAGTGCTAGAGTTGTTTACAGCATTCTTCAGGGACAACCTTATTTCTCTATTGATCCCAAGACAGGTAATTTTTTTTTTTTATTAGAAACAACATATCATCACCCCTTCAAATATTTAAACCTCAATTAAATCTTGGCATGGGAAGTTGCCTATTCTAACACTGCAATAAAGATTTCATGTGCTGCACATTAAGCAAAGGAAGATAGGATCTTACTTTGCTGCTACATGACTAATTCCTTTGCATTGAACTTTGGGTAAATATCAGCTTTTTCATGTATATGGGTCAAGTTCAAATCTTTTAGTTAGAATTCTCTGCATGATTTACTTTAAATTTTTAAAAGTTCAGGCATAATGTATATATATATATATATTTTTTTTTCTTTAGCTATTTTGGCTAAAATAACTTTTGATTTCAGGTTTTCTTGGTTGGGTTCAATTATGTTCATTTTGGGGTCTTATCAACATGTGGTAAGGTCGTGGAGCTTCTATTGTTATATTTATCAAGAGTTATGGATGATGGATTTGGATTGATATTTACCTGTGCTTCTAGAAGGGGAAAAGAGAGGATTCACAAATCAAGATCACTAATTCTTCTGATCTGTGTTTCTGAAACCAAATGTTTAAGTCAAGCCATTTAAATTGCAGCTTTCAAAGCCAAATGTATAAAAGTCTATGGGAAGTATAGAAAGGGCAAGAAGATATGTGAGAAGATTTTGCATTCTCTTTTAAACAAAATGAGAGAACCTACATTTGAATACTGGATAGTTTTTTAAGGAGACTGTCATGCCAGTGATCAAAGTATGTGTTCCATGTTACAGTTAAAGTAGAAACTCCTTAATGACAGTTTTTTTTTTAATCAACTCATATAGTATATTATAATATGTTGCATATTGAATTCAATACTTTATTACATTAGTTTAAAATAATGGAATAAATTGTTAACATACGGGACTAATAAGATATTATTTTTAAATTTGTAAATATATCTTTAAAGAACTACAATGACTTGAAAGATATTAATTCCAGACTATACATTCAAATGAGCTAAATATTTTAAAATTTATACTTCCTCAAAGTAAGTGCTGAAATCTGGAATACCAAGTAGTTATAGGTTAATCAGCTAACCATGTATTAATGTTGCCTAGAAACATGAAGTCAATTGGAAAAAGAGAACCTGCAAACTTTTTGTCAGCTAAACCCACTGTTCTCACTTCTTACCCTTCTCATTAAGCTGATAGGGGATCATGAGTCAACTAAAAGTTAAGAGAATAGGGCAGGGGGTCACCCGCTTCTGTTAATCAAAAATGTAATAGATTGTAACAAGGACAGTACCAGGCCTTTAAGAAAGGAACATCGGGCTAAAGAGAATCCAAAAAGTTTTAGGACAGAGAAGCTCTTTTGGTTTGGAAATAGGGTCAGAGACCAAAACCCGGAATGTCAAATACTGAGAGTGAATGTGCGATGGGAGAAATTGCACTTACAATGTAAGATATTTTCAAGACGTATGCCATGTAAGATAAGGTGTTTGGCAATATTGGTGTTAAAGAAGTTTTGTGGTTATTGTTGTTGAATGGTAGAAAAATTATATATGTAAATATGGAAAAATTATTGAGAAAAGAGTTTGGGAAAGTTATCTGATGAAGTATACGATAGTTTGAAGTTTCAGAGGGATTAAGAACATTTGGACAATAGGCCAAATATATAAAGAAATAAAGAAGGGAAGTTATCTAAAATATTACACATCCTTTTATCAAATGAAAGCATTATGGTTTTTTAAAATATAATTATTTATCTTTTCCAAATGTACCATAATGGGTGATCTAACAGGACTAAAAGTATGAACGATATATGTTTCGTATATTCCTTCAGCCTCTAAAAAAACACTTCTCAGAGACAGAGGGGATGGAAGAAAGAGAAAGGAGGTGTGTAGAGACAGATGAAGAGGGAGGTTCAGTACAACAGTATACCTACTGGGTTGCAGTGATGAATTCTTCAGCGTGGGTGATTTTATATACTCAGATTAAATGTGGGAGCAGAAAAATGAAGGACTTAACATTTGTGAAGTAACTATAGATGGAGCCAATATCTAACTTAAAAAAAAGATAAAGTCATACAAAGATGAACTTAAGCAGAATGTATGGGTGAAAAATATAATTGCGATAGTCAAATTAATACTAGGCAGACAATTATATGAGTCAAAAAACACTCTCTCTTTGACTTTCCTTGTGTAATATCTGCTTTTGATGAATTCTAATGTCTTTAGAAAGTATTATTTTACAGAAGAGTATGTATATTATAATATGACTTTTATAATTATATATTTGTATTTTTATATAATGCTGATTATTTAGAACTAACGGTGAAACAATTCTGGCATAAACTATGGAATAGATTATTTGAAGCATTGATTTTCACTGGAGACAGAAATCTTGATACTAACAATACCTCAGACCACTAGACAGGAAAAGAGTGGATGA
>NW_011888808.1:3262002-3315261 GCF_000151845.1 Pteropus vampyrus | reverse complement strand
AAACATTCCTATGAATTATTTACACCATGTTTTAACTTATATTTAAAATTATTTAAACTTTTTTCTAAATAATTTCAAAAAAGTCTGTTAGGTAGCCAGATATTGCTATTTTATGTATCCTGTGGTGATGACATGTATTTTTCTTAATTATATGAGCCCTACTTGAGAAACCATTAACTCACTTTTTAAATCTTTTGTTGTGGTAAAATATATACATAACATAAAATTTACCATCTTAGCCATTTTAAGTGCACAATTCAGTGGCCCTAAGCTCATTCACTTTGTCGTGTGACAATCACTGCCATCCATTTACAGGACTTTTTCATCAATACCTTTTCATTTATGTTCATTGTCAAAAACTATGTGTATTTATAGTTTTTATTTTATGTATTTAAATGTGAATTTATAAAATTTGTATGAAAACAGCTAAGAATAGGTTGTATACATGAGCTGCTTCTTTTCTCCCTTTTATTCACTCTTCTGATATTTCATGCTCTGAAAGTCTGTCCTTGCTTCTGTTTCAGGAACTCCGATAAAGGTGGCTCAGAGACCTGCCACTTTCTCAAGATTTTTGCTCTTTAAATCAACTATCACCTTTTATTCAGAGATTATAATCTTCAAGCCTGTGTTCTGAGTGAACCCTTCTCCCATATGTTGACTGATATTTATTCTTTTAGGACTTTAAAATGTGGTGTTGTTTTAAAGCCCCATATTAAAATTAAAACATTGATTAGACTTTATATTTTGAGCTGTACTTTATAATACTATATAAATACTTATGTTTTTTGGCTTTAAAATGCTTTTGATATTAATTCAGAGTAAAGTCTTACAGAATTCGAACACCTCAGTTAATGCTGGTGAGAGAGAGAGAGAGTTCTTTCTTCAAGGGCAAAAAAAAAAAAAGATTGTTTGTTTGCACACAAAGTAGTCACTCCTTTAAAATTTTTTGCATTAACACAAGGACTGACATGAACACAACAAGGAAAGTAACAAGTGCTAATAAATATAAGGAAGGAAAAGCGTGTCAGGGAAATAGACCATTATTAAGATTAAACAACATATGTCGTTACCTATTTTACAATACTTTTCTTATTTGTAGTAAAATTACATAACTAAAAATGTACTGGAGACAATGGTTTCTTTGTATTCTGCATCGCCACCCTTCATGAAAAGTCTGTGTCAATTTTACCTGACTCATTTTAAAAATCATGTAATGCACACATCAGCAGAGAAAACTAAGAATGTTTAGCCCTGAAAGAAAAATACTCCAAGGGAATGTGATACATGCTTTTCGGAAGTTGTAGAGCTGTCATGTACAAGAAGAACTAGCTGTATTCTGCGCTGCTTGAGAAAGAAAGGGCTATCAATGGTTGGTTTGAGTTCCATAAAGAGAATTTCCATTTCATTTCTTTAAAAAGATGCTAATATTTGTCCCTAAATAAGAGGAGTGCCTCATGAGATTGTGAATTTAACTTATTGGAAAAGCTAAAGCAGATGATGAGTGATGAGCTAGTGGTGCTATATTTGATTATTAATTTGTCTGATGCATGTTTGATTAAAACCAATGACCTGACAGTGCTTTGCTACTAGAATTTTGAGATAAATCAAGTAGATCCTCAAATAGATCCCATCTACTGCAGAGAAATCATCAAGTCCTCAGAAGATTACATTTGATTTTTTTTTTTTTACACGTGATCCTTATAGGATACAATTCTGTGATACATAATGGCACCGCTGGGCACTAGATATGTTCTGATGTGTTGGTGATGGTGCTTCCTGAGGAAATGACTTCTTAATCCTAAAGAATAGTTAAGGGTGGTTATAGATGGGAAGTTGGACCACATAGTTTCTAATTTTTCTTCCTAGTAAAGATAAGCTGGTAATTCTTCTTGTCCTCAAAATACATTATTGGCAACACATTTTTAAAAAATATCATATACCCCATCTGTATAGTGATGGACAGAACATTTTGTTAATATTGTTTTAAGAATGCACTAACTTTTAAAAAAATTCATTTCACATTTAAGGCCAATTTAAGACTATAATGAAATGAAACTCAGTAACTTTTCATATAAACTGATGCAAAAAGCAGATCTCCCATAACTTTTAAAATATGATTTATCTGAGGAATTGAAAAAAAGAAACTTACATTGTCATTGCTAAAGTTAAGGTTCCTGTCTTTAACTATCATCATTTTTGCTATCTTACCATTCATTAGCTATTTCTAACAGATTTGTGAATTAAAATATATTTTCCATTAGTCATGACATGGCCAACATTTGAGTCTGTGATCTACTGAGAGGGATCATTTTCAGGTACAAAAAAACCCTTTAATCAAGTTTTTCTTTTCTTTTTTTTTCATGATATACCATGTCTAATACACATAGGTCTATACTAAACTTCATCTTACTCAAAATTACATCATGAATATTTTCATGACAAGTCATCAAAAATGACCAAGATTAATAATATATTAAATTACAATTTCTCTTGAAGTTTGCATGCTTAGTTTCCATGTACTACCTAAGCTATTGTTATATGTTAGTTTATTTATTTTATTACTATTTATTGTGTGTCCATTATATGTCTGGTGTTGTTTTAGCACTAGAATCATTCAAGGAAATAAAAATAAATAAATAAAGATAAATCCCCACTTTCAGAAATGTATATTCTATTTTAGAAAACAGAAAACAAACAAAATAAGTGAAATTTATCGTGTTTTGAATAGCAATAAGAGCTAAGAAGGAAATGATAAAATAGAGAAGGGACATGAAATGCTAGGGAGAGGTATGTGTTGTCGGCAGAATAATGATCTCCCAAAAATACCCACATCCTAATCCTCAAGCCCTGTGAATATGGTATGTTGTTACATGGCAAACGGGAATTAAAGTTGCAGATGGAATTAAGTTTCCAAATCACCTGCTGAGAAGATGGGGAGATTGTTGTGTATTATCTGTGTGGGACAAATTGAATTAAGTGTCCTTAAAAGTCTAAGAGGGAGGCAGGCAAGTCAGAGTTTGTTAAAGATTTGAAGATGCTATGCTGCTACTTTTGAAGGTAGAGGAAGAGAGCCAGGAGCCAGAGATTTGGGGCATCATCTAGGAGACAGAAAGCCTTTAGAAAAGAATACAACCTGCCAACATCTCGATTTTAGCCCAACAAGACCCAAGTCTCCTGACCTCCGAAATTGTAAAATATTAAGCTTGTGTTGTTTTTGAGCCTCTAAATTTGTGATGATTTGTTAAAGAAGCAATGGGAAATTAATGCAGTATAGAATGTTAGATAGACTAAGCAACAAAGTGCTCTCAAGAGGACTTTGAGAAAAAATGAAGGAAATGGAGGAGCTGTTCTGCAGTATACCTGGGGAAGAATATTTCAGGCAGAGAAAAGAGTGCAAAGTTCTGGTGGAAGGATGGGCTATGGAAGAAAAGATCAGGGAGTTAAGTGAGAAGGTGATTATGTGAGACCTTCCTCTGAGTGACCTGAGGATTTCAAAGTTGAGGGCACTGTGACCTCATTCATATTTTGATCTCTCCACTATTACTGCTTTTTTGAGACTAGCAACTCAGGGCTACTTTGGACTCCAATCTTCTATGAATGGAGAATAGAGCCGTTCATTCATTATTCATCTAACTATCTATCTATCTATCTATCTATCTATCTATCTATCTATCTATCTATCTATTAATGCCTCATTATAGTAATTAATGTTTTTTCAGCTTCATTGCGATATAATTGACATATAACACTGTGTAAGTTTAAGGTGCACAGTGTGTTGATTCGACACACTTATATATTACAAAATGATTAGCACTATTGTGTTAGCCAACAACTCCATCATGTCATAATTATCATTTCTTTTTGTGGTGAGAACTTTTAAGAGCTACTCTCTTGACCAACATCTCCTATTTCTCCTGCTCTATAGCCCCTAGTAACTATTGTTCTATTCTCTTTTTCTATGAGTTCAGCTTTTTTAGATTGTACATATAAGTGATATAGAGTATTTGTCGGGATGACTTATCTCACTTAGATTAATACCCTCAAGTTTCATCCATGTTGTTACAAACGGCAAGATTTCCTTCATTGTCATAACTGAATAATTTTCCATTGTATCTGTCTATCTGTCTGTCTGTCTATCTATCTATCTATCTATCTATCTATCTATCTATCTATCTATCTATCTCTATCTATCTATCTATCTATCTATCATCACACCTTCTTTATCCAGTCATCTATTAATGGACACTTAGGTCGTTTCCACATCTTGGCTATTATGAATAACGTTACAGTGCACATGGAGGTGCAGATATTTCTTTGAGATTCTGTTTTTATTTTCTCTAGATAAATGCCCTGAGGTGGGAGTGCTGTTTTGCATGGTAGTTCTATTTTTACTTTTTAAAGAACCCTCCATGCTATTTTCCATAGTAGCTGTACCAAGTCACGTCCCCACCAATAGTGCACAAGGGTGCCCTTTTCTTCTCATTCTGGCCAACAATTGCTATGTCTTGGCTTTTTGATGACAGCCGTCTTAAGAAGTGTGAGGTAACACCTCATTGTAGTTTTGATTTGCATTTCCCTGACGATTATTGATGTGGAACACCTTTTCATGTGCCAGTTGGCAATTTGTTTGTCTTCTTTGGAAAAAGGCATATTGGGTTCCTCTCCACATTTTAAATTCAGATCATTTGTTCCTTTTTTTTGTTATCGAATTACATGGGTTCTTTTATATTTTTAATATTAACCCCTATTATTTGCAAATATTTTCTCTCATTCTGTAGGTTGCCTTTTCATTTGGTTCCTTTTTATTTTGATGCTTCCCAGAGGGTTTATTTATCTTTAAAAACCACAACGTGATTTCTTTCCCTTTCTGTGGTCTTATTTTTACTGCCCTTCCCCATAGCAGTACGTTGCAGCTATCTAGGCTCTCCTAGGATGCTTCGAAGGCACCATTCTCTCCCACTGACCCTCCCTGGGATATTCCACCCTGTGTTCTCTCCAGGTCTGCTTCCTCCGCTTTTCTGAGATTGCAGCTCTAAAGCTCTTCCTGGGAGGACTTTTCTGATACCAGCTTCAAAGGCACTTGATTTCTTCTTCCTCAGAGCACTAATCACCATCTGAAATTGGCTTGATTATTTAAGTCCTTCCTTGCGGTTCTCTTATCACTTCACATAAACACATGCCCGTGAAATGTACATTCCACAAAGAAGCCTGCACAGAGACTGTATTAATTATTATCCCAGATGGAAACAGATGGCACCCAATTGGGCAATTTGAGAATAGTTTAATAAGAGAGCTCTTTATTAAAGTCTGAACAGACCGTAGGTAAACCACTGCGTAGGGCAGAATCTGGAGAAGAAATAACAAGTGGCTGCAGTCACCACACTAGGGCTGAAGGAATGAGAAGGGCTGGAGGCACATGTCACCATGAGGGGAGGGGCCATCATAGGTGATGTCGAGGGATCCATGGAAAGAAAAAAACAACCTCATTCTCCTTATACCATCCAATCTCCTGCCAGTTGGCCTAAACCAGAGAGCAGAGATAATCTAGCAAAGTGAATAAAGTAGATCTGAAGGAGAAAATGGAAGTATTCACTGTGACACAGTCAAACGTAATACCAGTTCCTAAACGGAACATATTAGTACAAATACTAACTGAATCTAGAGCCTCATATCTTAATCCTATAATCTAACCTTCAATTCAAGAAATAGCTCATGGAAAACTATATCCTCTATTATCATGTGTAGTATTTTATGATTTCCTATATATAGCATCACATTGTTTTCATCTCAAAATATTATCACCAGACTATTTAACTCATTTTTACAAAGTAAGCTGAGATCCACCAAGATTATGTGGCTTGCATACAACACAAGGGTGGTTGCAGAGAGAGAATATATCCCTCACCACCAAACAAGTGTCCCTCGATATATTATTTTGTTTGTAACTTTCTTAACCATATGTTTCCATTTGTAGTGGCAGAAATAAATCTATTTTTTCCTCATTCTTATTTTTCTCTAGTTATCTTGATTATATATGTTTGAAAGTTCATCAGATATTAGGCACTCAAATTATACTGTGTATTTTTCTACCTACCCTTTTTTCAAGTAAACAGGGTTTATTTCAGAATTGTATCAAAGTAATTAAAGTTTACTTTATCAATACTTTAGTTATACTGTTCCATAAAATGCATGTTTGTTTTTCTTTTAACTTTTAGGCTTCAGCTATTGTCATACAAGGCTGTCACTGTATCTTTATATACAAATACTGAAAAATAGAATTGGACAGCTGAATAACTTAAGACCTGAATATAACAGAACATAACATTTCCATCTGCTGGTTACATTCTAAAGAAGCACTTAAGCCCAGTATTTTGCAAGTGTCCTCCTTGCCATGACCATGAAACGTATCTTTGTTTGGTTTTGAATGTTAAGCAGTTAATAAACAAACAACAGGTACCCATAAGAATAACTTCTTGAAAAGGAGACTTTTTTTCTCCTCAGGCTTTTTCTCAATAGACCACAATGTTCGAAGACTCTCTTCTCACATTGAACTTTGCCTGATTCCCTAGATTCAACTCTAAAATTTAAATGCTACAAATGTCATATTTTATTTCTCCAGGACAGGGGCTCTTAAATGGAAATGGTAGTGGGCAAAGAGGAGCACATCATTGTCATCAGGGGAGATTTTCTTTGAAATTACATATTCAAAGCCTTTTTGCTTTCAGAATTCTAACATGTCTTCCAGCTGAACAGCATTATATTAAAAGGAGGGCTAGAAGAAGCAAAGAGGTCACCTATCAGACACAGGATGGAGCAGGGGAGCAGAGCAGTTTGAGGTTTTGACGACACTTGTAACAAATCACCAGCAAAAAAATAATCTAGTCTTAAATAAATCTGATAATGACTACTTGCTCTCTTTTTCATAGCAACATAATGTGGATGTGTAAAAAGTTTACATATAACATATTTATAAATTTTCATATTAGAAATGTTCATATTCAAAACAAAATGGGTAAAAATTATATGTGTATGTATATATATGTAAATATATATATATATGCATGCATATTCATATTGGAAATTATCTGTCAAAAACAATGCAGTACACATATGAATTAACCCAAACATTTATCTAGAAAATATAAACATTATAAGGCTGGCAGAAGTCACATAGCTTAGGGCATGCAGGACCAGGCCATTGAGATGTAGAGATGAAGAATCTTAGTTAAGAGACTTAGGAATGAAACACTAGGAATTCCAGCTGAAGAGAGGAGAAACAGATTGACATACAAGAGTGACAGTACAGTGCATGAAGAAAGCGGGAGTAGCAAAGAATGAAGCTTGCCTTTTTGCAGCCATTTTCTGACAAGGATTAAAAGAAATCTTAAATTGTAGTTAAATCTGAATTAGCAACAGAACAGAGTTTGATAAGTCAATAGTGGAAAGAACAGATAAAACAGATTTATATTTAGTTTATGATTTAGATGTTATACTTTGTGTTTGACAATTGATATTATCTTTATTATTTATATATGCTACTTTATTTAAGAAACAACACTGTCAGAAACACATGGGTTTAAGATAAATGCTTTGCAATCTTCCTAAAACCATTGGCTACAGGTTGGAATTTGGTATAAAATTTATTTATAATTTTACTTGCAACAAATCTAGAAGGTTTTACTTATTTCACTCTGAATAAATTAGTTCTGCCGCAGGATACAAGGGCAGAAAAGGAATAAGATGTAAATTTACATATATGCCATATGATTCGTGATGGTATATTTAATTTTTTATAGATTCATTCATTTATTCAGCCAGTTATTCAGCTAGCCAGTTGTCAACATACTCTGATTGAATCCCTTCTAAATGGCAGGCACTCCCCTAGATGGTGGAGAAACTCAGTGACAAGAGGGACAAAGTCCCTGCATGGCAAAGCTTAGTGAAATCTAAGTAAAAAATCTATAGCTAAAATAAGGGAGACTCTGAAAGACAAAATAAAATACACGAAGAAGATGTTTTATGTGTTTAAAGAGTAAATATGTTTATCAGAAATAAATTAAGAACTATCATAAAAATCACTCACTTAGTGTAACCACTTAATTGTTTTAGTACATGTATTTATATCTACATTCTTGAACAACCTTATTCTCTTTTAAAGATAAAATTATTCTGTATAAATCACATCTAACCTGGTTGACTTAATGAATAATGAGCATCTTTTAGAGCCGATACGTTGTTCTTTCACCATATTCCACAGTGCTGCTCATTTCACTATAGGGCTGATACCACAATATGTTTAATTATATCTTAATCATTGGATATTTTGGGTGTTTCACTTTTTTAAAGACATATTATTTTTGTTAGTGTGTCTTTACTGGTGAATCTAGGGAGAAATATTTTCTTGTTGTGGACTATTTTATCTTGGAAAATACAACACTTGCAACGTTTTGTTTTGTTTTGTTTTGTTTTCCCTTAAGGTGTTATTAGAACAGCTTTGCCAAACATGGACAGGGAAGTCAAAGAACAATACCAAGTTCTCATCCAGGCCAAGGATATGGGCGGACAACTGGGAGGGTTAGCCGGAACGACAACAGTCAACATCACCCTCACTGATGTCAATGACAATCCACCTCGATTCCCCAAAAGTACGTTCTTTTCTGCTAAGTTTAAATTAATGTAGCTTTTTAAAAATGTTTTTACATTTCGTTGAATGCTATAAGAATTGTAATAGTTTTCCAGATACTTTTGGTCTTTAAGAAGTAGAAAGTAATGGATAAAAATTAAACGACTTTAGAATTTGTTTTCTGTTAGAATCGTGCACAACATGACTTCAATAGAAAATAATATAAATCAGTCAAAAATTAAATGAGTCTTATGTTATCTATCCCTATTAAAGTAAAATATTCACCATAGATTGGAATCTTGCTCTAGTTTCTTACTAATTAAAAAACTAATACACAAGAAAATTCCAATGTAATTTAAAACGTATTTATGACATATTTGCCACCACAGTATTTCCTATATCATTTAATTAGCATAAGAATTATCTGCCTTCTCTTTAGAGATTGCGTTGATTCACTTGCATAAACTTTTGTGTATCAGATGATATCACTGTGATGCTATTTACATTACTTCAGTTCTATTTTTAGTTTTGTGATAAGTGAAAATTGCTACAGTTCCTATGATAATAGAATGAATGATTCACACCTGTATTTTCTCTGCAACTTGATTTCTTATTGAAAACAAATACTTCTCACTTTTTTTTTTTTTTGCACTATTACGTTTAACACCAATCAGTACCTGTTTCATTTCTAGTCCATTTTCAAGGATTAGTTCAGTGATCCTAGGACTTAGGATACAGAAACTAAATGTTGTTATCACTGGGTAAATAAGAAACTTAAGTTAACCACTAGGCGCTCATTTACATGAATAGTTAAGATTAAAAAAAAAAAAACGACTTTCCTCTTCCAGCTCTACAAGGGACTCTTGAGTCCATCTAATAAAGTTATATAATACCGAGATTATTTAATTAAATGAACATTTTATTCCTTTAGATGTATGGCTTTCCATATTTTACTAGTTTTTCATTTTTTTTCTTAAATTCATTAACCTACATATTTTTTTAATAGAAATACTTTTACTTAGTGATCATAAAGCCTAATGGCCAAATGTTATGAGTAGTAATTAGAAATCATCATACTTTAGCAAATGGGATATATATGACAAATGGCTAGTATATACTATGCCATGATTAATAACAGAGAGAGTCTTAGAGTATGAAACCCTTACTTCGCTATTAAGGGAAACAGAAAAAAAAATAAATATTAAAAATATAAAAGAAATAATGCATTTGATTATATTAATAAAGGATATGTTTCTAACTATTATTTTTTTCTTTCTACTATTAATGTGTGTGACATGCTATAATAGCTAATTGAGGAAGATGGTTTGGGAAATTATTCTGCTTTTATAAAAAATGTGACATTGTGAACTTGGGCCCAGTTTTGGCTTTTGTGTATCTAAAATACCGTCAGTATATAATATAGGTAATAGCAGAGATATTCCTCAATCGTGTCAGTATTCTTATTCACGAGAATGATAGTGAGATGTTTCAGATGAGGAATCTAAAACTCAGCCAGTAGATGGAAACAACTCTTGTGGGTATGTATGGATGAAGGATGGTTTGTAAAAGTTTAGGGCAAAGATCCAGACAAAAAGGGTGCAGGAAATAAAAATGTCTCAATGAGAGAGAAACAAGAGTATGCTTAGAAAACAAAGGTGGCGGGCTCAGGTCCCAGCAAAACAGGAAAGTCACTTCCAGATCTTGCTTAGTGCAAATAGAATCTGGATGAAGCAGTAGGCTAGTTTGGAATTTTTTCAAACTAAATCTGTAGGTCTAAGGGTAATTAGATGAGATCCACCAGAAAAGATTGTGGAGAATAAGGATATTAAATTAAACTTAGAGCATTTACATGCTGTGTCAGGAACTTTATCATCTTCTTATTTCCTTTTACAACACTCTAAAATACAGATTTACCACATTTTACTGTTAAGAAAACCGAGGCTTAGAAAGATTTTAAAAACTTGCTTAGAGAGATGTGACAGAGGTTTTGAATTTTTTTTATCTGAAGTTCAAATTCTTTCTAGTTAGACATAATAGGAAAATCAAAAGTTATTCTTTTCTTTTACCTAGCACTCTAAAACCATGCTTTCAGAACCCATCCACAAAAGAGACGCATGACATATGCTGAATTGCCACCATAAACAAAGAAATGAGAGGGCAGAAGAAATATACCTAGTAGATCACTGTGATCAATTATTTTTTGCTTGTGATACATGCATATTTGAACTATAGTCTGAACTATAATTGGTGAGAGATATTTTTGAATCATGAGAAAAAAAGGGGCTTTCACATTTTGCATGAATAAAAAATTAATTCCCTTGAAATGTTACATGCCTTTGTGTCAAGCCCTTTTTACTGTGCTGTCATTTTGAATTACATCCTTCAGAGGAAAAGACAGAATCCATTTATAAACAGAAAAGCCATCTCTTTAGAAGCCAATGCTCTTTTGCAGGAGTATTTCTCATGGGGAGCAATTAAACTGCATATAGGACATAAAATTACAAACTGAAATAATAGCCTTTTAAATGTAAAAGTCAAGATAACAAATATTCCATATATAAATAACTTGAAGAGAATTCTCCACAACTAACTATATTTGTTCATGCCTGTTAAGCAATTACACTGAAGAAAAAAAATTTCAGATGCTTTATGAGTTATAATTTTCATTGCCTAAATGCACAAGATAATTTCTTAAAATTTACTAATCATATATTTTTTGGCTTTGCATGTGTACACATACATATGTGACATTGTTAAGCACTTATTTACATTCATTTTTTCTATAAATCTGTTAGAGATGGAAAAAATAAATATCTTGTGAATTTGCATCATGCAGCTATAGTTTACTGTTTTATTGGTGCAAAATAAATGGTTCCTGAGATATCATAACTTCCTAAAAATCTGATATGATTAGTCAATAATATTGACTAATAAATTACTGTGTGTCATACACTATGCAAAGTGATTTGCATATATATTCCCATTTAACTCTCATAATGACTGTATAATATTTCTTCAATTTTAGAAATTAAGTGGAATGCTACATTATTAAGAAAGTTCCATATGCTTGTCCAAGTTCACGCAGCAACTAAGTGAGAGAACCAAGGCTTACTCTTCTTGCACGGAGACCTCAGAACTCTAACTTTTTATCACTCTTCTTCTTGAAAGGCCATTTGCTTTTAAAGCCCGTATTTGGCCTGAAAGATCCTACACTTAACTGAGAAAACTGTCTACAAAAAAAGGTAGTAATATTGTTTTATACATATAAATAATGCCTGGCATGTTAACATAGCTCTCCCTGAAGTCATATAAAGGCAAAATATTTTCTTTGCAAAATCTTCTCCATATAGTTATAAAGCTGCCATTTACTGTAATCAAGGATATCTATAAAGAGTCCCCATCTGTTAAAATAAGCTACAGAAAAATACTGATGGTTTTGATTACTTGAATTTTAAATGACAAAACCATCTAACAAGCTAATCTAAATTATGCATTATGAGATCAAATCAATTAAGTGATATGGTTAATTCACATGAAGGAAAATATACTTTTCTCACTTGGTCTCCTTCTTCTGTATAATAATTTTATAATGACTATAAAAACAACTTAAGTGAAATAAAGCACTGTATGCACAATTTTGAATGAAAAGAGATAATTTATATAAAATGTAAGGAAGAGCTTCTTTCTTTTTTCTTTCTTTTTACTACAATAAGAAACTAAGATAACTGTATGTATGATAAATGAGTTCAAATGTAGAAATTAGGATATTAATATTTGTTCTAAAAGAATTTCCTACTCATAAATAAAACAATGGTTTAAAGTAGTCTATTTTAACCAAATTTGTACCAACATGTTTATATCAACTGTTCTAGCTATAGGAATGTTTATTTTATTTTACTTTAGCCTGAATAAAACACAGTTGCAAGATTAATCTATGAAGTTTCTACTTGCTTGATACTCACCAAATTATTACCATTGAAGTAAAAAAGAAATCTTTTCTCATGTGAAGTTTCGGTCTTATTCTATCAAAGTATATATTAGGAAGACTGTAGGTTAGCCTTAAGTGATTCCCAGCTTATTTGGATTGATATCTAATGGCTCTATCTTCAACGATTTTACATTAAAGGAATTTATGATGTGTGTATATTATAATAATAACACTATTTTTAAGCAATTTTACCCAGAGTGAAAATATATGCTCTAATCTTTAATTTCATTTCCCTACTTTCTTAAAAAGCTTGTTTATTTTATTATCTTTGCAATACATGAAAATCATATTATCACTTAAAATTCCTGAAATTTTATATAATTAAATATATGTATATATATTTATTGACACTTGTTCTTGCTTTTTAAGAGGTATAAATTGAATAATATATCTTTACCATTCTCAGCCAATAGTGCACTTTATAAGACAAATATATAGTTATAAATATATTACAACCACAATAAAATTCCAAAATAGAAATATGATCAGAATATTCACTGTCAGAAAGAAGATATGATAATTAGATCTAACTGGAATAATTAAGAAAATTTTTATGAAGAACAGAAATGTAAATGAGAATTTAACTCAATGAAAAAAGGAGGATGTTGGTTATAGACTGCCACAATCCTGAAATATAAAATATATTTATGTATCTTCATGTCTTTTTAGTAGAAAGGTAATATTATACAGTAAGATGTTAGAAAAATATCTTTGATAAGTTGATAAAGACTGAAGTAGGGAGTAGATGTGGCACAAACCTAGGGCAATTGTTTGAAATAGATAAGCAGAGACAGATGTGAGCATTGTTTCAGTAGCATAATAGAAAAAACTTTGTGATCTATTCAATTCAGATATATGTAAGGTAAAGAGCATGTGAAAAAATGATTTAAGAAGGAAGGTAGTTTCTCCGCTGATATGCTGAAATTTGAGTGGAGACAAGCAGGAAATGATTGAAAACACAGAGATCCTCAAGGAGAAGTCAGAGACAAAGAAAAGTTTCTGAGAGACATAAACATAGAAGTGATAAATGAGGTCAGAGGACTGGATGAAATTAATCAAATTAAAGAAGACATAACTTTCTTTAAATTCTAGATATAAGAAAATCCAGGAAGAAAAATGAACAAAGATACAATGAAAACCTCAAACCTGACAGTAGGAGACAAAGAAAAAAAATACTTTTATTACATTATGCATGTTGTACTTTTTCAAACTGAAAGTAACACTGATATGAGATTGTTTGAAGATTAAGGAAGCTGAGTTATCTCCTATGAGATATGATTTTATTTTTCCTGTGAAATATGAGACAAAGTCTCTAACTGAGAAGTAGTAAATATAGTGAAGCAGAAGTTTGTGGAGAGTAAGTCAGTTTAAAAGAGAAGTCATGGAGAATGGTAATACGTTATCTTTGTGAGTTTGTATGTTTTGCATCCAGTCTTTCAGGTGCATTTGAGGTTAGTGAGCAAAATGTTTAATGATATCTAGCTACTACTCCTCATTTTTGTTTTCCTTAGTCAACCACACCTCTTTCTTGAGAAGGATGATAATTTTCATCATCGAAGGCTCTGTTTTGTCAGATTGCAGAAACAGAAGTGCATGAGCAAGCTATACAAAGCCAGAGGTTAATAAGAAATTGAAATGATAAACCTTGTGTTTCAGTTGGATAAGGAAAGAGAGGAAAATGATTTCTGGATGTAGAGAGATACTGGCATTAATGAATATTAAAGTATGTTAAATTTGATAAGATTGATATTTACTTCATATGTAAATATATTTTATATTACATCAATATCTGATATTAAAGTTGATAGGTTGTAGTAGGAATAATTGAAAGAACAAAATGGGAAAGCAGGAGATTATGATCTCATTGACTGCTTCCGTCCCAACATCACCTAGTTGACTCAGCTCAAGATTCTCAGCTTAAATGTTGTAAAAAGTGAAGAGAATTGTGTGACTTTCCTTTAGAGCACTGACGTGACTGCAATTTTACTTTGTGTGATTGTATAATTAATGAATACCTCCCAAATTTGTGTTCCTGGACCCGATTCCAACAGAAGGGAGGAGGGTTCCCCACACAGCCAAGCAATTCTTGAAACACCAGCTAGGTGTTCTAAAATTCAACTCAGTTATGACACTATCTGCCCCTAGATAGCATCTGGTTCCACATGTTTCCCCTCACTTCCTTCACAGGCCAGTCCCAAGCTCAGGATATCTGTGCTTCTCATCTGCTAGCTATAAATCAGAGGTTGCCACAACTCCCTCCTTTGGTTCCATTAAGTTGCTACGGAGGCTCATAGAACTCAGAGAAATATTTTACTCACTAGATCATTAGTTTATAATAAAAGGATATAACATGGGAACAGCCAAATGGAAGAGATGCACAGGGCAAGGTATGAGGAAAGGCGCAGAGTTTCCACGCCCACACCCTCTCCAGGTTCACCATCCTCCCAGCACCTTTGAGTACTCACCAACCCTCAGCTCTCCAAACCTATTCCTTTAAATGACTTGATTGGGTCTCCTGGCAACCAGACCTCATCCTTAGGTGAGACACCAGGAAGTCACCCTGTTAACATAACAAAAGAAGCCTTTATAGCTCTTATCATTTAGGAAGTTCCAAGGGTTTCAGGAGCTTTGTGCCAGAAATGAGACTGACGAGGACCTAATGTATGTATTTCTTATTATAAATCACATCACAGTTCCCTACTAGACTATAAATACTGTCAGGACAAACTCAACTTTTTGGTTTGTTTCTTTGTTTTTTCTTCATTAGTCCATGAAGGAAGCTTCTAATATTGCATTTGAATCAATTATCAATAATCCGAGTTGTTGGAAGATTTAGCAATCTATTATCCAAAGGAAATTTAAAAAGGACAGCTCAATATCTCGTCCTAAATTTTTGTGTTGTGTTTGGCTTCTCAGAACTTAAAAAAAAAAAAAAGAATTAATTTCTTATTGCTCTGAGAAAAGAAATATTGCTATCATTAAACAGAATTTATAGAACTTAGTCCATTAATATGCTGAATATTGTGTGCAAGGCAATTCATATTCATGTATGTGGTTAATTAAAATTTAGACTGGACAATTATAACCTTTATAAAGGTGAAGTGATTTAGCTAATACAGTAAAACTCTTGATGAAAATACTTGACACTTCCAAAAATTTGCTCATCTTAGATTCATGCTAAAAATGAGCAGGAGTAGATTTATCTGTCATTGCTGAGAGATTCCATTCACTGTGTGTTTAGTATGCTTGACTAAAATCCAGCAGGAATTCAACTTTGTTATCAGGATAGTTCTTCCTCATGAACTATTTTTCTATTACTTTAACTTGAGCTTATTGAAAATACACAAAGCTTCAGGCTTTTATGGAAATAGAGGACATAAAATGTTCTTCAACCAACAAAATATTTCTTTTACTCTTGAATCTTCCGATCTTCCAATATGAGAAAATAGTTTAGTTGAAATTAAAATGATTTTTAAGAACCCTTTTAACACTTCCTTTTCTTTCATCTCCATACCTGTATAGGCAGTTTCTTATTGACTATTATCATTCCTATGATAGGAAAATATTATATTATAGATATAGCGGTTATCTACAAAATAGGATTAAACATGAGTAATAATAATAGATATTACTTAATGAGCTTCATTCATTATTGTGACTTTTCAAGAATCAGCAAGTTAGGTATAATAATAAAAATACTAACAATATAAATATGTTTATTTGTTATTACTATCCTAATTTTAAAGATTAGAAAAAGAAAGATTAAATATTTGTCCAAGGTCACAGAGCTTATAAGAGGCTATAATAGGTACACAGTTTATAGAAACTTTCCTTTTACTCATACAGATGTTATTTGCTTTTGTTTCCTTATTATTTTCTTTAGAATAGGTGAAATCATTTTGAGTGCTGTTATATTTGCTTAAATCATTAAAACAATAAACTATTGGTAAAGTAACACTTTATTTCTATGAAATTAGATAGTAAATCTCACATACACCCACATACAAACGCAGCAGATCACTATTTGAACCATTTAATGTCTGGATTCAATCCCTGAATCAAGAGTTTTGAGATAGGATGCATAAAGATTAAATGTAAATGTAGCACTTAAAGTAATTGTCTAAGTGGTCTTGAATATATATTTTCAAGTTTTTAAAATATTTGAAATAATTTTTTATTAAACCTTCTAGTATTTCTAGTACTCTTGTATTTTTAAATATTAATCGCCTCCAAATTAATGTCTTACAGACAAATTTTATGTGCAGTTGAACATTGAATTTTTATATTTTGATTTTGAGTAACTTTAGCTATTACTACATAAGCAAAAAATAAAATATATTTCAAAAGAGAATATGTAATGGATTATTCCAGCCTTTTTATCTGCTAATCTATCACTGAATGTTTTTACAGTACCGTAATTCATTCATTCGCTCAATGTATTTTAGCAGGTCCTATAATCTTTGCTTCTGAGTAAATTATAGCATAGTGATTTATATTAAGTAAATATATCTCTTGGTGTGTTTAGAAATACTTGGGAATTTCCTCAAAAAAGAAAAAAGAGAAATGTATTTCTTTTGTCCTTGAGTATCAATAAATGCCCTTCGCGTGCACGCGCACACACACACACACACACACACACACACACACAAACACACACACAGCGTGTCATAATTCACAATATAATTTTTTAAAGGACATAGTTACTGAGAGGATGCCCACTTACACTATGACTAACAGATACTTTTACCTTTGGAATTAGCAGAGAACAAACATAACCTGTAAGAAGTTGTAGAACTTGGCCACTGTAATTCTACCTCAGTTCACTACATGCTTTTCTCTTTTCCATGGGAACATGGTTATTTTTGTTAAGTACAGCATGTATATTTGATGAATTTGTAAGAATATATTTTTGTTGACTTTGTGAACAATTTCTTGCCACCTGTTTTATTTCTTAATCTGTGTTGTACAGGTAATGTCATTAAGATGTTTCATATGCATCAAAAAGGATGCCTAGAAGATGATGGCAGTGTAATTACATAGTACATCATAAGCGATCCAACTCTGGCAGAACTGAAGATTACTTCAGTTTTGAATTAATCTGAATGACCCCAGTTTTACTGCTGTTGAATTTCTAGAAATGATAAAATGTCAAGTCATTGGAAATAAAACGACAGAACCTAAACAATCTGACATGAGTAATGCATAGTTTCTCTGACTTGTTCCATATTCTGTAGACTTTATTACCAACTACAGTATTTTATCGAGAAATTCTTGTCTTAACAAATGTATCTTCCACTTTACTAAAATATATTTCTGCTATGTAAAAAATAGAAAATTCATTGCTTTATATTTGTGCTTTATGTACACTAAAATCTCAATGCACAGAAAAGATATAAGTAGTGAATCACTGTTTTACTTCTATTATATCTTAATTTCGGTATGGCATGTTAGTGAAATGCTATTGAGTCAATCTTTTTTGGACAATACTACTATTTCAATGTATCACAAGTTTTCTAGTGCCATTAGATCATTGTAAAATTTGGGGGCATTTTTTTTTTAAAAAAACTGCTATTTAACTTATATTGATAGGACACTATAAAGAATAGCTGTTTCACATTTATTATTACTAACCTCATAAAATTTCCTTTTATAAAGCATAAAGCTCATATCTCAGCATATTGTCTTGAAAAGGAAGACTCATCTATAGTGTACATTATCTGATATCCTTCAGATTACCTTTCAGAGTTTTAAAAATTCTTCTGACATTGTATCATCTCAATTCTGGCTAAATTCTTCACCTTCAGTAACCACAATTCCTAAGTGATGACACCAGATTAGATTATTTCCCTTGATTTTTTGATTCTTTTATTTTTGTTTTTAAATGTTCGAATAGAAAGCCAAGTCATAAACCTAATATGTAACTTGAAGTTATTCCCTTTGAACAGATAGAGTAAGAAGAAATAGCCCAGCTTTTTAAGTTAGATGCCCATATTTTTTAAAGATTTCAGTCAATACCGCCACCTCACTCCCGACCCAATCATCCTCCATCACCTCCACTCGCTACTGTCCCTGTATGAAATCTGAAATCGTCTACAATTGATAGCTTCCTATTTCTCTCAAAACTTTGCCTGCTATCTGTCTTTGATTTTTTTTTTGTCATAAGCTTCCTAATTATATATCCTGTTAGAGGAAGATTTAAAGTACATTATTTACAATAGACCTCCATTGCTCTATTTTATTAGGAAAAATTCAAGACTTTCTGTAGCACTTATTAAGATACATAAAATTGGACCACGACCAACTATACCACAGAGTCAACGTTTTGTTGGGTTTCTTCTTTTTCTTTATAACCATTACACAATAAGAGGCAAAGGATGTGGAGGCATTCTTGATAAATCTTATTTCTATTTAATAGACATTTAGAAAAGAATAAAAAAAGGAAAAGAAAAATAGTTCACATATCTATGCCTTGTCCTTTTTCCTTGGAATTTATCCCCAAGAAGTTTAGTACAACTTTAAATAACTGTATCACATACTTTCTTGCCACATTAAACAGGAATGCATACATCCTCACATTTGCTAATAGAGATATTAGGAGTGCTTCAGGATCGGTGTTTAATATGGCTATTGGAAAACACTTATGCTCTACAGAAAGCTGATTGCAAAAGTCATATCAGGTTATCCTATGGAATCATGGCTATAAACTCAGACAAATGCTCCTTGAATGTCTCTCTTTATCTTCATGCCAATGATGGGTATAAAATGTAACCTATGATTCTATTCTTTTTCTTTGCTCTGGTTGTCTCAAGTTCAGGTCCTGCTTTATGTCCTCAATATTGAACATCTTCATATGACAGCCACTGTGTTAAGTGTTTAGGAAATAAACCTAATGAAATCTAATCTCATTCTATGAGAATTACTAGGTCGATTGATTAAGATGACTTCTTAAATCAAAATTATTTTATAATGTCTATATAACACTTCATTATTGCCAGTTGGAGTTTTTTGTATATGTTTATTTGTTTATTTCTTAAATATGTCCTTTTAGAAAGAATCCTCATATCCCCCTCTGAAGGAAGGTATATAGTATTAATTAACTATTAAATGAATTAATTAAATGACTATTTTATACCACTGTAAAATGTACTTTGTATTTTTTACATGGCACCAAACAAGTTTTAGATAAATATTTAGGTGTCTTGAGACTAAATATATTACATGTCTCATTGAGGTAATGTCCATTGGATATAAATAATGCTAATTTTAATGTTATAAGGGAAAACAGTAAATATCTTTTTTAGAGGGCCACGGGAGGAGTGGATAACAAAATTTAAATGCTACCAGGCTAATGAAATTAGTGAATATTGAAACTGATTGTGAAAGACCTTTAAGGTCTCTAAAAATATTTGGGAATATATATATATATATATATATATATATATATATATATATATATATAAAATTGTTTGACAGAATCTCCATAATGTGTTGATTGATTATTCCTCTTTTTTTCTTATAACTCTTGAAGTGAATAACTAACGTTGTAATGCAGTTTGTTAAAAAGACTTCATTATTGAAAAAACAAGTTAAAGACCTTTCTATTTCAGTTTTTATGAATGTAACTAAAAATCCAAAACAAATTAATTACCTTGGTTGCTTTACCTATGGGAGTGCAATCTAAAATCCATGAATAGTCACTTAAATTGAAAAGGCAATATCAAAATGTAAACTTTGTGTTTTTATATTTAGTTTTGTTTTTGTGTTTTTATATCCTTCCAGTCTCTTCCTTATTTTGATTGAACAGACTGCTGTTTAATCCATTAATATTTACTTTAATGCGGTCAGTAAAACAGCCTATACCGTACCTTTTTCTTCATACTATACCTTACAAAATTTTGAAAGCTCTTTTAAACAATGAACACATTTTTATTTTTGGTGAGATATTATATTTTTTCATGATTCTGACATATTTTATATTGATAGAGATTTTTCTTATTTTTTCTAACTCAGCATCAAATTCATAGTATTGTCAGTACTCCACCTGGTGGTCAAAAAATGCTTTTTTTTTTAAGGGTAAAAAAATGTGAGATAGAACTTAGATCCTAATTTTAAAAGTGCATAACAGTGCCTAGCAGGGTATCAGTCAAAATTCATTAACTATAAATTGAATGTTAGTTTATAATATACTATTTTAAATTCATCGTGGATTACAATTTTGGTTATCTGTACATATAATCATTTTACAGCTCATTTTCAGTTTTTTGATTTATATTAATTGAGTAAACAGTCCATCTGTTTTATATTTACATTATGTATATGTTTTATATTTATGTATGTTAGGAAACATAACCTTAACTTTCTATACATAGTTATCTATCTTCTATTATCTATCTATCTATCTATCTATCTATCTATCTATCTATCTATCTCTATCTATCATCTATATATCATCTATCTTTTTCATCTATGTTATATATCCTGCATTCTATTGTATCAGTATCAATTAATTTCATGGATATTCCCACCTTCACATTGATATTAGGTATACTTTGATGCCGTTTGCATATAAAACATTTCCTCACAGTAATTTTAATTTGACACACTCTACTATTTATAATGTCCAATTAAAATTCTAGAAAAGGATCGATTACTCAACAATTCTTGACAGCATTTTTTACAATTATGTTTTAAATTTGATTTATTTTCTATAGACGATATTTTTCCAGCCTGGTAATCTTACTATATACTTTACTAACTCCTCTGTCAACACAAATTGTATATGTCTCATCAGGCATCTTCCATCTGAAAGTTCCTGAATCTTCTCCTATTGGCTCAGCTATTGGAAGAATAAGAGCTGTGGATCCTGATTTTGGACAAAATGCAGAAATTGAATATAATATTGTTCCGGGCGATGGGGGAAATTTGTTTGACATCGTCACAGATGAGGATACACAAGAAGGAGTCATCAAATTGAAAAAGGTACATAGATAAATTTTTAGACAGTTGAGTACCCAATAATAATTAAAAGACAGAAAGACTAAAACTTGAAAATGACAGCAATTTTAATTTTCCTTTCATTAACAGGATGTCAAATGAAAAAAAAAAAAGATGAGATGACTATGAAGTATTCATTTCCAGAGGCATTTTTATTCTGCGATTCAACAGATATATATTTTATGTTGAAACAACTAGGCCTATTTGTTTGATGGAATCATTAAAAGTTCTTACTAGAGTTTAATTGACTTTTAATTTTTTTTATTTTTACAAACTTAGAAAAATAATAATAATAATAATAATAAAATAAGATCTAGAAGTAAACTCTAACCCTACCAGGCTTGGTCTTTCCTCTTTTATGACTTTTATAAGAATATAAATCTCTAATTCATAAACCGTTGGTGAGTGTTGACACCACAGTGGAGAAATGCTGATGTAGGCAGGCTCTACGAAGTGTCTATGTACGAAGTGTCTAAGTGGATAAAAATGATGGTCAGGTTTATATAAACTGAGAAGAATTTTAAAAAGGCAGTTCTTAAAATTTTATTTTTCAATCTTGGATTACGTTTATGAGCACTGCTACAGAATGTCATTTCCTTGTGTCACTTTGAGTTCAGAATAATATTATGAAATTTCATAAATCTCTCTAAAGCATAAGACTGGTTAAAAAATATTCTTACTCTATACTTATGTCATATTGCACTGAGTAAAGTATATAAACAAATAAAAGGCACCCTATATGTTATTAAGCATTGCAACAATAAAAATACAGAATCAGGATGAAAAAACTTTAAAAATATTTCACCCGATTTAAAGTTTATAAGATGGCTACATTTAAAATGAGAGTACAAGGTGCTTTATATTCAGCAATTTTATTCTTAAGTTAAGAACCAAGCGCACTATATTTTTTGCCAGTATTTTTCATCCTACTGGATAAGTGAGAACAAACATATATTAATTAAGTATAAACATAAATATAAAGTTACATGAATTAAAAATGTTCAAAGACTGAAATACATGAATAATTATAGAAGTATTCTGGGTTTCTTATTGCTGATTAAGAAATTTAGGCAATTAAATTACTCAAATTATGCGAAAGAACAATTTAATGTTTTGCATAATTTTTCAAACAGTTCTGTACCATTTTTATTTAAAAAAAATCTATTGAGGACTAATAAGTAATGATACCATGTTTAAAATGAAGAATGCTGCCCTTTGAGCCACTCTTCGCTTGCTCAGGCCCATTCCCACGTCTGGAAGTGTACTTTCCCTTCTAATAAACCTTTTCTTTTTTGCTGTTAAAAAAAAATGCTGAAGTGATTTTCTATTTATTTTAAAACAAGTAATTTTTTGAGAACTAAAAAAATTCTTACTATTTTGATGTTACTCAGAAATATTATTTCATCTCAAATAAACATAATAGTGTTCACATTGAATCCAAAGCAGAACTATTTTCTTTCTTCTTAAAAAAACATAAGAGATAAAATACTTTATTCTTCACCAGGACTCTTTAACAAATAAGCTAAGTTCTCAACTGGTCTCTTTGGACACTTATATTTTACTGATGCCCTCCCTGTAAGTCACTAAAACTCATTTTCTTTTTATAGTCTTACAACGGAAAGGGAGTGAATTCAAATGATTTGGTAGCGTAGCACCATCATGTGGTTAATTTTTGAATAACTCACAAAAATGAAAATAAAAATTGAAATAACTTCTTATATATAGGCAATCATACACCTCAATTTATTAAATTTAAAATACTCTTTTTTAGCCAGTCTGACATGCATAATTAAAAAAATAAGTAGTTTTTAATTTGTTTCTGCAAATAATGACCCTGTGTTTGTAAAGCTTTGTCTTCTATTTTTTAAACCTCTGCCTAACATTCTTAAATAGTCTCATCAATAGAAATCAGTCCCCAAATTGACATAACCAGGGCAGATTGTTTGTTGCTCTGTAGACATTTCTGTGTGTTTTTATAATCTTTTCAAATTGGGAATGCCTAAAGCCAAATTCCTTCCTTCTCCCAACAAAAGTGGGCCTGCTCATATTTTCTCCTTCCTTGATTAAGGCCCCATCTCATCTCCAGTCCCTTAAACCAGAAATTCAGGCTTTTTCTTACGTGCTTTCATTGCTATTTACCTCCTTTTGCCATACAGAATGAGAAGCCCAGCCCCTGATTCTCCCGAAGTAGGGTTAATCTTTCTCATGGGTTAATTTACAGCCCTCCTCATTGCTCCCTTCCACTACTGTGATGGCTGTTCTCTGAGCTTTACACCTTACCTCCATCCAAACTGACTTTTCCTCAAGAGTGAATGGTAGAAACCTAAATCTGTTCATTTTACTCTCATGCTGAAATCTGTCTCTGGTTCCCATAACTAGTAAGATTAAGAAAAACAGCATATTTTGTATTACCATCTCTGACACACATGCACGCACACACACACACACACACTCAGACATGCATATACACATATGCACGCGTATGCGCTTGCTACTTTGACAGTACACCAAATTTACCACAATTTCTAGCAAAGATCCTGTGCCATTCCTCCTTCTGGATAGAAGGCACTGCCCCTCCAGAGTATCTCATTAATTCTTTCCTGTCCTTGAACATGCCTCTCGCCCATGCCTCTCACTAAAAACTTTCTTGAGCCCCTCAGGCAAAGTCGATCATGCCTTACTTTATTTTAAAAATGCTAGCATTTCTGTCAAAGCACTTATGATACTGACGGTGCTCGTATTTTAAACACATCTGCTTCTTCTTGCTGTACTTTGTCATATCTATATTTGTGTTGCCAGGATAAAGGAAATGTTTGAAATATATGGGGTGTTTAGAATTTTTGTTAGCTAAGAAAACAAATATCTCACAGTGGTTTACTGTTTTAGTTTCCCATGCATTATTTCTTTGTCTTCACATGCTTTAGGAAACTCAACATGTTTTGTAAAGTACTTAGAAAACAGTGTTCTACTGATTAAACAAATGGGAAATATAAAGCGCAGAGAAGAAAATTAACTTTTTCAAAATCACACAGCTTGCAGTAGATTTTAGTATATTTTCGAAAAGCATATGCCTTCAACTATTGTGAAGAACATATATGTTAGAAGTAAAATGTGAGCATGGTCATTCAGGGAAGCTAAACAAAATTGGCATTCCTAGATAACCATGATTTATGTGCATATAAATCATATGTTTTATTTAAATATTTGTAATAGTTGGTGAAATTTTTTCTCATTTTTAGGAAAAATATCACCAAAAAGTTCTTCTAATTCTATTTTGTTTTGTTTCATTTTATCTTAGTACCTGAATTTGTCCTATACTTGCAGGTTTACTTCTCAAGGCAGGGAGGACACCATCTGTAGTGCCTCACATGATTAGATCAGACCCCTCGAGTCTTTAATTAACTCACCATAGAGTAAGAACCTTAATTATATTTGCATAATTTATTTTCCTATAAAACAGCATATTCATGGGGGCAATATCTCCCTCAATTCACCGGCCCCTCACATACTCAAGGGCAAGGAATAATACAGGTCACTAGGGACAGGAATCTTGGGGATACCTTGGAATTCTGTCTATGAAATTGTTTTTCAAATTCCTCAAAATATAATTGTAGCTATGCATTTCCACTCAACATTGTCTAGAAGCATGATGAGTCCCGGAAGAGCTCAAGGAGTTATTCTCTTGTATTTAATACGTTAACCTAAAAATAAACAACCAAAGTGAGGCAACAGATATTTAGTTGAGATCCAAAGAATAGCTATTCAAGAAGCACTGATTTAGGCAACAACTCAAATCGTGTTCCAATTAGGAGGTGAAGGCAAGGTGTGAGTATGTAAAAGAGAGGGGAATAATTATACGAATAGAAAAAAGGAATTTCTATGAGTGTTAACAAGCTAAGGAAGGAATGTCTGCAGGTGTAGGTAAGCTAACATAGTGATGCTAATTCTAAAGACTATCTTTAATTTTTGATCTGATTGTCATAATGTCTGCTTTCCTGTTAACTTTGTAAACAGTTGTTTGGAATATGATCCTGCCTTAGGCCCAGTCCGGTGGTCATTTTGCAAGTTTTAACATTCTAAAGGTCTGAGGAGCAAGATAGGTAAGACGGTTCCTATGGGATGGCAGCTCCAACGTTTTGAAGTGGCTCCAGTTTTACCATTTTCTACATGCGTCAAACATTATTTATCTCTCTCTGAAATGACAAAATCATTTGGCATTTAATGTTTTATATAGTTTTTCATGACCTGCGCCTCAGCATAATAAGAGTAGAGAAAGTGGCTAACTAAAAACAGAGATGCAAAAAAGCAATATCTTGCCCAATTTCTCCCTTTTTACATCAAAGAACAGTGAAGTATATCATATTTCATTTCTCCATAGTTATGGTTTCTTACTGTAGAAATTCCTACAATGTCAATTGGTTTCTAAAAATTCTGTTCTCATTAACTTTCCTTTATTAAAATACTCTTAGGAGCAAGGAGTTACTCAACTAAATTCTCTTCAATCAATCATTTTCTTACTTTTCTAAAAAGGTTCATAAAATTCAATAGGATCCTAAGCAATGCCACAAAGGTTTTATTTATTGTGCTAGAGCTAAATTACCTCACCTTTATAATCATAGGTTTCTGTCATAGAATATGATTAATTTTCTAACAAAACCAATCCTTTTTTTCTATATTTATTTTAAATGTTAAAGTTTCTTTTGATTGTAAAGTTAGATAAATTTCATTCCTTGATACCACCCCAAACCTCCCTCCATGAAAAGTGGGGGACAGTCAGTCAGATAGGCTGAATAAAGTCAACTCAAAAGAGATCAGTATTGATTTTCTTTGCTCTTTCTGAACTATCGAGTTTTATAAAGTGGCATTGCTTAAAGGCTAGAGCCATGAAAAAGCAAGGCCATCGAGGATAATATTGTGGCATTTCTCCTACAATTTTCTCCAGTTCTTTGATCACTGCAGGATATCAGTTTTCAGTTGCAAGAAAACCAAGAAAACCTGTATGTACAGAGAGGTTCTTTTATCTCACTCTATATTTCCCCGACCACCAAATGTCTGCTTGCTGTGATAAGTCAGAAGTTCTTAAAAGGCGTAGATGATGCCTGATCGTCTAAAGAATGTAGACAAGGTTACAGAATTCTCTCTATATTTCTGGGCTTGAAATTAACTTTAAAATGGAGACACAAGTCCATCAGATAGCTGTGGAATTTTAATCAAATAGGTAAATAAAATTGAGATCTTCTCTAGAACACATTTGCCTAATCATACAGATAATCAGAGGCATTTCAATGTTTAGGAGAAAATAGAGAGGAGAAATGAGGAACAATTGGTACTAACTCCTACATTCTAAGATAAAAATAATTCTGACCAAAAGAGGGGATGTGTATGTGCCAGGGCAGCTCAGTTAGCTTTCTACGCAAAAGGACTTAACGTAGTAAAGTCAAAATTGTCTTACACTAGAAGTTAGGGGTCACTGTGATAGAAAATTTATTTTGTTTACCATTCATAGAGCGTTTAGAGCCCAGAGCCCCTGGCCATTCTTTGGCAGTGAGGAGACAGGCTGGGTCCCCTGCCTGGCCCTGCTTCCTTCTCCCATCCTGCAAGGGACTGCCTTGGGCAGAGGCTATCAGTGGATGATGCCAGCCCTGTCAACCTCAGCTTTCTAGAATATAAAACAGAAATATATATATTTTTCTCTATATATTTTTAATCAAGATTAGCTAGTGCAGCCCTCTATCTTATATACCCATCTCTCTCAGACATCTCTTAAGGCATCCGATTTCTCTTGAACACTTCAAATGATAGGGAACGTAGTATTGCTTCAAACAACTCATTCATTGAACAAGATGACATGTTTCTCAATGTTCTCTAAGTCTGTTGAATAGAGAAAGAGCAAACCTTACTTGTCATGGCATCTTTCTCCCCTCAGGATGTATCCCAGCCTTACCACTACATACACCATCAATGTATATATATTTTTAATTAATTCAATTTGGAAAGATTTACTTTGTTAAAGATTTATTATTTTTTAACCGAAAGTTACATTTAATAATTTAAATTATTGTTAACTTTACGAAGAGATAGATAAACCTAACATATTTAACATGACGGCCTTTCAATATGTGAAAATGTCTATCCCATCTTGTTTTGATCTTTATTCCAGGCTAAATATTTCCAGTTGTATTTGCAGCAGTGTCATGTTTTTTCTCTTCAATAGTGTTTTGCTATTCTATTTTGGCAATTGGTTGTCTTTTCATGAGTTTGGTACCATTAACAAAACGTGGTAGTCAAACTTTGGGCCAATCAAAACAAAAGCATCATAGGATTATCTCTTTTTTTTTTTTCCCCCAAGATATTATATTTCTATTCATAGAACCAATAGCTATAATATCAACCATGGCATATTATGTATACCGTTCTTTTATTGGTCTAAAGACAAATCAAAATTTCTATCAAGAAGGAGATGGAAATGGAAGAAAAATAAATATTATATGTATATCACTTTGAGATAACTAAAAATATGAAAAGTAAAAGAAAGCATTGAGTATGAAGCAGATTAAAACATGATTAAAACCTTAACAAATTAGATAAAATAAAGAGAATAAAGGAAAAATAAATATAGATCTCTCTGAATGAAAATTACTGTGAGAAAGACTTAATGTCAAGTCCAAGCGGTGTTATTGTTTATTGTAATAAACTCTGTGCAACTGTGATTGTTTTTGAGAATTTTTTTTTAATTTCAGTTTTTTTTTTTAATTTCCTTTTTTGCATCCTCAGAGAAAACACATAAAACAACAATCTTGTCCTTGAAAGAGAGAAATTTACTTTCTTTATTTCCCCTAGGTGTACTGAGGCAAAAAATGGATGTGTCGACACAGCAATTAGCAAGTCGTTGGAGTCATACTAGAGGGAATTAATTTAGAAAACAAAGTTTTAAAGGTCCCAGAAAATCTCTATGTAAATGTTAATTTCATGTGGTCCTAATTTTTCATAGGTGATTAGAAGTCAGAACCATTGACCTTACTGTTTTCATTTATATAAAACACCACAGCAACATCATATTTCTAGAATGTAATATTTTTAGTTATTGAGAACATAAAATGAATATTCAGAATAAAAGTGTATTTAAGCAGTGGTAAAGTTGAAATAGAGAATCAGTGACTCCATGAACAAGTGACTTCCAAATATTATATTTCACAGTTTCTATAATTTAATCGTATGTGTTCAAAGCTTTAATTATTGGTAAAATTTCCTGATGATGCTTTACACTTAGTGTCTAATAATTATAGTCAATGTTGAGAAAACAAAAGACCAAAACTCTTTTCATAATGACCACTGTTTATTTTTTAAATCCTGATAGAGTTTATTTTTAGAGAAAATATCTAGGCGTTTAAGTGTTTAATAGAAAATGATATTATTGTTGAAATGAGAAAAAACATATTTTGTTATACCAAATTTTCAGCTGGAATCTCAAGAGTATCTTCAAGTACTCAATTTCAGTTGTTGTGTTTTAATTACTATTAAATTCCACTAGATGTCAGAATTGTATAAGAGCAAAAACCGCTTGCCTAAAAAGTTGTTCTTTTGCTGCTCATATAAAATGAATAAGCCCTATCTAATATGTATGTGTACATATATGTCATTTTAATGAATGTGACAGATTATCTTTACCAGTTGCCCAGAAGCTTCTACAAGCGGGTAATTCTTTTCTTAAAACGTTCCTTTACCCATTAGGTATAAAGGAAAATGAAATGTTGAAACCAATACAATTTGTATTCACTTGCAAATGTTCTGAAGCAATGTTCACCATCTTTGCCGCATCCTTTATGACTATACCACCTCACCTTTCATTTGTCCTCACTTCAGCCATTAGATTTTGAAACAAAGAAAGCATATACTTTTAAAGTAGAAGCCTCCAATCTTCACCTTGATCACCGGTTTCACTCCGTGGGCCCTTTCAAAGACACAGCCACAGTGAAGGTCAGCGTGCTGGATGTGGATGAGCCGCCGGTTTTCAGCAAGCCGCTATACACCATGGAGGTTTACGAAGACACTCCGGTTGGGACCATCATTGGCGCCGTCACTGCACAAGACCTCGACGTGGGGAGTAGTGCTGTTAGGTAAGAAAAAGGAATATTTTTTTTATATGTGTGTCAGAAAAATAAATTTAACAACAAACAGAACCTCTGTGCAAACTGGCATGAATGATTTAGTTTTTGAATATGTTACTTAAAAATGTAATGGCTTCATATGAGAAGTATTAATGGAAAAAGCCTTAGGATTTGAACAAAATCATGTGATATCATTTCCTGTGGCAGGGTGCGATGTTGGATATGTCACTCAAGCTAACCAAACTCAATTTCTTATCTATAAAAGGGATTTAATAGTACAACCTCAAAGGATGATTCTTATGATTAATTATAGTAATATACTTTTACAGTGGCTGGAAGATAATAGACATTTAATAAATTTTTGGTTACTCTAAAATCTCTACTTCTCCCCCAAAGTTAGTGCTTGAAAATAAAAGTTTTACCATTTGCAATTTGTAGTTCATTTTCTCACTGTGATAATTGTGTCTGCTGGTGGAAGCACAGTTGGAGTTAGTCCTTGCAAAAGATGAATTATGGAATTTCTCGAAGTCCAGACTTTGCCAGGATCTCCCAGTGACATAAGGCTGCTGGGCAGTGGGTCGACAAAGCAATCGTTGGGGTAAGAAAGTGTGAGAGAACAGTTTTTCTCCCCACTCCCTCAAAGCTATAAATTCCACTTGTGACATGATGGGGATTCCCTTTTCTTAACTTATATATTAATCCTACAACATATTTTGAGACTCGTTCTCATTCACCTTTACTTCTGTACATTTAAATTCCCTGCCACATGCCTACAGGTACTGAGGATGGAGAGTAGAAAGAGGGGGTGAGAGAGAGAGTGAGAAGGAGAGGGAAGGGGAGAGAAACATGGGAATTTTTCTGAATCTTACACCTCTAATTAATGATAAAAATGGATCAACAATTCAGTGGCTTCAACACTACACATTTATAACATATAGGAAAATCTCAGTAAATATCTTGCAAGCACTCAAGCTCTGCTCTTTGTATACATCTGAATCCATCCTCTAAAGTGGCCGGAATAAAACATATCTGTGATCAGGAGAGAACTCTAAAGAAGCACATTTGTCTTGGGAAAAGGAAGAGAAACAGCAATTACCGGGCAACCTTATGTGTCAGGCCAAATGCTGGCTAATTTACTCATTGAAGTTAAATGGCTGTTCTACATGTCCATTTAACAACATGATTTACTTCCAGTTGAACTCCAGAAAACTATATTTATTAATAGTGTTTGTAGGGGTAGTCTCGAGAATCTGCCATGTTAGTCGTTGTTACATATTAACCTGTCATCATTTATCAATATTGTTTCTGAAGACCCTGTGTGTGCTGTTGATAATTTTGAAAATGAGAAGTGCCTGGTGAGTAGATTTACAGGTACTTACAAGAATAAAAACAGTTATGGAAGAAATATTGAATGTTGTAAAGAAAGAAATAAAAATAAATATGGATTGAAACTCTACGGTTCAATAAATGAGGAGAATTTGGGGACATAGTTGAACACGATATCTTAGAGAACATGCTAAATTGTTTAAATTTACCATATATTCTATTTTGGGGGACTGATAAAAGCACAATGAGATCAATAAGTTAATAAAATATGATTTTAATGGGTCTATAAGTTAAAAATACCACCTGATAAAGGGAAGGCGAATGTTACAAACTTTCAAATACACCAAAATGGTTAGAGTCGGGACACTGGTAGGAGGAATAAAAGAGACCTACATTTTAGAGAAATTCTCCAACTACAAGCCTGATTTCTTTTTTCTTTTTTCTTTCTTTTTTTTTTTTAATGTCAAATGTCATAGGAGCTAGGGTCTGACAACTGTTACTTTATGTGAAATATAGTAATATCCCCTGTCTTTCTTCTAATGGGTACTAACTCACTAAAGTTGTAGTCACTAATGGATTCCCATGAGGAGCTGTCTAAAGATAAAGCTGCTTTTGAATCAACATGAAAGTTGCCTTAGAGTAAACAATAAGCTTGAATCATGTCAGTTGAGGAAACAAGGGATATGAATCATCTTTTCTTGGTCTGAAAACATGTTTGCTCACTTAAGAATAGTAGTAAAAATATGTTGTGAAAAGTAAGCATCAAAATGTAAAATTACTTGACATATTTAGGTATGTTCTGTTTGTTTTGCTTTATTTTGCTTAACTGTCTTTTCACAGGATTATTTTGCAAGGTATTAATTTAGGACTATATTATTCCATATTACTGTATTTATTAATATTATTATTTTACCATGACTGAGAACAGCAAAGAGCCAGAATCTAGGATTTAAATAGTTTAGAAGAAAGTTTTTGTTACTTGTAAAGAATCTAGTTATGCCGCGTTTGGTCCCTCCTGCCTAGACCTTAATTTCTAGTTATTTCTTTTACATACTTCTAGCCTTTCCCTTTAGATGCATTAATTTCCTACCTCTAATATTCTGTGTCCGTTGACCCTCCTACTACATATAGTTCATGGGAATGATTTCTAGTGTGTCAGATTAAGAGTGGATATGTGTTCCCACCACTAATGAGGTGAGTTTCACAACAGTCTCTTAAGTTTAGAAATAAAATTCTAAATATGTGACTATTCTGTTACATTGGAAATTAATTTTTATTTTCGGTATGAGTGACTTGAGTTACAGAGAGTTATTAATGGATGATTTTGCTCAATGTGTGCCACTTTTGATACAAACGTAAAAATCTTAGTTATCCTATGAATGAATTTCAAAATAAAATTTAATCAAATTAATTTTGTGTATCGAATGAGAGAATGAACAATTCAGTTTTAAACTTACTGCATGTAATTTTAAAGATGCATATAATGCATATTTAATGCATATAAACTTCAATATCTAAATTAAAAGTTACAGTATTTAATACAATTAAACAGTTTATATTTCATGTTATCTCTTTTTATTTAATATTTCCAACCAATACCTACCACTTAAAGTCAAGTAGTAAAATTAATTAATAAATGGAAAATGATTATCAATTACCATAATAGAGTATAATATTTTAAGTAATTAACAACTTGTTGTGAAAATATAAATGTCTATCTGTGCCCTACTTAAAATTAACTTATTGCTCAAATCTGGTGTGTTCATCACATTTTTTGAAAATTTTCTGTAACTGATTTTTTTTAATCATGGGTTGAGAGACTATCAAATAGCTGGTTTCTATTTGAGAGCTCTCCTCTCAAATGCATCAACTACAAAACATGCTTACAAGGTGAGAGGAAAGAGTGGTACAGCTAATAAAGTGACTCCCTATAGCAACATATATAATTTATCTTAAATATTAATTAAGTTAAATGGTCAAAATTAAAAATTTGAAAAACTGCTCATTATTTTCTTACTTATTTCTTACTTGTTTGTGAAGTTTGAAAGAGGTATAAAATGTTTTATTTTAAAATTTTCTTGTAGACTTTTTATTGTTAGAGCAGTTTAGGTTCAAAGCAAAATTCAGAGCAAGTACAGAGATTTTTCATATACCTGCCCTCACCCATGTCTAGCCTCCCCCATTATTAATATCCCCCACCAGAGTGGTACATTAAATGCAACTGGTGAACTTACACATCATAATACCCAAAGTTCATAGTTTACCTTAAAACTCACTCTTGATGTGCATTCTGTGGGTTTGAATGAATGTATAATGATGTATATCTAACATTATAACGTCATACAGAGTATTTTCAGTGCCTAAAAATTCTCTGTACTCTGCTTATTCATCCCTCCCCCACGCCAATCCCATTGATCTTTTTACTGTCTCCATAGTTTAATTTTCTCAGAATGTCATACAGTTGGAATCATGCAATACCGGCATCTTTCTTTTTTCGTAATATACGTAAACATTCCTCCATGTCTTTTCATGGCTTGATAGCTCATTTCTTTTTAATGCTGAAAAATGTTCCATCTGGATGTACCACAGTTTATTTATCCACTCACTTACTAAGAACATCTTGATTGTTTTCAAGTCTTGTGAATTACTAATAAAGCTATCCAAACATCCATGTGTAAGTTTTCATGTGGACATAAATTTTCAACTCCTTTGTGTCAATACCAAGGAGTGCAATTGCCATATCATACAATAAGAATATATTTAGATTTCCAAGAAGGTGCCAGACTCTCTTACATTATACCCAACAGCTTCAAAGTCTCTGAAGAATAAACCAGATATAAAGCTTTTGGGGCAGACAAAAGTTGGCATCTAGATACGTAAAAGGATATACAGTCAGAAGACCATGTATGACTATCTTAATATGACTAAAAGAAATGAGGAAAGCTTAAGCAACTTGGAAGGAAATAAAAATATAACAACCGTAATTTTAATAATATGTAGATTATGATGCATTTCCCTTTGTTTAAAGATCTATTTTAATTTATTTTAATATTACATTCTGCCAAATGCAAAATTGAAGACAGCAGAGTTTTGCCTTAATTATATTGTTATAATTTTGTAAGTTGTTTAGTTTCTCGTTAAATGAGAAGCTATCTAAACTATCTAAGATATGACTTTTAATACTACTAAGGGGAAAATAAAAATAAGGAGGAAGGTTAGGGAAAAAAGCATAAAAGGAACTAATAGGAAATTAGCAACTACTATTTAACATCATTTGAGAGAAACATTAGAATTCCTAAGAAAAAAATTTGTGATTGTTGATGAAGCAATTACAATCTAAGTGTTGCTATATAAGGCTTAGTTTCTCAATAAAATGTTTGTGAAACTTAATTGAACTAAATTTACTTTTATTATCTGCCACAGACAAAAAAAAAAAAAATTTTCCAAATAAGACTAGACAAAAGTGAAGAGATTTTTGAACTATTATTATTACCTGAACAAAATAATATTTCCTACTGTGACCTGAATCATTACTCCTACATCTTTAATGCTTAAAGTTGAGACATAATAATTTTAGAATAAGTGTATTATCAAGCACTTTTTACAAAATGTGATTGAGAATTGGGACAAGGTCAAAGTTAGCTTTTCCATTAACTGTGAGAAAATTATTAAGAAAATTAAAAATGATGATTTTAATTAAAAATAAAATGAAAGCTTTTAAAGGAATTTCTGAAAACTCATTTATAGAAAAGTAACAAAATTATACTCTGTCACTTGGCCCCCACACATTAGTAGTACTCCGGAAGAAGGCAGTAAGCTTTTGAGGAGAATAACATCTAAAGAAAAGGAGATACCAACCCTCAAAAGATGAGAGAAGTAAAAATTAGATGCCACACAGAAGAGAGAGTCAAATGAAAGCATCACTGTGTGAAATAGAGTGTGGCTATTTACGCTCATAATTTCTACTTCAGAGGTTTGTAGCTAAGGTATTTTAAAGTTGAAGGCTATGAATGTCACATCTTGGTCCTAGAGCTAAGCATACTTTTTTGTTGTTTATTTTGTTATTTTTAATCTGGGAAGTAATTCAACATAATCATAATATGGAAAGAGAGAGGAAGGAAAGAATATATACACACATGCTGAGGCACATATGTCTTACTTTATTTTTAGTACAATACTCACTATGATTATGTGAGTATTATGTGAGTTTTTTTGTGTGTGTTTTTTTGTTTTTTTTTTTTTTCAAATTTTATAGGGGAAAAAGAGAACAGGCATTAGAGGGGGACATTTTAAACCTGTTTGTTCAAGGTAAGTGAAGGAATTAGTATATTACCCTTGTTCTGTCTATTCGAAAAGTCAGTGTTCTTCATGCTATAATTTATTGCATCCCAGTAGTGGTTGATTTATGGAATTCAAACTTTATGTCAGTATTAGACTGAACCAACTAAATAAAACAAAAAACTAGACACATTATTTTATGCATACATTTTGTAAGATCTTGAATTTTTAAGTCTTACCAGAAAAACTTAAAGTTACAATTAAAAATGATCTGTGTGTAGAGTGAGTCATTGTACAGAGATGGACTCCTGTTTGAATCAGAAGTAAATTATAACCTACACTGTATGTTGTAATTAACTAGAAGTTAGATGATTAATTGTTCCAGTACTGTCTGGGACTGAAGAATTTTCTTGGCCTCAGGTTTTTCGGTACTAAAACTTAGAAAGTCCTCAGCAAACCAGAAATAGGTGATTGTCCTAAAGAAGACATTCTTAAAACCCTAAATATATTCTCTTAAAGTAGAAATATTTAACTATTATATAGGTAGAGAAAATAGGATCTGTGCATCAAATTCCATACAGTATTTAAATAGCAGTTGCTATGTGTGAAATAACATCCCAGATTGGGAATCCAAAGATGAATAAAGCTAGATCTTAAGTAATTCTAAGGACCTTGGATTAGAAAGAAAATCACATCCACAGGAGGTATATAAACTGTCTTACATTTGCCGGAATCTGCCTCAAAATGGAATGCTGTGTAAAAGAAAAATCTGTTCATTTCAAAGACTTGCAAAGATATAAACAAAGACAACCTTTAAAAGATAGCATGCAGTTTAATTGGAATGAGTGAGAAAAGAAGAAAGGAATAAGGTTCCACTTAAAGAATGGCAGCATGGGGAACTTGCAGACATACTCCCCAGTAAAACACGTATAGATGGTGAAAATTATTTAAAAAAAAAAAAAACAACAACAACAGTAAAACAGCTATTTGCTGTCTCTGGAAAATTTTCTAAAAGCATTCAGCAAATGAAGAAACATTTACTCAAGAAAATCTACTAAAACATGATCAGCAAGAGATTGTGGCCCTTGTTGCAGGTCCTACCTCCTTCCTCCCATTCCCATCTCCCAGCTGAGCTAGGAAATCCACTCTAAGCGGATGTAGTTCAGGAAACAAGGCTCCTCACCCTTCAGCTCCCAACAAGGGTGCAACATCTTACCAGAAGGCACAGGACACTAGCATTTCTCAGCTTTTCCAACTCCAGAGTTTTAAAGGATAAATTCCCAGTGAGTGTGGTTGGGAGACTGGCAGCTTACTTCCTCCACCCAACCTCACTCATAGGGCATAGGCTCTACCCCCAGCGGGTAGGTGATATGCATCCCAATCATTCTTGCCCCATCTTGCTAACTCCTGGAGAGCCAAAATGAGACCACCCTCTGCCTTCGCCCAGTGACTCGGAATTTCCCAGGGTTGTAGAGAGTATATAAGAGTAGAGAACCCTGAAGCTCTTTTGAAAATATTCACTTTTCTTCATTTTTTCAGCTTTAATAAACATGAAATTATAAAAGGCAATAATTATAACACTGTTTTATTGGGCTTTTGGCTATATAGGTATAATATGAATAATTATATATGTAAATATATGTATACATACACACTTAATACAACATAGCTACATAGGAATAGCTTTTCTACAGTTTATTGGAATTAAATTAGACTGATTTAGAATCTGATAAGATTTATGTGGCAAAACCTAGACCAGACACTAAGAAGATAACTCAAAAAATGTAATAAAAATTATTTAAAAAATAATATCACACTAGGTATATTTACTTAATACAAAAGAAAATAAGCAGAGGAGAAATATAGGAACCTGACACCACATTATCACAATTTTTATTTTATACAAGTGAAAATAATTGGATCTTACCCCATTAAATGAAAAAAATCTGAACTAATAAGTTTAAAATCTTTCTTAAAAACTACCACATTGTTGAATAACTCTGTGGACATATTAAAATGACTGAATTGTTCAGCATAAATGAGGAAATTGTATAGTATATGAGTAAAGCTATTATTTAAAAAAAGATTAGGGAAAATTAAGTGTATGCTTGAAAAGTGACAATTTATTGGAGTACTTGAAGTAGAATACTTTTGTCGAGGTCAGAACAAGAATTCTGGTATGAAACAATGATTGGAAAGTACTGGATTCCATGCTAAGTACTAGAAATAGATTTCATTCTGCATGGGAAATAGTGTTAGCCACTCAGCCACGTCAGTACCTTTAGAATCTCCAACTCTGCTTAAATGCATTCAACCACATCTGCCCCAAGTATTTGGACAGTCAATATTTAATTATTCTCGGTGCTTACTGTTTCTTGAAGAAACTCATTATGACCTTGCATAGTCTGATATCAAAGTCTTTGTTATGTTTATATGAAATCATAATTTCTATAGATGTCATCCTTCTGTCCCTATCTCCATTCCACTAAAACATAACGAGTGAGTCTAACATGTTCTTTCCATGTGTCCTTATCAAATTAAAGGAAGCTAGCATATTTTCTTGTCTTCTTTCTTTCAGCCTGCATATCCCTAATTATTTCAAGTATTCTTCAAAGCCCATTGAATAAAATCTGTTTTACATCCCTGATTGTTTTGTCTTTCCTTTTTGTTTGTTTGTTTGCTTGAAGGTGACATTGGTTAATAAAATTATATAGTTTTCAAGTATATAATTCAATTATACATAATCTGTAAACTGTATTGTGAGTTCACCACCCAAAGTCAAATCTCCTTCCACCACCACATATTTGACCCCTTTGATCTTTATCTACCTTCCCCCTGCTCCCCTTTTCCTCTGGTAATCATTAAACCATTTTCTGTGTCTGTGAGTTTTTGTTTATTTGTCTGTTTATTTGTTGCTTTAAGTTTTATATCTCACATATGAATGAAGTCATATGGTTCTCAACTTTTTCTGACTGACTTATTTCACTTAGCATGATAATCTCAAGATCCATTGTGTTGTTGCAAATAACAGTATTTCATCTTTCCTTATGCTGAGTAATATTCCATTGTATGTATGTAGCACATCTTCTTTATCCAATCATCTATCAAAAGGCACTTTAGTTGTTTCCATGTCTTGGCAAGATTCTGGTATATGAGAAATGCTTACAGTCAGGTCCCATTCTAATATGTACACCATATGGCTTAAAATTGATTAACTTTTAATCCATACCCTAATTATATGCCTCTATATTGTTCATTACCCAAAGAATCATGTCCCACCTCCTTAATATAATTTACAAGGTCTCCCTTGACCTAAATCCTGTATCTTTTTTTTATGTTATTGTGCCTCACAGATATTTTTTTCATAATTCCTAACTTATAGTCAGTCCCCACATAAACTATGATTTTGCTACTGCTTTCACAGCTTCCTGAAATATCTTCCTTCCTCTCTTCACTTTGTCTACCTCACTCTTTTCCTGAATAATTCCTCTACAGCCTTCTAATACCAGCACGATATGTGCAGGAAGGTTTGCCTGAACCAATAGGTTTTGAACTAGGTGTCTTTTCTTTGCATTGTTTTAGTGTCTGTGTTTCTCAAGCAGCTGATGAAATCTGTTTATATGTGTTTGCCCAACTAGATTCTGTATTGGTGGGCATTGTACTTTTTTTATTTTTATAAGTCTCAATCCTAGTCCAATGTCTAGAATATAGTGGGCACTGAGGAAATATTTAGTGAATGATACAATTAAACAGTTAGTCTACACCACGAATTCTTTCAGAAATGCACTAGTAACTAAGGATTCAGTAGCAATTTTCTTAAATCGCGCATGTGCCCAGTTGACTAAAAATGCTGAAAAGGGGTATTGTGAGAAAATGCTTTCTTGTTCAGAAAAGATTATGTAATAGGGAGAATTAAACTCATTATATTCTATGCTCCCTGACTTTTAAATATGTCTCATAATTGTGCATTTATAATTTTTGAGAACATTCCTAAGAGATAGGATACTACATTGAAATCATAAGAGATCAATGCATTCTCAACCCTCAAGTCAACAAGAGAGTTAGCAAAAGCAGATTAACAGCATAATTTATGCCCTGGTCCTATAATACTCAGCATCTTCTGGTTCAGAAATCAGTTATTAACAAATATTGACAAGTTAAGAGTTATAAATTTCATTCAGAAAGGAAAGTAGTTTTGATTTAGCACTGAAATGATATGCAAACTGTCAATTTGAAATAAACAGCTTGACAAAAGAAAAGTTTGCTCTTTTGAAATACATGTTTTAACTAACTTTCCATGATGGACTAGTAGATCACTTTCTTTGGCCCGGGGATTTAGGTGGGCTGATTACGTTGATGTCATCTGCTTCAGCCTCTGTTTGTAATGACCTTGCCTTAATACATCTGGCCAGAATAGTGTTGATGAATATGTGATGCATTGAGCTCTTGATTAGCAGAGGCCTTTCAATTAATGTTTTATTTAAAATTGGTAAGTATATGATGATAATTATAAGGAAAATATTGATGGTATGTTACAAATATCAGTTCTAAAACTTTCTAGCTATGTGAACTTGGGCAAATTTCTTAATGTCTCTATGCTTCAGTTTTTTCATATGTAGCATGGGATGATTAATAATACTTATTTTTAGGTATCTGTGGGATTTAATAAGTAAATATATGTAAGCATTTAAAATAATGTCTGGCACATGGTAAGATTTCAAAATGTCTATTATTATGATTGAAAATATGTTTGAAAATAATTTTACATACATTACCCTATATTTCTGCTGTTATCTAAAGGCTTATATAAATGCAACTTCTGTGTTTTTATTCATTTTCTTGGCTTTTTTTAGCCCAGCTGCTTCACACAAAGAAAAGGCAATTCTGTTATTACCAAGAAAGTTAGCTAATAAAGAAGATAAACAGATATTATTAGCCAAGGTCACTGTTTTTTTTTTTAAAGGTGTCTGGATATATAGAGCAATAAAACAACAATGGCCCTTGTATATGTGTTTGAGAAAAATATTTCTGTGCAATTACCACATTGTCAGTTAAAAAATGTCCCCTCGGTGTTTGTAATATAATTTTTTTTTTTTTTTTTTCTAGCCATGAGAACAAAGATTCTACCTCCGTTCTGGCCTAAGTTCTTTGTAGCTGTTTCCAGATGTTTTCCCCAGCCCCAGCTCTTCCCAAAGCCACCATTAAAAAATCTTTTTACCGCTCGAAAAAGTTTTAATATTCAGCAGGTTAAAGAAATCCATGGTCAGCTTTAGAATTTTAGTCTCTGCTGAGCTTTCAAGATGTCAAGACCCTAAAATAATATGAACAGCAGGAGTACTAAATCTTTCATTATTTCCAGTTTCCCCTTGAGCATACTGACTTTGCAATAAAGAAGCTGTCATTTACACTCTTCTTTATTGCAAGGTGGGTAATAGCTACAGGGAGAAAAAAATAAGAAACTGTGTCAAGTTAGCCTGACTGCCATTATGATTAATGTGTAATCATTGCACATTTGCATCTACTCTTTTTATATACAGGTACTTCATAGATTGGAAGAGTGATGGGGACAGCTACTTTACAATAGATGGAACTGAAGGAACCATCGCCACTAATGAATTGCTAGACAGAGAGAGCACTGCACAGTATAATTTCTCCATAATTGCGAGTAAAGTTAGTAAGTATGGCGTGGATGGAATCAATGTTATACTGCAGCTTTTGGATTTAACACTCTTAAACGAGACCCTGCTGAGGTGTTTTTCACTTTTGGACTGACAGCTGAGTGGTCTCCTGGGGAAACTCAGAAAGCTGTTCCTTTTCCTCATAGCATAAGTCCAGAGAAACCGTGACACCTGCCAATGAGTACTGTTTGCAAGATTGCATGAATATCTAGTAGTGCATTTCATTGTGTGACCTCCTCTCTTTCCACACTGTAACCTCAAAAGTCCCCTGGAATTCCAACTTCCTTTCCACACCAGATCCCTATATATACTATGAGAGCTTCATAGACCAAGCAGGAGGAAATAATTGTAACATAAAATCACCCATTCTGAAATATTTTCTGAACTTGAAGAAGACATTTCAAAAAAGCATCCCCTTTCCTTCTCTCTCCTTTCATTACGATGTAATTTTAAATAAACAGCACTGTGGAATGTACAGGAGTTTTAAACACAGGCTTCAAGGAACAGCTCAGAATCTACAGGATCTTTAGAAAGGACTCCTTGGCCCAGGACGAAATCTTCTAGACTGAGAGTGAATTTAGGTCTTATTTGTTTGTCTGGGCAATCAAGGATCTTATCACAACTTCCTAAGGTAACAGATTAGGGTGGGAGTGGTGACCTCTGGCTATTTACATAGTTGTTTGTGACAAAAGTGCATCTTACCAGTCCTTCCCCTATGGTCTTTTGAAAGACTTGGAGAAATCCATTTTGAGTAGCTTTCATTTTGTTTCCTTCTTATTTCATTTTGCACATCTGGTACAAATACTCTGGCAGCTAATTTCCCCTCTCAATACTGCGAAGAGCTAACTGTGAATGTTTCTGTTGAGGGGTTTTTGATCAATTTCAACTCAGCGGGGGGCAAATAGGAAACAGTTTTGTTTTTCTTCCACAACTGCTTCCAAACATCAGTAGTCAGACACCTATTCCCAGTCTTTAAGTGATGTCTTTAGCTGATTTCATCGCTCTTTGGTTATTCCGATTATTAAAGGTAAACCTAACATAAAAAAAATACAGCATCCATCTTGTTCATTTGAACAGCAATCTGTCATGTAAGAAGACTAAATACACTGAAGCTACCTTACTAGAAAGGTCACAGGTTGGTGGTCAGGTTGGCCATCTCAACTCAGTTCAGCCTTCCAACTATACCTGCCAGTGTGCTAGATATGTAAGTGAAACTTGAAACATCTAGTCTAAACCACTTGCCAGCTGAATACCACGTGTAACCATATAACCATATAATCTCTGTCCATTTGAAATGGAAAATATACGCAGCCAAACACTTCCAAATTCTTACAAAATTGTGAGAAATACAAAAATTGTAGTTATTTCAAGTAACTACATTTGGGGTCATTTACTGTTACACAGCAATAGCTGACTGCAGAACTTAATGACACCATAAGTTGGAACTATATGATTCCTTGCTTGTGGGGATATGATTCTCCAGTCTGTTGGAGTGGAAAAGAAAAAGGGAAATAAAAATGCACAAATCTCTATCTGCCTCCGTATAGTACTCCATTGGTTGCCACTACTTCAAGGGCTAAAATGGACTGGCAGCTAAGGCTGTTGCCCAAACATTGTCTTTTTTATGTGATTTTTGAGTTATTTGATGTTGGAGGCTCTGGTATCCCATCTGCATAGGAATTTGATATAGGCAGCCGGTGGGAGACCTTATAGCTTCTGAACTGCAGGGTCTCCTTGCAGAGCAGGCAACTCCCTCGGGTGACATAATAGCATGATTTCTCAGTTTCAGCTCCTTTCGGTTGTGCGCACTTGACTTGGAGGAAATTCACGCAATCTCATCATTCTAATCAGGCACATTACAGGCTGCTCTTCTATTGTTCTGCCATCTCCTTTCAAATCTGCCCTCCTTGCTCAGTTAGGCTTTGAAAGCAGATTATCCAGTCACTATCTGAGCAGACACTTTACCAGAACAGAAGCCAGTCTCCCCTTTTTGGAGCTCCACCCCCATTCTCTTTGTTTTCCTAAAGTCTTCTTTGAGACTTTGCATCTTTCTTTCCTCCTATACTACATCTTATTACAATTACATATTATTTATCATTCTTTTCATGCCAACTTGCAATTATTTCATTCATCTTGAATGTTAAGGACAGCTTAACCATATTGTACTGAGAAAATAAACTGTAGTTTTCTAAGATCTTTGGCAAGTATAGTGAAAATGACTTAACTAAGTTATTGAGTGTAAGATCTCCATGAACCATGTTACGTTCACTCCAATGGCTTAGACATAGTAAGAGACAAATAATCAAAGACAATTTCTTTAAATAAGTTTGATTTATCAAAGACTCATTGTCCATAATAAAATATTTTTAATTTCAAAGCTATCCAGTTTAACTTAAACTGTCTTTTAAATGCACACACAAAACACGTGCATTTTTTTTTTTTTTGAGGTAGGAGTAGCAAGCCTCATACCTTAAGTCAAAATGAAAGTCTGAGGATAGTTAATTGATCACCTGTATGGTAGACCTGGAAGGATTTTTTTCTCCCCAATGCCTTCTTAGGCCACCCAAACCATCATCATGGTATAGAGACGCTCAGAGTAGTATGTCCAGCACATTCAGTCAGAGCTTTAAGCTTCAATCAATTTGGAAAATTGAAAGAGATTATGCACTATTATGGTGGAAGCATAATCATTGATTCTCAAAAGCTTAGATTTTTTTTTAAGCTTAGGGAACCCTATTTTTTAAATTATAAATCGTATAAGGTACATGCTGGCTCTACCACTCCAATCCACTAGCTGTAGTATTTATCTAAATAAGAATGAGAAAACTCTGGTACGTGGAGTCTCATAACCTGTGTTGGCCCTTACTGGAATCTATGCAGAACTGTGACTTAGACACATAATACACACACACACACACACACACACACACACACACACACACACACACACACACACAATATAAGAGTGATGCCAAACTAATATTTCTAAAATATCTACCCTGGTCTATTCCAGTATCTAAAGTCCATTGGGTGGATTTTAGGTCCCCTTGGGAAGTCTGTTGAGGTAAACACGATATGTCTTTGTAAAAAACAAAGAGGCTAAACACATACCACATGGTAATTAAAGATTCAGCAATAAGAATAGATTATTGTTAGCTTATTTTTCTTGAATTCAGAGTTTGAAAGTAAACTTTATTTATATTCTAATGCATAAGGCTGTTTTCATTGATTGAACTAACCAGCTGAGCAGAAAACTATCATCATAGTGAATGACTGAAAAATAAATAGCCCATGCTTGCCCTGCCAAGAAGAACAAAATTGTGTAAGTATACCTTATTGCAGATTGAACTAGCATATGTTTGGCCCTGACTCTTCTATAAAAACTCTCAGGCGAAATGAAATGGTACAATGATTGAACAACTTTCGATTAATTAAAAAGCAGTCATTAATCAGTGGTGCTGTAGTTGGAGGTCCAAATAATTTTATTAGACTTCTAATAATTCTTTTATGCGTTACTGCTTTGCTGTTTTTATGATACTAATCTTGAGACTTTTTAAAGAGACAGAAGCTCAAAAATTCACTTCATTCACATTATCAGAAATTTTCAACATGCAAATATTTCTAATTCTTTTGTTCTTTTTTGGTGTTACTGTAACAAATATCACGAGGCAAAAATAACTAAAAATAACTACATTAAAATCCTAGAACATATCTTATGTAACTATAAAATAAAATTAAATTAATAAAATAAAATAAAATTCTTTTCTGGGTCATGTAGTTATCCAATGACAATGGATTGTTTTCATTCATTCTGGGATAGGTCAAAAACCAGTGAATTAATTTACTAAATGCTATATTAAGAGAAAATTTTGTACTTATATATATAATTATGAGTTGAAGTTAAATTGTTGAGTAATTGATTTTTAAGGATATTTGGTATATACGGCTACTTTTTATAAGTTCCTTTTACTTCAGCATAATGCAAGTGACTTTATATGTACAGAAAATCAAAATCTGGAATTTCTATTTGTAATTCAGACTGAACATAAATTTATACATTTTTTTTTTATAAACTTGTGTAGAATACTATTTAAGTGCAGGGCACTATTCGTTGTGGGTTATGAGAAAACTAAGCCTGAAGTCTATCCTTAAGGATATTAAAGTTTAAGAGCATTTTGGGGTGGCCCCAACTAGAGAATTTTAGAAAGTTACAACTATGCAAATTATGCTTACTTCCAGGAACTTCAGATTTAGGTGTACTCTCTTAAAACCTCCAGAGGGAGGTTTCAGAAATTTGTGACTGATCAGAATGTGGTCATTAAGTGATGAAGGATGTAAACAGAAAGAAATAGATTTTGTGGTAGAATTTTATGAAGGATTTTATTTGCTCATATGTCAAATAGTTTGCCATAAAATATGTTCCTAGATAAATAAGAAGTACCTATGTTTTCTAGAATAATAGTAAGTAATAATAACTTAAACTACAAGCCAAACTATTCTAATAGCTTTATATACATGAACTCAAGATGAGTATTATTGTACACAGTGCATGAGTGAGGCTTGCAGTAGGAGACTCATTGTAGGAAATGGAGACCCAGAGATATTTCGTTTGTAGCCTAGTGTCACACAACGATTGCTGACCAAGCTAAGATTTGGAGTTTTCACTGAAAAACATAATTCCACAGGGACAGGTATGCACTTGCTATACTTCATTCCACTTCCTTTAAATGAGTTAGTAGTAAAACTAGTTGAGGTGATTTTCATATGCATAGATAATTAAAGTGCAATATGGTAATAGATACATTTTACAATGTACATATCATTGAACTGGGATTATTGTTAGTCTTGGCATCCATCTGCCTATCTATCTATCTATCATCTATCTATCTATCTATCTATTGACTTATCTATATTTAGGCTTGTTAGACTTTTTACCTATTAGAATTCTGTAGCGAATTTGCATTTTAGATAGAAAATAAAAGACAAACTATAAAAATAGGGAAACAGTGTGCAGTGCTGTGTATGTGACAGTGGTGTAGTTAGGTAGGTTTCTATCTATGCCCAGCAAGTGTGTATTACCAGATGAGTCTCAAGCTATAACAAGAGTAAATAATGAGTTCATTACAATGGATCATTTTTGATAATCTCTTTATGTTGAAAAAGTTTGTGTATCTACATTACACCATCTCCTACTGCTGGCCACTCTCAGATAAAGGCAATGCTTTCCCAGTGCCAATGATGTCAAGAAGATCCTGGGCAACATACGTGACAGAGGTGGATGACAACCTGCTCAACAAGGTTATCAGCAAGCTAAATGGAAAAAAAAAAAAAACATTGAAAACTTCATTACCTAGGTATCAGCAAGCTGGCCACCATGCCCACTGATGGACTATGGCCTTCTCTGCTGCCCTGGGACCTGCAGCAACTGCTGCTGGTTCTGCTCCAGTTGCAGCAAAGGAGAATGGCTGGACGAAGTAGTTGCATGCATCCTTGGCGACATGGGGTTTGGCTACTTCAATCAGAGTCCTGCTCCCCTCAGAAGTGATGTGATTTCTGACATCAATGGTATCACTTTTGCCACACAGAAAGGCAGAGTTACATGAAGGTAACTCACGTGGATATGAGATGTGTAGATTATGGGGAGCTGTTTTGGAAGGTTGCTTACTGTATTGGTTCTTTGCAGCTATACAAGTCACTTGAAAGATGAAGCATGTTTAGAAACCATATTACCTGGCCCTAGACACTGAAAATGCTATGAAAAAGACAACAACCTGTCTGAATTCATTAAAACAGTATCAGAATGTAAAGTTCTGTAAGAAAGAACAATTATTTAAATCATTCTTTTTGGAGGCATAAATAGTATATCATAGGAATTGTCATTGAACAACATCTTTAAAAGATGAAAAATATACTGATGAAATAGAGAGAAAAGGAGGATATTCTAGGTTGAAGAAACATCTAAAATAAAGGCATGGAGGTATCAATGTTCATGTTGAGATTAGATATTGCAAATACAGTGGTGCAGTTGGTGTCAAGGGCATATAAAGGGAAATAGAGAAAACACATTCAGAAAGGAAGCATGAGATCTGCACTCTTAGCAAGTTTCAAACATATAATATTATATTATTATTTTATTTTTGAGGTACAATTTACATATAGCATTATGTTAGTTTCAGGTATATTTGTATGTATTGCAAAATAATCACCACAATAAGTCTAGTTACCACCCATCGACATGCAGTTACAAAAGGTTTTCCCTTGAAATTACTTTTCACATCTACTGCCTTAGCATCTTTTAAATATGCATTTTAATATTATGAACTGTACTCACCATGCTGTCCATTACATCCCCAGGACTTCTATTGCTAGAAGTTTGTACCTTTTAACCACCTTCACCCATTTCTCCCACACCCCACCTTCGGTAACCACTTGGCAATATATACAAACATCAAATCATTATGTTGCACACCTGAAACTATCATAATGTTATATGTCAATTATATCTCATTCTTAAAAAGTGAAAAAAAAAAAAAGAGGAAATCTGAAGCTTTATTAAACTGAAACTTAAACGCCTCAGGAAGAATTTGCAGTTTTTCAGCTGGGTTTATAAGCCTATCCTTATTCTTATTGTTTCTGCTATGTGTCCCCAGCCTAACATGTGTCCAACGAGGCATATCACTTCTCCAGCATTCATCATTTGATGGGTTTGGAAGGTGGTTATGCTCTGGGACCTGCATTTCTATAAGCCAGCCAGTGCTGGGTGACTCTGGTTAACCTCACCAGGATCAAACAGCAAGGGCGAGTCTGGTGTTTTAGCAGCATACTTTTCTCCCTAATTTGGCCAGTCAGTTTTTCAAAAAGTTATTAAAATTCCTATACACTTTATATAACTTGGGACAGTTTTTAAAGGACATATTACTAGATCACATTCAAGGCATACTGAATGAGAATTTCAGGGAGTACTGCTAAGAGGTCTTCATTTTAAACAGGTTCCCTGGGTCGTTCTAGTGGACACTAATTTTGAAACCAACATGCCAAATTCTCTAGTGTCCTAAAAATGAGCATGGATTTGGGGGAACAAAACAATGGAATCACTTAACATGAATAGATATGCTTACTCAGAGATTGTAGCTGACTTTTGAGGACTAAATATAACCATTGGTTTCAATTCTAGATTGGAGTTTTTTTTTTTTTCTTCTTGTCCAATTAATTGCCCTTTTCTTACTTTTCATGGATGCCTTACTTTAAATGTACAAGTCTAAGTAGTTTATCTATTGTTCTGTAATTTCCTTTCTTTTTCCTAAATAACTATGTAAAATTATTCTGCATTTTCAAGAAAGGTAAGTTTGGTTTATACTAGTGTTGCAACATTTCAGTAGTACTTGTAAGAGTAATACTTTAAAGAGAAAATCACTTCATTTATATAATTTATATAATTGTAAATATCGATACCATTTTACAAAGCCTTGTAATGTATTATCTACTTGGAAATAATAATCATTAACATCACCAAAATCATCAACTTAATTTAGAAATGATACCAGTTTTTCTCACTATTATATGCTGTGGAAATATAATGAATTCAAATTTATGTTGTAATAGCTTATATTTTATTTTAGACTTTCAACTGCTTATGGGTATACTACCATAATCAAACTGCTTAGGAGTACTTTAAATCAGTATAATTACTCCATCAAAATCACATGCACAACAATAATGCTAGGTTTATTTTTCTTCTTCTTAATTAGTATCTAGTTTTCTCAGAAAATTATAACTACATGACGAGCTTTTCACCTAAAGTTTGAAATTTGAATGAAAATGTATATATAGATATACATTTAACATCACATACCAAAAATGAAATTCAAAAATTGGCAACACGTATACATGAAAAATGTTATTTTATCAACATCATGCACTATATTTTATTTCATCTGTTTGTATTGTGAGCCTCTCAAGTATGAAATTCTTAATATCACAAATTTTATATTACACATCTTTGATGTCCACAGTCTCTCATACTCTCTGGAACATATGGATATGTACGTAATTAATGAATAAATTGAGGATAACTTTATACTTGTGTGAAACATATGTTTCATCTTAAATAAACAATATTTATATTGTTAAATTTTATTAATTTTTTAAGAAATTTATATTTATCACAAATAGAAATGTAACTATGACATATTGCTACATATTTATTTGTTTATTTCTTGGAATATATTAAGCACCATCCTTTGTGTTCAGCACATAATGTTTACAAAGAAAAAAACATCTTCCTTAGGTGTGCTTATGGTCTAATGGGCATCAAACAAAGTAACAATAAGAATACCATTTTATAATGTTAACATGAGAAATAAGTAAATAAGCAGGGCATTATGGGTTCATACAGAAAGATACAAGGGAAATCCTGCACAAGACTGCAGCATCTAAACTGAAAACAAAACATTTGGATGAATTAGTATAAGGAGTGTAAAAAGATATACTAGGCGATAGAAATGGCATATGCCAAACTATAGAAATATCAGAAAGCATAAGATACTTAAAGGAATATAAAGTAATTTAGTGTAGGGGGAAAAAGTGAGAGCGAGTAAAAGATAAAATTCCTCTGTATGTCTTTCTGTATCTCTATTTGTCTCTATTTGTCTGTTTTCTCTTCATCCTTATCTCCTCACAGTCATCCTCTCCCACTAATAAAGAGAATCCAGATAGGAAATATGAAGGTTTTATTTTCTTTCCTTAGAATGTTGTGATGTTTGGATTTATACCTGAAGCAAATACGTAAACACTGAAGAGATGTAATCAAAGACAGAAGTTGATTTGACTGGTATTTTTGAAACTTTATGCTGGTTGCAGAATGGAAAAAAAGATTGGAAGAAGGCAGGATCGGAGAATGGTAGAAAACATGGTAGAAAGATTTTGTAGTAATCTAAAAAAGAAACTTAGATGATTCATAAAGTAATGGCAAAGAGGATAAAAAGAAATTGAGAAATTAGAGAGTAAGTAAAGAGCCGAAATTTTGATGATCGCTATCATTTGGATGTGGGAATGAGGTGAATAGTCACTGTTAGTGGTCAGATTTTGAGATAAACAGCAGGGAGAACAGTGATAACATAAAGTAGAAAATAAATAAAGTAGAGGTATTGGGCAAAAATCATGAGGTTTAATTTGATATTCTGGTGCTTATCCAAATAGTCATATAATCAGTGTGTATACTGGTCAAGAAATCAGGAGAGTGTTTAAGTAGTAAATAAATTTGGGATTAATTAAAATTTAGATTATAATGAGTATGTGAGTATGAGAAGTAGGCCAGTGATGTGTACCTAAGCCATTTAAAGGACAGGTAAAAAGATAGAATATACAAGATGCTAATGGGTAGAAGTGACCAAAGAGATATTTAAGAGATAGAGACAACATTTTATTTGGCTAATTTGATGACGATCATCGGAGAAAGGGGAGGGTAGAGGATAAAACAGCTTTATGTTTTGTGCATTATATACTCATTGCTTCTGTGACTTTGTTGATGACAAAGAATGAAAAATAATATATAATCTTAGACTATTAATAGTTTACTATACTTCTTGCAAATGTGTGTTTCAGAGATTTCATTGTTTACTGACACCTGTTAACTAACTGTAAACAATCACCTCTTTTTTATAATGGGCTTTACATGCCTTCAAATAACTAATTTGATTTTGCTGTGATTATATTAAAGAAAGTCACTTGAGAATGATTTTTTAAATTATAGGTACTTTAACATAAAGTGAAATGGCATCTAAAGGTAAGTCTTGTTGACTGTGGGTGAATTAAAGGAAAATGTGTTGACTATCAAGGTGTCAGTGGATCATGATTCATGGAGTTTTCCTGTCATATCAGCTGCGCCTAACTCACCTTTGTTTCTTAGTTCACACTGTTTTTGAAAGTATATTTATTGATTGATTATTCAATTTCCTAGCATGTACTAGGCACTGTGTAAAACTCTGGAAGATTAAAGATGGATATTATGCAGTTTTTTCTCTCGAGGAATTCAGAATGACTAAGGCTTTATGCTATTGCAAATATTTAAAATCAATAATAGGTTTCCTCTAGTGTTTTCGTCGGAAAAAAAAGTCAATTGGTGGTATTTTTAAAGATTTTTTTCTTTGGAGATCATTTTTTTTTGTTTTATGTTTTTTGTTTTTTTTGTCATCAACAGCAGAAAAGATAATATTTGACTTTAGCATAGTTATATGCGAATAATTAAAATCCTCATTATGGATTGCTCAGTCTAGTACAAATAATACTACTGTAAGTGAACAGAATTCTCTTTAGATTTGGTTTATTTTGTGATTTTAAAGTGAACTGATTTACAGACAAAAGACAAAGAAAACCTGTTTTATTTATCGCTATACCTTGCTCAGTTTGCACTTAATTCAGTTTTCTTGGCATAAAAAGCTAAGATTCTATTCTTAAAGTTATTTTAGTTGCAATTTACTACACAGTTACAAAATTGAATTTTTTTATTATTAAATGTTTTGGGATAACATTAGTTAATAAAATTATGTAGGTTTCAAGGGCACAATTCAATAATACATCATCTAGATATTGCATTGTGTCTTCATCACCCAAAGTCAAATCTCCTTCTGTCACCATATATTTATCTCCCTTTACCCTTATCTAACTTCTATAGTTATTACAAAAAATATGGCATTTTTCCTAAAATAAAGAAACCTAGTAGCTCCAGAGTATTTTAACATAATAGGAACCTGTGTTTATTAGTACTTTATGGTTTTCAAAACATTTTCAATTCCACTTCTCATCGGTTCTTGGAAAATTCTATCATTTGGTCAGTATTTACTGAGTATCTGCTATATAAATTGTATTTTGAAAACGCACTGTTTGGTCCTTAAACATAAAGTGGCTTCCCAGGGGTGCCCGTGGCCTGATTGCAGTATGCGTGTCTCATTCAAAGTTAAGTGATGCCATCTGCAGGGATAAATCTCAGGCAGTCTTTTTGAACTTTGAGTTAGTTGATGTATATCATGGGGCAGCATTTTATATGGAAAAAAAGACTGAGTTGAATAAAGATTAAATAACTTGTGAAAACTGAATCAAACTTTTTTTTTATCAAATAAGAGAAATGCTCTGCAACAAATATTATTTTTTAATAATAGATATTTGCTGCATCTTTCTCCAAGATTACCAATACACTTTCTATACGTGTCTCATGTTTGAAATATACCATTTATTTTTACTTCATGCTATGTGAGTTTGTAGTGGTACATAATAATGAACTTTACTGTGTCATATGTGAATATGTAAACATTTCTTAAACTAATACTAACAGTGCTTTTTAATTTTTCAAATAAATTTTGGCACAGCAGGATATTGTAGGCTGTCACCATCAATCATATAGTGAGAGGTTGTATGCATTCTTTAAAAGAATCTGGATAGAGATCTAAAGTAATATTGGTGTAATGAATCTTTAGTGGCACTACAGATGAGAAATTTGGCACAAATCAATGACTAGAGAAGGTATGGTGAAATGAATATGGCATTTGGATTTTCATAGTCCTGGGTTTGAATCTTAACTCCTCATTCCTCTAGATGCGTGACCTTGGGCAAGGTCCTCCAACAATTTGGGGTAGTTTATCCATCTATAAAACTTCATAAGTTATAATTTTATAATAAAAATTTTTAAAACCTTTTTAAAACCACTTTTTCAAACCAACATTCCTTTTCATTCTTCAGGAAGAAAAACCTAACACCTCAGATTTTCCCATAAAAGAAAGGTCTTTCAGATTCTATATAAAGGCTGATTTTTCAAAAATTGTAATATTTCCAATAAAAGTAATAACGGACCAAATTTTTTAATCATCATTTATCTTTTTATGTTTTCAACAGATAACCCATTATTAACTAGCAAAGTCAACATATTGATTAATGTCTTAGATGTCAATGAATTTCCACCAGAAATAGCTGCACCATATGAAACAGCTGTGTGTGAAAATGCCAAACCTGGACAGGTATCTTATCAATATTGTTCAGAGTGTATAAAGGTCCACTATATGCATGTGTTTTCGGTTATATGAATATACATGAATACGTTTATGTGTATATGTACATATGTTTGTTTTTTTCTGAATCATATGTCTATAAAATATACCATAAGTTTGAAAACTTTAAATTAATTGTACATGTATGAATATAGAGTTAATACCACAGAAATATGGAGTTAATACCACAGGGAATAAAGTTATAATGGTCTAGTGAACATTTGTC